>NC_091987.1:134624681-134925472 GCF_044704955.1 Pristiophorus japonicus | reverse complement strand
TTTCCAGGACGACATATTGATCATGGGTTGGGATATCATCGAACACTTGAAGAACCTGGAAGAGGTTCTAAGTCGGCTCGATCGCGTGGGACTCAGGTTGAAATGCTCAAAGTGCGTTTTCCTGAAGTCGAGTTCTTAGGGAGAAGAATCACGGCAGATGGCATCAGACCCACCGATGCCAAGACGGAGGCCATCAAGAATGCGCCGAGACCACAGAATGTGACGGAGCTGCGGACATTCCTAGGACTCCTCAAATATTTTGGCAATTTCCTACCCGAGTTAAGCACCTTGTTAGAACCCCAACATGTGCTGCTATGCAAGGGAGATGACTGGGTATCGAGAAAATCACAAGAGGCTGATTTTGAGAAAGCCAGAAATCTGTTATGTTCCAACAAACTGCTTGTTCTGTATAACCCATGTAAACCTTTAGTGCTAGCTTGCGATGCGTCTTTATACGGGGTCGGGTGTGAGTTACAACAAGCTAACAAATCGAGAACATTGCAACCGTTCGCCTATGCATCCAGGAGTGTCCAAGGCCGAAAGGGCCTACAGCATAATTGAAAAAGAAGCTCTGGCATGTATTTACGGGGTGAAAAAAATGCACCAGTATCTGTTTGGTCTTACGTTTGAGTTTGAAACTGACCATAAGCCGCTCATATCGCTATTCAATGAGAACAAAGGGATTAATACCAATGCCTCTGCCCACATCCAAAGATGGGCACTTTCGCTGTCTGCATAAAGCTATGTAATTCGCCACAGGCCAGGCACAGAGAACTGCGCTGATGCTCTCAGTCGGCTACCATTGCCCACCACCGGGGTGGAAATGGCAGCCTGCAGACTTGCTCTTGGTGATGGATGCATTTGAAAACGAAAAGTCACCCGTTACAGCCCGCCACATCAGGACCTGGACCAGCCAGGATCCTTTACTATCCCTTGTAAAAAACTGTGTCCTCCATGGCAGCTGATCCAGCGTCCCAGCAGAGATGCATGAAAAGATCAAGCCGTTCCAGTGCCTCAAAGACGAAATATCCATATAGGCCGACTGTCTTTTAGGGGGCAATCGCGTGGTTTTGTCTAAGAAAGGCAGGGAAACGTTCATTATCGACCTACACAGTGCTCATCCAGGCATAGTAATGATGAAAGCTACAGCCAGATTCCATGTGTGGTGGCCCGGCATCGATTCAGATTTGGAGTTATCCGTGCGCCAATGCAACATTTGCTCTCAACTGAGCAATGAACCCAGGGAGGCACTGCTAAGTTTGTGGTCATGGCCCTCCAAACCGTGGTCTAGGATCCACGTTGACTTTGCTGGCCCGTTTCTAGGCAAAATGTTTTTGGTTGTTTGGATGCTTATTCAAAATGAATTCAGAGTGTAATAATGTCTGTAAGCACGTCCACTGCCACCATCGAAAGCCTACGAGCCATGTTAGCCACGCAGGGCCTGCCTGATGACCTTGTCAGCAACAAAGGGCCGTACTTCACCAGCGCTGAATTCAAGGAATTCATGACCCGCAATGGGATCAAGCATGTTACATCTGCCCCGTTCATGCCCGCATCCAACGGCCAGGCAGAACGGGCAGTCCAAACCATCAAGCAAAGCTTGAAATGTGTGTCGGAAGGCTCTCTGCAGACCTGCCTGTCCCTAGTCCTGCTCAGCTACCGCACCAGACCCCACTCGCTCACCGGGGTTCCTCCAGCCGAACTGCTCATGAAAAGGGCACTCAAAATAAGGCTCTCTCTAGTCCACGCTGATCTCCATGATCACATCGAGGACAGGCGGCATCAACAAAGCATGTACCATGATCGCGCAAACTTGTCACGCGATATTTAAATCAGTGACCCTGTATTTGTACTCAACTATGGACATGGTCCCAAATGGCTTGCTGGCACTGTCATAGCCAAAGAAGGGAGTAGGGTGTTTCAGGTCAAACGTGCTAATGGACTAACTTGCAGAAAACAATTGGACCAAACCAAACTGCGATTCACAGACAGCCACGAGCAAGCCGAAGAGGACACCACCAATTTCGACCCTCCAACACACACACAAGTGGCAACCAATGTCATGGTTGACCACGAAGCTGAAGTCACCATCCCCAGCAACGCCAGCTGCCCAGCAGCCCAGCAAAGAACCAACCAACTCACCTAGACCTGCATTTGTACCGAGACAATCGACAAGGGAGCGAAAAGCCCCAGATCGTCTCACCCTGTGTTAGCACAAATGTTTCCCAGGAAGAATCACTCGACACTCTGGGTCAGTTCCAACATCAAAATGGCCTTTATTACGCTGGCGGAGAGAAAGCCCCTGGGTTACACTAGGCACTACTCTCCGTTGAACAAAGAAATTCATCGATACTTATACGTTTCACAACACTTGGCTACAATTACTCAACCCATCTCGGCTGGACACAATCCAATCACAATGATTATAGATTACATGACAGGTTTCTTTTGGGCCAATGGATTTGACCCCTAAGCACCAAGAGGCTGCATGATCAGTTCATGTTTTTGCTAAGAATTTCTCATGGTCTCGTGATGTGGTCAGGCCCACCCTTATCTTGACTGTCCTTGGGTTCTACCTGAGCCTCACTTTCTTATCTTAATACAATTACAGAGTTCCATTCTGTACCATTGGTCTGGGCTTTGGAATGTGCTGATTTGGACTTAATTGTGTGTGCCTGTGTGAGAAACACCGTTGTATCAGTTATCTGGGAATGTGGTCAAATCAGAGTTCCCCTGATGCTTTACAGAATCTCTAGCAGCCATTTTATATCCAGCAGCCAGTATACGTACATACATATACCCTGCAGGTGCCTTTGCCTTCAGAAGCGCTCGACAACAATTCCCCCTTTCGGTAAGGGACTAATCCTAGTCCCATTTAACGGACAACATTTGTTTCCCTATTTATTATTTTACGTATCATCCGGTATTCCCTGCCTCAACGTGCTGGCCAGTCACGCGGTTTCAGGAATCCCGGTTGCTTACATCAAATTGATATAGTCCAAATTACCCTGTCCTTCGGATAGGCGGATTTCCTTGTCTACTTGAGCTCTGCTTCGGACCCTCCTGCGTCATGCATACTGCCTGCAGGATCGACAGGTCATGACGCCCCATGTTAGTGCTAAAACCAGCTGTACCCCGACCAGTATGTGCAATATTATTCTAATCCAAGGATGTATATTTACGTTCATCCCCCAGTCCCAAACCCTCCTCCACCAACTCTCATCTTGCAACTCTATATCGGGATCCTTTTCCAGTATTTTAATCTTTGTCTGTAGTTGCTGGTAGAGCTTGACAGACTGGCCCACTCTGAGTCTTAGTTCCCTTAGTACTTCAGCTGGATGTGGGATGGGGGCCTGCTCTGGCTCATCATACTCCTGCAGGTGATCGCGAAGCTGATCAGTGGCGTAAATGATTTCGGTGCCTCGGCATCTAACCTGGGTAATGCGGGCTTGCCCTATTGTGACGGGTCGTAGGGGTTGAAGCAAATGTTTGGTTGCGGGATCTGGCATTGTAAGCCATTATACTGATATGAACGTGCCGTGGTAGAGACACAGTATCTCCCTTTGCCCCCGTAATCTGCTCTGGCAAAATGTGTGGGGGCCGGTACTATTTCCAATACGCATCTATCGATTCGGTTAAATCCACACTCGTCTAGTTCTCCCTGTCCCACCGGGTGAGGACACACCGTAATGTCGCCCGTCTGCTTGCATCCCGCCAGAAAGATCCCATAGAGTATGTTGTCTCTGCGGATAGCAGAGGTTGCAGTCAGATAGTAATGGAGGGTGTTTTCCCGTATGATCCCGATATTCTCCAGTTATAAAGGGGAAACGGTCCTGAGTCTTGTGTGACTATAGGTATCATCAGGACTATCCCATTCCGGCAGCTTTGCCCATTGGGCAGTTTGGGATCACTGGGTATACTCTGGTTAGTCCCTTCAGAGTGCAATTATCCAGTGTCCCCTTCACTTTGGCCAACTGAGCCAGATGTGGGCTGTCTATCCAGTCTGGCACCTCCCCCCTTTGGATCTGATCACGGTTGTGTCATATCTGTTAGCTTGATCTTCCTGATTTTGCTCTGCCCGTTCTAATAGTCCTTTCATCACCCCTTTATAAGTTGTTCCACCTTTTCGTTTAGCCCTTGTATATCCAGTGAGTTTACTATGGAGGTTCCAATGTTAAAACAGGTAGTAGCATCATTAACTATTTCCCTCTTAGTCCTATGAAGTGGCTCCTGATCTCGGAATCTACTGGCACCCATGGCATCGACAGCCTGCTGCATTACAACTTTACTCAACACACCATATATATTTCTTGCCTGCTCTGTACAATATTCCGGCATTCGTATGCCTGAGATGTTGATCCGAACAGGCACAATTTCATGCTTAACATTATTCCAAAAGTACATTTATCGGGCCCTCTGGCCTCCCTTCTCCTGATGCAGCTGACCCTGGTACCCGTGGAGCATTGCACGCATACTTTGTCCTTGTTTGAGTGTACTTGCAGCCATACGTTAAAATAAGTTCTGTCCTTGCTCCAGCCTGCACGATGACCCATTTAAATATTATCCAAACTCCAGTCAACACCAATGCCACCACTATTCCTCCAAACATCGCAGTCTGGTTTACTGTTAGGTTGGGTTTGTGGACGACACTTATCCACCGTGGGGTACATTGGCTTTATTGCCTTCGGTGATGATGTTATGGCTGCGCACTGCACTATCTGTCTGGTCTCGTTTTTTTTTAAATCTCTTCCATCTTATTTTAGCTTTAACTCTTGAATTTGTTTTGTTTGAGTATCTATTTCTTTTATCTGTATCAGGTGAGTATTATTACATAGGCTAGTTCTGTTTTATTTTTATTCTGACTATCCCACCATTTCCTCTGTCTGTCAGGTGAATCTTTATTCTATTAAGAAATCCAAATTAATAATGTCCAGTATAAAACAGCTGTCAATGGAAAGGGTTAACTCCTTTACAGGTTTGTAAGAAGGCCTGATGTCATTATGTGACTTCGCGTAATCATCCGAAATTTTTTCCAAATCTTTGTGGCTTCAAAACTTGCTTAGGAATTAAGAATCCTTTAAAACAGCAGAAATCATTAGTAAAGCCATCATAACAAAAATCTTCTCATCGGGAAAGACTGTATTTTAGATTAAACTCCAATTTTTTCTAAACTTCTAATTCAAATACTTGCCAAAGATTTTTTTTAATTGATTTAAAACGAGACCACACATTTTTAATAGCTATTTTGTTTACTGAAATCCAATTTTCACACAAGCTGTATACATTCCAACATTTCAGGGGGTTTTTTGTGGTCCCGTTCACTGGGCAAATCTTGTGTTTTATTTCTCTCTCGGCACAAAATCTAAACTTCCGTGCCAGTTCCATTTTCTATAAGAATTTTAAAATTCAGTAAGATTTTCTAATTCCCAGTTTTTTCTTTATGTGCTGAGTTCACATAGCTTAGATTTTTTCTCCTCGTTATTTTCAAAACCCTCCTGCTTGTTTAGACTGTTCGGGACTTTTCTTGATAAACAACGTCCATTTTGGAAATCTTTTCAAACTGCAGTGAAACTTTCTCGTAATTTAAAATCATTATCAATGTAGAGTGTCTTTTACCTCTTCCAATTTTTTTCCCTCTTTTTCCCAATTAAACCAATATCTTTTTCATAGCCAATATCAACGAGTATTTAGTAAGTTATGTTTTTTTCCATCGCAAACCCTTTTTTTTTCCAGCACTTATTTAGTACGTTACGTCTTTTTTTCATTTAGATCTCCTTTCTTCAAATTAGGTTTTGTATTTTACACAGAGGGCTTGTGTCTCCGTAAATTTGTTAATTTAAAATCATCAGACAATCGAAAACACTTTTTTTTCCCAAATTCGTTCAATTTGTTTTCTTTCAAGGTTGCGTCTTTATCTTTTTCGTCTTTTCCATAACTAGATCAGAGTCTAGCACGTAGGCTTTGAAAGCTGCTTTCCGTTATCTCAAATGTTCCAGTTTCAAGGTCATTACATTGTCCTTTGTTCTAAACTGCGAAAGCCTGCTGTTTTAACATTTTAAATTTTCCAAAATCCCTTTTACACTTTTGCAGACAGCTCACCACTTTCCCAGAAGTTTGACCTGATCCCTGAAGGTATTTCTAGATTGTTTCCAAACCTTTTAGTTTTATTTCTCTTTTTTTTTTAAGAGATCAGATTTGATTTTTTAGTTTGAATCTATCTCAGTATTTTGCTGTGCCTTCTCTTAATATCTCAAAATCCCAATTAAAATATTGTACTGCCAATTTAAAACTCTTTTTACTGAGCTAGAAGCTTTCGCGTCAAGGTTTTACACAAAGGAAAATGGGGGCGTACTTCCCCAGCCCGCAGCCTCGAGAGACCCAAGCAGGCTTTTTTGATAAAGGCATTACAACTTCCCTTCTCCGTTCTTTATCTCATTCCTAGACTAAATTTATGTCTTTCAACCCAATGTAATCAATGATTGCGTGTTTTCTTTTGACAAGTAAGTGAGAATGTGAAATAATTTTTTTTTAAACCACCGGGACCATGTATTTTTTATCTTTTGCTCAACAAACCTATCCTTTGTGCATTTCCTAGCTCCGTAACTTATCATCTGAATAAATACGCACCTGCGTTTCTAACTTCAAATGTAACTCAATTCTAGGTTCACACTTTCATAAAACTTCCCACATACAGGACAACACTGCAAAGGGTTATAAAAAAACTTTCTCTCTGTCTGAAAAAGGTGGTGGAGCTAAAACAAACAGACAGCTCTACCATTTTTTTCAAACAGGCTTTCAGACACGTGAAAAACTCATTAATTTCCACCTCAAATATTCCGCAGTCAAAAATCACACAAGCACTCTCATTCAAAAACAGACATTTACAAAAATCTCTCTTCATTCAACAAAGCTTACTGTTTGGCCGGTTCTATTTTTGGATCCATACATCACTTAAGATAATCACTATCAGGGTTTTTTTTTATGGCATTACATAATTACGCAAGTTACAATTAATACATGATGATAGATTAATACATGATTGATTTACTTTCTCTGTTAATTTTACGTGGGCTCGAAGAATCAGAAACCAGGCCTTTTCTATTACTTTCTTTTGTTTCTCCGCCAGATAGCGGGTAAGGGACCCTTCTGGCCCCCACTCGAGTTTTGTTGGTTTACTGGCCATTTCTGGGTAGGACTAGAATTGTTAGGAATCTACTCTCAGAGGTCCGCTTTCAGCTAACGCGACTTGTAGTAGGCCGTCTCTTGGCTTACTGCCGGGTCACAAGTCTGTGCTAATTTCTTACAACAGGCTTATAATACAATGCTTAAATACTTTAAGCAATTCCCAATAGCGCACTACGTCTCCTTAACGAACTACCTACCACCGTTTTGCCTATTTGTCTGACCCTGTTCACAGATTTGATTTTTGTTGGTCGCTGTGCACCGCCTGGTCCACGGGGTATACTTCAAATGACACTACTGGGCCCAGGAGATGTCGCTCGGTATCACGATCCCACGGTCTAAGTGTGTTCCCTACGCCTACTTGATCCTGGCCATCACATGCGACGAAGTCCTCTTAATTCAGGCTCAGGCTAGGCGTTTGAGATATTAGACTGTCTCCTCATATCGATCAACCGGCATCCACCTTCAGCACTCTTTCTTATTTTAAAAAAAATCTATACTCACCCGGTCCTTCCAAGGGTGTCCTGCGACTTCGGAATACTGTTCGTGACGCCACTGTTAGCGTGAATGTTTCCCAGGAAGAATCACTCGACACTCTGGGTCGGTTCTAACATCAAATCGGCCTTTATTTTTCCGGCGGGGAGAAAGCCTCTGGGTTACACCAGGCACTACTCTCCACTGAACAAAGAAATTCATCGATACTTATACATTTTACAACACTTGGCTACAATTACTCAACCCATCTCGGTTGGACACAATCCAATCACAATGATTATAGATTACATGACAGGTTTCTTTTGGGCCAATAGAATTGACCCCTAAGCATCAAGAAGCTGCATGATCAGTTCATGTTTTTGCTAAGAATTTCTCATGGTCTCGTGATGTGGTCAGGCCTACCCTTATTTCGACTGTCCTTGGCTTCTGCCTGAGCCTAGCTTTCTTATCTTAATACAATTACAGAGTTCCATTCTGTACCATTGGGCAGAGACATCTGGTCTGGGCTTCGGAATGTGCTGATTTGGACTTAATTGTGTGTGCCTGTGTGAGAAACACAGTTGTATCAGTTACCTAGGAATGTGGTCAAATCAGCCAGTTGAGTTCCCCTGATGCTTTGCAGAATCTCTGGCAGCCATTTTATATCTAGCAGCCATTTTATACATACATACATATACCCTGCAGGTGGCTTTGCCTTTGGAAGCGCCCTACAACACCCTGTAAATAAGTGTACTATTGACTTTGGGAGGGAGTGATGTAACGTATGCAACCTGATGTAACCAGTATCGCACTGCCACCAGAGGGCATACCTGTTGGAGTCCCAAGGGATCCCAGCATCCCTTAGTAGCACAGTATATAAGCAGGCCTCCCATGCTGTACCGGAACTCTGGAGTTAGAATAAAGAAGCGAAGGTCACACTTACTCATGTCTACAGTACTCAGTTACATTACCTTATTATGAACATAACAGAATTCCTCGAGAGGAAAATCTCTGCTAATGGCATCAGACTTACTGATGTGAAAATCAAAGCCATTAAGAATGCACCCAAGCCGCAGAACGTGACAGAGCTGCATTCATTTCTGGGTCTACTCAACTACTTTGGTAACTTCCTACCTAAATTCAGTACTTTACTTGAACCACTGCACATGCTATTGAGAAAAGGCAACAACTGGGTGTGGGGTGCATTGCAAGACAGAGCTTTCAAGAAAGCCACCAACCTGCTTTGCTCGAACAAGCTGCTGGTACATTATGACCCTGTCGTGCATGCATCCAAAAGTTTGTCTAAAGCAGAAAGAGCCTACAGTATGGTAAAAAAAGAAGCTTTTAGCTGTGTGTACGGTGTTAAAAAGATGCAGCAATACCTGTTCGGTCTGAGGTTTGAATTAGAGACTGATCACAAGCCGCTCATTTTGTTGTTTTCCGAGAGAAAAAGTATCAATACCAACGCTTCATCCCACATCCAAAGGTGGGCACTGACATTATCTGACTATGATTATGTCATTCGCCACAGACCTGGCGCAAAGAATTGTGCCGATGCTTTGAGCTGGTTGCCGTTGCCCACAACCGGCAGATTTAATGTTAATCATGGATGCATTTGAGAGTGAAGGTACCTCTGTCACGGCTCAACAAGTTAAGACCTGGACTAGCCAGGACCCGATATTATTGGTGGTAAAGGGTTGCATCCTCAAAGGGGATTGATCTGCCATACCTAAGCAAATGTGCGAGGAGGTCAAACCGTACATTCGTCGCAAGGACGAACTGTCTATTCAAGTAGATTGCATATTGTGAGGCAATCGAGTTGTAATGCCTAAGAAAGGGAGAGAGAAGTTTGTGCGTGAGTTGCACAGCACACATACTGGTATAGTGATGATGAAGGCTATTGCCAGGTCCCACGTATGGTGGCCAGGAATTGATTCTGAGCTGGAAGCATGTGTGCTTCAATGCAACACCTGCATGCAGCTCAGCAAAGCACCAGCGAAATTGCTGCTGAGTCTGTGGTTATGGCCATCCAAACCTTGGTCCAGGATCAATGCAGATTTTGCAGGTCCCTTCCTGGGCAAGATGTTTTTAGTGGTGGTGGATGTTTATTCGAAGTGGCTAGAATGCATAATCATGTCATCCAGTACGTCCACGGCAACCATAGAGAATCTCAATGTCATGTAAGCAACACATGGTCTGTGTGACATAGTGGTGAGCGACAATGGGTCGTGCTTCACCAGTCAGGAATTTCAGGAGTTTGTAAAACTTAACTGCATAAAACATGTAAGGTCAGCACCGTTCAAGCCTGCGTCCAATGGGCCAGCAGAACGTGCAGTACAAATTATCAAGCAACGCATGAGGAGAGTAACCCAAAGATCACTGCAGACCCGCTTGTCTTGCATACTGCTGAGTTACAGGTCCAGACTCCACACAATGGTCTTGCCTGCTGAACTCATGATGAAAAGAGGTCTTAAGACCAAGTTATCTCTTGTACACCCGGATTTAAGTAATCAAGTTGAATACAGAAGACAGTCAACGAGGGTACCACATCGCGCAACTGTGTCACACGAGATTTCTGTTAATGATCCTGTATATGTGTTGAATTATGGTCAGGGTCCCAAATGGATCGCTGGTACGGTCATGGCCAAGGAGGGCAACAGAGTATTTGTTATTAAGCTCAAGAATGGGCAAACTTGCAGGAAACACATGGATCAAACAAAGCTGAGGCACACAAACGAGCCAGAGCAGACGGACAAAGAAACCGTCGATGACCAACCAATCTACCAACAGCCTGCAGTGGACTCAAGGGTCTTCAGTGAATTCGGAATTTCCATCACGGACTTGTTCAATAAAAACAGACTTGTAATTCCTGACATGGCCGCTGCCACCACCAACAAGTCAGCCATCCAGCCACCAGCTACAACAGACTCCGCACATTCACCCAAGGCCGGAATCGAACTGAGACGGTCAATCCGAGAGCATAAAGCACCAGATCATCTCAACCTGTGAAAGACTGTGATAAGATCTCAGAGGAGGGTATTGTCATGTATGTACATGCTGTTTGTAGCCACCAGATGGTGTCATTGTTGGAGGCCACCGAGCAGCATACATGCTGCTCTGGTATAAAAGGCCAGCCATTTTGTGAGTCAGGCACTTTGGGCCTAAATAAAACGGAGCAAGGTAGTTAAACAGTATTCAGTTTGAACCTTCATTGCATATATAACAGATTGCTGTTGTGATGTTATTGCTGATCTGTCATTACTGATCACAAACTCCCCACTGGTACAAGACTGGCTCTGAAATAAAACATGCTGCCTTTCCAAAGGTGCATTATGGTCAGAAGTTCAATTCTCTCAATTACTGTCAATCTCAGAAAATCACAATAGGCAGCGGCTGTGGCAACGTAATCGATGTCTGATGCTTAAAAGCAAACCACAGCACAAAATGTAGGCCCCCTTAGTGCTTGACAGGAGCAAAGCAATTATCATAAAAAACATTCACTGTCAAGCCTTGGCAGCTTTGCGATGAATTACTCAGACTCCACAAACTGGGGCCTAAACTCAGGGCCTTGCCTTTTGGGGGGCCCTGTGCAAAGCATTTGGTTTGGGACCCTTACATATTACGAGATAGTTACACTAAACTTAATTACTCTGGTATCAAATCTGTGCATGTACAATCGTGGAAAGGTTACAATGACCAGATATGCAGTGCGCACATGGCCGAAAGTGCCCCGCAAGTTCCGGGACTCCGCATGTGATGCGCAAAACCCCAGACCTTACGATCTGTCAAGAATCTTAAAATTACCTTCTGCATTTAAGGAGGTGCATCCCTTTAAATTTGAGCTGTAGCCAACTTTCTCACAATCCGCAGTACACCACCTACTGTCATAAACCCAAAATGATGTCAGGATGTTATGGTAATGATTGAAATGAGCTGACCATGCTCACTGTGGGCAATCAGCTTAATGCCCCTTTCGCCAGCTTTGCACTAACATCTCAGCATTCCCTCGTCCATTTCATCAGTTTCACAAAGTGGGCCACTCTAGAGTCCAGGATATGGGGAAATGAACCAACATTTACATAGAATTACATAGAATTTTCGGCATAGAAACACACCATTCAGCCCATCAGTTCTACGCCAGTGTTTATGTTCCACATGATGACTTTAATGGAGAGTGAGAATGGGCAGGGTGCAAAACCAGGGTTACACCAGATCCCATCAGTTTCCCAATGGACGGCTTAGAGTAAAGTTGCCCTCAATGTATCTCCGGTCTGTGCTTAACCCAAGCCCCCAGCCAGCCTCAAACAGCTTGCAGTTCTTATATGGGCAATCAACCCAGGCCCTGTATCAACCCATCACATTTTTACTCAGGAGGTTATGTCACATGACATCATAGTGAAAACCATGGCAACACAGAGGGAAGTGGGTTTCACCAGTAGCTGAAGTGCAGATGCTGAAAAGCTCTCGACAAGTAAGGGGCAAGTTTGTTTAAACCTTACCAAAATCATTTGTAAAAGCAACTCAGTTCGTAAGCTCATAGGAACTGTTTCAAGCATTCAGTTGTAAATTGATCCAAATCTGTTGTGATCAAAAATTGTTTGTTTACAGAATTTGGATCTTCTATACATCAAATTATAACGAAAGAGATAATTCTTCCTCACAATATCAGAAAAGTCATCAAGGAGACAAAGAGTGACTTCAGACTGAGTAAACGAAAGAAGGAATTCTTAGTTGAGAATTAAAATGGTTTAACAGTGAGATTCCCTTCAGATTGGAATAGTCACGGCAAATAAAACAAGGACAGGGAAATGGGACTGAAGAGCCAGGAATGCCTCCTTGCTGGCTCATTTCCATGGGAACGCTAGCAGGCGGAGGACCAGGCACAGGTCCGGCCCTTTGGGGAAGGCCCAGGTAATCCTGGAGTGATGCAAATGGGTCTTTGGCCCAGTGTTCATTGTCTTCCCTCTTACTTCCATCATTAGCTGCTGCAGAGAATCAGCCCCTTAATTGCCATGTGTTAGAAGGCATGTATAAGAAATTGTTGAAAGAAACCAGAGAGCAGGTGTACAGGACAGTGGGTAAACGGAAACAAAGCATTTATGAGAGGTGAGGATGATCAATTTTGAGAGACACCAGGCACTTCTTCACACAAAGGGTAGTGGAAATATGGAACTATCTCACCCAAAATCTGTTGAGGCTGTGGGGCAACTGAAAATTTCAAAATTCAGATTGATAGATTTTTGTTGGGCAAGTGTATTCAGGGTTACGGAACCAAAGGGCATTGATCAATGGATTAGCTATCATCTAATTGAATGATGGAACAGGCTCAAGGGGCTGAATGACCTACTCCTGTTCCAATGTTCCTTCCGAATATATAATATAAAATAAGTTAACTAACATCAGGATCAGCCAATCCCATTTCATGACAGTGTTATCAGAGCCCTCCAATTGCACGGTCCTGAAGCCATCGCAGCCTAAATTTCTTGCACTAATCCTTGAGGGTATATTTTCAGTTCTGAATGGCCAGTAGCAGTGGAGTGCACAAGGCAAATCGGAACTGGGAGATGGCCCATATGATGGGATCTGGCATGGGATTAGTTTCATTTCAGTTTCCTGACATATTACCTTTTCCTTCACCAATCTCTTCTTTGTATTTGCTCCAAGTCTCTCCCTTCCTTACTGAAAGCTAATCCCACTGCCATTGTCCGTGCTCCCCACTCAGCAAATGCTGAAGTCCCCACCCACCACACAATCTTTTAGTTCTGAGAGTTTTTAACACTGTATTGAATTTGCACCACCCACTCCCCACCGCAACTCCTTCCCCACTCAGCACAACTCCTCAACTCTCACCACATCCCCTTCCCCACTCAACACAACCCCTTTCCCACAACGCAACCCCTTCTCCACTCAACACAACCCCTTCCCCACTCAACACAACCCCTTCCCCACTCACCACATCCCCTTCCCCACTCAACACAACCCCTTCCCCACAACACAACCCCTTCCCCACTCAACAAACTCCTTCCCCACTCACGCGGTGAATTTTTAAGGTGAAGGATAGCGGCAGTGCACATTCTGGTGATGCGCTTGCACCGGTCATCAGCATCAGGTGGAATCGGGTCCAGACTGAAAACTCCCCGACCTGAATTTGGGTCGGGTTGGCCAGTTGACCACAAAGCGGCGGCTACAGGATTCTGACGCATGGCTGCCACAAATGGACAGTAATGGGTCTTTCTGAGATTCTGAATTTTGACCCCATGACCTCTCAGCTGCTGACATTCTAATGGCAGGAGCTTGATGCTAAAAATATAATAGCACCGATTGACTTGCTGCACAATGAGGGCCCAGGCCTTGGCAGTAGGGATCGCAGGCCCACTTCGAGAGGAGGAAGAGGAATAGAAGCCTGGCGACATCCCGAATCTCCAGTAATATGACGAGGACCAGCAGAAGCCACGGAGGAGGCAGCTGCCAATGTTGCCGGCACCATGACTCTTCGGTGGCGGCTCATAAGGGAGCGCTTCGCGTAAATGGAGGGAGCTGAGGGATACAGCTAATAATGACCGTGCATTGTGTCATGATAATGTCACATCTCCGTCACAACTGAACAGACAGACACTAGAGGCTGAAGGAAACAGTTCAACTAACAATTTATTTGGCAAAAATGTCTCAAACAACCCCAAAAACCCCACACCGTCCAATAAAACAACATGGAGCACCTGCCCCTTCGAAAAACACAACAAATGCTGAAACTTCCCAACATATATACATAGGTCCCATGGAGACACATTTATTCAGTGCGCCTTCCACTGGCATTTCCCACCCCTCTGCCTCACCCCACTCCCTCGCTTACTGCTCCTCATCAATGGCACCTCAGTGCCTGCAGCAAGGCCAGTTGAGGGCTGGTGTGTATCTGAGAGACAGGACAGATGACCGAGCACGATGCCCTGGACCAGCTCTGGGCCTGGAAGGCCCAGCTGCTGACAGCCCCGCCTGAGAATGGGTGGAAGCAGTCTTGGATGGCTGGGTTGCTGACTGCGATAGGTTCAAAGGCAGAATGGCAGTGGCGAGAGCCAGAATGATGTGCTCCTGAGAGAGGACATCAGGTTCCATCTGAACCAACTGGCTGCCACTCCCTCGGGGCACAGTCTCAGCATCCGGAGCAATCTGTTGGAGCGCAGATTGCTGGCCTACTTTGGGACCGTTACCTCCCTGTTGGACTGATGGGGCCCCAGACACAATGACATCAGTCAGTGCTTGCATGGCATCAATTTGACTCTGCATCAGAGCAGACAGTGCAATGATGCCAGCACACATGAAGAATGCAGGTGTTGTGTTGTCTCGGCCTGCCATTCAATGGCTACTGCCACATCAGCCATGACCCGTGCCATCATGTCTGGGATCCCATGATCACTTCTAGCATCCATCATCCATTGGAATTTACCAGCCTGGGCTCAATGGGCTGCTGAGACGCAAATGCAAATGTTGAGGTGGCCTCCATCACACTCAAAGCAAGTACATCCACGCTCGGCAGGATCGTCATCAATGCACCAATTAGCTCATGATGCATCTGCATTGACTCCCTGGACATAACCTGCAAATCCAGGTGCTCATCTGCCTGCCTGTGAGCAGGAGTCATGGGCCGACTTAGCGTCCAGAGAGATTACCCCCGAGCTTCCCCTCGCGCTGGGCATTGCTGCAGGCCACTGGGGTCAGGAGCTTCAGCTTCATGCAACCCCGGGAAGATGGCCTCTTCCACTGAGCTGGTCTCCTCACTCCCTCCCAATGAGGACGTCTTGCCCAGTCCCGGCAGCAGAAGTGCAGTTATCAGCTGGGGGCAGGAAGGTAAGAAGGAGGGGGCATCATTATTTTGGTTGTTACATCTTGCAAGGCATCTGGCCTCAAGGCTAAGGGGATTCCCACAAAACGACCATCTCATTCACATACCGTCAATGTAGAGTGGGGGCTCTGCCTCCTGCCCTCCTGTACCATGAGGCCATACACTCGCTGCTCCTGGTCGGTCAGGCCCAGCAGGTAGGGCTGGCCCTCTCCCCAACGATCCAATCGCGCAGATTGTGCACAAAATAGTCCTGAAATGACAAAAGCAAAGAGTTGATAGTCACATGTGTCTGCAGTAGGGTACTTGCTGTTAAGATGATGAAGTGTGCTTAGCGGCAGTTCATGCTGCATTGCATCGCACAGTGGATGTGTGAACGGTGGGTCTGGGGCACAAGCAACTACCAGTATGTATGAGGCTTAGGACTGGGACCACATATGAAGAGGTGAAAGGTGTTGGTAGATGGGCTCAGGCTGAGTAAGGAGGTAGAAGTAGAGAAATGCTTGGATGGGTAGGGCATGTCTGGTGAGGCGATGGAGAGGTCTCAGGCTGACTTCAGCAATCAGGAGCATGGCCTGGTAGATATAGAGAAGGGGTAGGCAGTGCAAAGTGTTGACATTGTGTGTGGGACTGAGGTTCACATGAAAGCATTGGAAGGTGAATGTAAAGGTTACTCACCCTGATGACTGTAGTAAAGCCGTTGAAAGTATTGTGATATTGGGTCGCTGTTGTTGGCACTGAGCTCTGGGCTGTAACATGCTCAGCCACCTCCCTCCAGAGCCTTCTGCAATCCCGAGGCACTGGCATTCGTCCCCCTCCAGGCTGGAGTGCACTCCAGCGACTCCCCATTGCCTCCAGCAAGGCAGCAAGGATGGTGAGTGAGAAGCGGGTAGAAAGCTGACAGCCTCCTTGCTCCTCCATTTTCACACTCTGAAGACCCTGTGGAGCTGGAACTGCACATGTGCGAACTTCAGTTGCCGCGCCTTTAAGACTCGGCTGTTCCGGGGTCTGACTCGGTGTTTCGCGCATGCACAATGGATCTACCAAAGTTATCGACCAAACTTTCGTTATGGCCCCCCCCAGCTCTGGTATGCAATGGCTGATTTAGTGCCGCCGTCAGCTTATCGCCCAAATCTGATGAATTCCTGGGCGGAGGGCGCAATCTTTTCAAAATGATAAAATTACCGCTCCGCTTGGGAACCCGCCCCAAATGAGGTGCGACCAAATCTCCAGCCCATGGTGTCCTTGTTGTTTGCCTATGTTTTTAATTCCCTGAAAATATCATGATATTCCATACAGTGGCAGCCACACATGACCTTACTTCCCAGGCTAGCTCTCTGATGTTTGTGTGCCAGGAAGGCTGCTGACTGTATCTTTAATTTGGCCAAGCAAGGCCCGACGCCAATGTTTCTTCCATCCGTTTCTACCCAGGACATTTAACACTGGTTTTAAACGCATGATTATTCAAGCATCATTGTGCATTGCATGTCAGTTATGATGGCGAGGTTGTGGAGCATGCAGCAGACCATGATGCATCTTGATTGCTCTCGCAAGACCCAAGATGATCTGGTGAGTACTGCAGAGCTCCTCCGGTCGGTCCAGACAGCTAAAGCGATGTTTAAGAATACAACTGTGTTATGTATGTAAACCTGTAATTACCATCTAACCACCAGAGGGCTTATCCCTTGGAGTCCCAAGGATCCCACAATCCCTTGGAAGCACCTGTATATAAGGAAGCCTCACAGGCTGGAGAGGCACTCTGAGATCTGTAAAAAAGGATTATGGTCACACTTACTTTGAGCTTGCAGTATCTAGTCTGACTCTTTATTCAAGACATAACAATTGGCGACGAGATACAGATGACGAACCCCAACACAACAATGCAGAGAACTGTGGGCATCCTGGAGAAATTTTTGGAGGGAGATGATTGGGAAACCTTTGGGGAGCGACTTGACCAATACTTTGTGGCCAACGAGCTGGAAGGAGAATGGAACACTGCCAAACTAAGGGCAATCCTCCTCATCATTTGCAGGGCACCAACGTATGGCCTCATGCTCGCTCCAACAAAACCCACAGACAAGTCGTACGATGAGTTGTGCACACTGGTCCGGGAGCATCTAAACCCAAAGGAAAGCTTTCTGATGGCGAGGTATCGGTTCTACATGTACAAGATGTCAGACAATGGCAGACATTTAGAGACCGCATGGATGAACTACAACAATTGTACATTCCTGTCTGGCATAAAAATAAAAAAGGGAAGGTGGCTCAACCGTGGCTATCTAGGGAAATCAGGGATAGTATTAAAGCCAAGGAAGTGGCATACAAATTGGCCAGAAATAGCAGCGAACCCGGGGACTGGGAGAAATTTAGAACTCAGCAGAGGAGGACAAAGGGTTTGATTAGGGCAGGGAAAATGGAGTACGAGAAGAAGCTTGCAGGGAACATTAAGACGGATTGCAAAAGTTTCTATAGATATGTAAAGAGAAAAAGGTTAGTAAAGACAAACGTAGGTCCCCTGCAGTCAGAATCAGGGGAAGTCATAACGGGGAACAAAGAAATGGCGGACCAATTGAACAAGTACTTTGGTTCGGTATTCACTGAGGAGGACACAAACAACCTTCCGGATATAAAAGGGGTCGGAGGGTCGAGTAAGGAGGAGGAACTGAGGGAAATCCTTATTAGTCAGGAAATTGTGTTGGGGAAATTGATGGGATTGAAGGCCGATAAATCCCCAGGGCCTGATGGACTGCATCCCAGAGTACTTAAGGAGGTGGCCTTGGAAATAGTGGATGCATTGACAGTCATTTTCCAACATTCCATTGACTCTGGATCAGTTCCTATGGAGTGGAGGGTAGCCAATGTAACCCCACTTTTTAAAAAAGGAGGGAGAGAGAAAACAGGGAATTATAGACCGGTCAGCCTGACATTGGTGGTGGGTAAAATGATGGAATCAGTTACTAAGGATGTCATAGCAGTGCATTTGGAAAGAGGTAATATGATAGGTCCAAGTCAGCATGGATTTGTCAAAGGGAAATCATGCTTGACAAATCTTCTGGAATTTTTTGAGGATGTTTCCAGTAGAGTGGACAAGGGAGAACCAGTTGATGTGGTATATTTGGACTTTCAGAAGGCTTTCGACAAGGTCCCACACAAGAGATTAATGTGCAAAGTTAAAGCACATGGGATTGGGGGTAGTGTGCTGACATGGATTGAGAACTGGTTGTCAGACAGAAAGCAAAGAGTAGGAGTAAATGGGGACTTTTCAGAATGGCAGGCAGTGACTAGTGGGGTACCGCAAGGTTCTGTGCTTTTTCCCCAGCTGTTTACACTGTACATTAATGATTTAGACGAGGGGATTAAATGTAGTATCTCCAAATTTGCGGATGACACTAAGTTGGGTGGCAGTGTGAGCTGCGAGGAGGATGCTATGAGGCTGCAGAGCGACTTGGATAGATTAGGTAAGTGGGCAAATGCATGGCAGATGAAGTATAATGTGGATAAATGTGAGGTTATCCACTTTGGTGGTAAAAACAGAGAGACAGACTATTATCTGAATGATGACAGATTAGGAAAAGGGGAGGTGCAAAGAGACCTGGGTGTCATGGTACATCAGTCATTGAAGGGTGGCATGCAGGTACAGCAGGCGGTTAAGAAAGCAAATGGCATGTTGGCCTTCATAGCGAGGGGATTTGAGTACAGGGGCAGGGAGGTGTTGCTACAATTGTACAGGGCCTTGGTGAGACCACACCTGGAGTATTGTGTACAGTTTTGGTCTCCTAACCTGAGGAAGGACATTCTTGCTATTGAGGGAGTGCAGCGAAGGTTCACCAGACTGATTCCCGGGATGGCGGGACTGACCTATCAAGAAAGACTGGATCAACTGGGCTTGTATTCACTGGAGTTCAGAAGAATGAGAGGGGACCTCATAGAAACGTTTAAAATTCTGACGGGTTTAGACAGGCTAGATGCAGGAAGAATGTTCCCAATGTTGGAGAAGTCCAGAACCAGGGGTCACAGTCTGAGGATAAGGGGTAAGCCATTTAGGACCGAGATGAGGAGAAACTTCTTCACCCAGAGAGTGGTGAACCTGTGGAATTCTCTACCACAGAAAGTAGTTGAGGCCAATTCACTAAATATATTCAAAAGGGAGTTAGATGAAGTCCTTACTACTCGGGGGATCAAGGGTTATGGCGAGAAAGCAGGAAGGGGGTACTGAAGTTTCATGTTCAGCCATGAACTCATTGAATGGCGGTGCAGGCTAGAAGGGCTGAATGGTCTGCTCCTGCACCTATTTTCTATGTTTCTATGTTACCTCTAGACCTGGCCATTCCAATGCTCTCCTGGCTGGCCTCCCATCTTCCACACTACATAAACATGTGCTCATCCAAAACTCTACTACCTGCATCAAGTAACAGTTACACCACACAAGTGCTCGGCAATGACCATCTCCAACAAGATAAGGTCTGGGCACTTCACTTGATATTCAATGGGATTACCATCACTGCAACACCTACCATCAACATTCTGCAGATCACCACTGACCAGAATCTTAATTGCACCAGCCTCAAAAATACTGTGGCTACAAAAGCAGGTCAGTAGCGGGAGTTGTGCCTCGATCTCCTGCGACCGCAAATCATCTCTGCACGCATTGCTCCGTTAATGCTCTGGCCCCGAAATTCACTTCCGCCCCCTGCAGCAGCGCCGGGCAAAAGCACCAACAGCTGGAGGGGATGCGGATCGGGCAGCCGACCGCTACTGGGATGCATATTAAAGGCGAGGTAGCTGATGGGAAAATAACATACCTTGTTTTTCCCGCTGCTGCTCCATTTACTTAGCGAGGTCCTGGCCATGATCACTCAGCCCAGCACTCTGCTTGAGCCCTGGGCTGATCGCGTGGCTCCCCTGTTCCATGGTGGTCCAGGTCCGTCCCTTTCTCTTTCGCAGAGTCGGCAGCGTGGGCCCTTCCCTTTAAGTGAGGGAAGAGCCGCTCGGACCAGGCAGCGCTGCTGAGGCATTCGCCCTGTTAGCGCCCCAAGAAGGAAGTTGAGCGCTTGATTTATTGCTCTACTTCCTTCCAAGGGCGGCAACACAAATTATTTGAGAGGGGCTGGACTTCCGCACCTATCGCTAATCCCGTGCCTCCCGAATGTTACCCCCGCCAAATGTGCTGAGACCACATTTCTCCCCCAATAAATATTGTCCTAAATGTATTGAATAATATTCAGGTTAACGGGCTCTTCACCCATTGGTTGAATCGCGAGAACTCAAACTGACATTTTTGGTCGAACGGATTTGTTTTCTGAGACAGCTGAGTTGAAGTGAACTTTATCGGATATATTTTATATACACATTGAAAAGTAATTGAAATGTTACCTTTTTAAAAAGAAGCCTGAACAACGTGTCCCCGGCAGTGTTGAATTAGCTGTAATTTACAATCATTTGCCTTTCATCGTTGTCGAGGGCCGATTCAATTCTAAAAATGTCTGCACTAAACCAGGAACTTTTATCTGAGAGTTCTCGCTCCTCCCTGTCCTTATCATCATTAAACATTAACAGGTGCTTCTCTTACATCAGAAATATATTCTGTGCCATCTGTGGGAGCAAAGGCCTATATTATACAAATACCTCGCTATTCACTGTGCAACCTGAGATAGCACATGCAGGGTTAAAAGTTCAAATGGTAGGATATGTAAGAGATAATCAGCCATATCTGTATGTGGCAACTTGATAATTGTGTTTCGGTTCTATTGCAGTAGTAAAGCAATTCAGGAGAGTTGAGTTGCCTGCTTGTTTAGTTTACATTGTTATTCTGTTGTTATTTGTTTATACCTTTGATGTGCCAGCACTCTACTTGGAACTCCTACATGGCAAGCGAGCCCCAGGTGGGCAGAGAAAACATTTCAAGGACACCCTCAAAGCCTCCTTGATAAAGTACAACATCCCCACCGACACCTGTGAGTCCCTGGCCAAAGACTGCCCTAAGTAGAGGAAAAGCATCCGGGAGGGCGCTGAGCACCTTGTGTCTCGCCGCCGAGAGCGTGCAGAAACCAAGCGCAGGCAACGGAAGGAGCATGCGGCAAACCAGACTCCCCATCCACCCTTTCCTCCAACGACTGTCTGTCCCATCTGCAACAGAGACTTGGACTGTTCAGTCACCTGAGAACTCACTTTTAGAGTGGAAGCAAGTCTTCCTCGATTTCGAGGGACTGCCTATGATGATGATGATGTACCATGATTTAGTGATAGTATACATGGAACGTATTGATCAAAGGCAAAATTTTAATGTAAGAAATGTGAAGAAACACTGTCTTTATAGCTCACACTGGAATCATGGTTAGTCTGTGTCACAAAAGCAACTCACATCCTGGCTTTGTGAAGTATGAAGTTTCAATGAAGACCTGATCCTGCATTACTACAACTGAGTGTGTGTGTAATCTGACGTTTAAAGCACCGTAACCAAAAAGAACAAAAAAACAGTCCAACACCACGAGCCATCGGCTGTGATGCTTTCAACAACGGATTGTTTATCCGTGACTCACAATTTGCAGCAATAGTTTCTACAAAGAAAATGTTCTTGTGGCTGATCAGATTTGGGTATTTCTGGCCATTTAGTCACACAGCTTTGTGGGGATATTCAGCATATTCCATCACTCGGTATAATAACACACAGGTTTTCAAGTGAAAGAAAATAACTTTTGTGATTTTTGCTACCCCAGGAAATCAGTTGAAACTGCCTCATGATTTTTGAGAGAGAAATGGAATTTTTAGTTTTGTCTCAAATACTGTCAATTCTAAATTACCTAGAAGGGGATGGCACAGTGTTGTGAGACATGGGGCGGGGTGGGGCGGGGATTGTGGTCGGAGGCTTCCTTCGTACGAACATATCTGACCCGAAAAAATCTATGAAATTACCTGTTGGCCCCGGAGAAACGTAGGATTGCGGTCTGGGGCCTTCATTCGCTGCGCAGCGTACAGGGATCTGTCTTCCACGTACGGACGTTTATGTTGCAATCACGTGGGCCCGGTCCACTAATCACTACGTAGTATTCTCATTGATAATAAGGGGAGCTCCTTTTGTACGAGTTCCCATTACAGGTTGAACCTCCCTTATCCAGAACTCCACTATCCGGAACCACCCCTCATCCAGAACTATTCCCAGCCACCGGGTGGCTCATGCGCAGAACTCCAACATGAACAAATTGAAGTCCTTCCTCGCTGCCGACTCCCACAATCGCTGGCCTGACCCCGTGATCCAACCCCCCACCCCACATGATCTCTCTGCCGCCAGCCCCAATATCCCCTTGCTCAGTACCTGCACCATCTAATTTAACGTGACCTCACTTATTCCGAAAAATCACTTATCCAGAACAGGCTAGGTCTCGAGAGTTCCGAGTAAGGGAGGTTCATCCTGTACTATCAATGCGAATAACCTTCTAAAGCACCAAAACACAGCACAATAAATTAAAAAACATCTCACATATTTAAAATGAATTGAAATTTGATGTAATTAAATGTTTGAGAAAAAAATAAAATTTGGGGAATTTTTTTAATGTATTTTAATTGGGTTTAAAATAAACTTACCTTAATGGACTGGGTTTTTAACATAAAATTGAATGATTAAATTTAATTTTTCTATGGTTTAAAAGTATAACTCTGGAAAAAGTAAGTTATGCGCTTGCTTTCATCAGGCGTAAAAGTTTGAAGGACACTCGCTGGGCCTGAGTTGGGCAAATAGCCCTCTCTCTCCCACACAGGTGTCCTTCTCCGGGGGATACGTTCGATCTGTCTGAAGAAATCTTGACAGATCGGAAAAGCCGGTTTTCGGCGCATGCGCATCGTGCCCGAGAACCGGCTTTAGCGAGGCCTCACCGGGTGCATGTGCACTCCGTACGGACCCAGCGAGGCCGGAATATTTGCCCCATGGGATTGCGTGGCAATTGCCCTTGGAGTGAATTGTGCTTCCTGTCAGACTGTGAGAGGGGCTAATTGCAGGGTGTGTGTATCTCCACAAAGAGAAAGGGGAGAGAAGATGGCCAGCAAGGTCAGGAAAGGCAGGAGAAACAGTGCCAGTCCTACTGGGCTACTCGGATAGAACTTTGAGAGGTGATACAGCAGCACTGGCCGAGACTTGTTTGCAATTCTTTGACTTATTTCAGCAGCCATAAGAGATGTGTGGTGTGAAAACATTCCAGAAAAACAATAGAATCATGTTCAGCTGATGCTCCGCACCATTGAAAAGCTGCCTATATTCAGGGGGGATCTTTAACCCAAGAGAACAGATGGGTTTGGGTCGGGTGGGAAGTTAAAGTGTTAAAAGTCCGATTCCCGACCAGAATCCACTGCCAACCCACCTACTTCTGGTTTAATGGAGGTGGGATGGGGGTTCAGCCAGTCAACCCATTGCCAGTACGCGGGTCATCCATTTATATAGTATAATTGGACTGCTGTGCCCCATTTGTAACCTCCATTTTAAATTTAACTTTAGCTGGTGGGGTTTTGTAGGCCTCGTGAAATCCGACCATTAATGGCTTTACACTTAACCTCTTGGATCCAGCGTCCCTGCCTAATCCATCCACTGTGATTAGAGACCCCTACACGGCCTCCGATCCCACCCCCTGGCATCCGATCCCCACCCCCAGGCCTCTGATCCCCACCCCAGGCCTCTGTTCCCCACTTCAGGTGTCTGATCACCACCCCCAGGCCTCAAACCCCACCCCCAGGCCTCCGATCCCACCCCCAGGCCTCCGATCCCCACCCCCAGGCCTCTGATCCCACCCCCATGCCTCTGATTCCATCCCCAGGTCTCCAATCCCATCCCCAGGCCTCTGATCCCACCATGAGGCCTCAAACTCTACCCCGCCTCCGTGCTGCTCCTGCCCCCCAACCACCTCCTGTCACCCCCTGACCTGCTCCTGCCCTTAGACCAGTTCCTGCCCCCCCGCTTCCCCACCCCACTCCTGTGCTGCTCCTGCCCCCCAGACCTTCTCCTGCACCCCTCCTTGCTCCAGCCCTCCCGACCTGCTCCTGCCACATCCCCCCCCCCCCCACCACCCGTGCTGTTCGCGGCTCTCCGACGCTCACCCACCCACCCCACTCCTCCAGCACTCCAATGTTCACCCGGGCCACTCCTGTTCAACCGGGCTTCCCCATGGTTCACGGCCCCATGGACTGCATCCACATGGCATTGCAGGCTCCCTCTCTTCTCAATGTTCAGTTGGTGTGTGACCACAGGCTTCTCACCCTCACCATGAATGCCCGCTGTCCTGGCAGCAGCATGAGAGAGCACTGTGCCACGACTGTTTCAGCCACCACATGAGGATTGCGTCTGGCTGCTCGAGGACAAGGGTTATCCTCTCACCACCTGGCTTATGACCCCCGTCCGCAACCCCAACACCCCTGCTGAGCAGCGTTACAATGATAGCCATGCTGCCACCAGGAATATCATTGAGCAGATTGTCGGGGTGCTGAAGCAGCGGTTCCACTGCCTTGACCGCTCTGGAGGGAGTCTTCAGTACTCCCCTGATCGAGTTTCCCTCTCCATCGTTGTTTGCTGCATGCTGCAGAAACTGGCCACCATGAGGGCCCAGCCATTGCCAGCAGGGATTGGAGCTCCACCTCAGGAGGAGGAAGAGGAGGAGGATGATCAGGAGGTGCAGCATGCCGATGCAGAGGAGGAGGAGGAACAACAGCCACTAAGTAGGCATCGTGGCAATGTTGCTGCTGCAAGGGCTGTGCGTCAGCACCTCATCAGGCAGTGATTGGAGTGAGTTAGCCATAAGATGGCGAATGGCCAGCAATCCCACATCCCAATGTGTAAAACCCATCGCGCAGTACACTGCAACTGTGACATCACATCCATCAGAAGTGGGGAAAGGGCAAATCAAACATTTATTATTATCAACAAGTCTGTGCCCTCAACCAGCAAAACACTGCACCATGAAAAACAAATCTTTAATAATGAAGCCACATCCCTTCACACAAATAAAACTATTTACAAACACCCCTCCCCACTCTAGTTACAACACAACGCCCATGAACAAGATTGATGAAAAAAGTCCCCCTTTGACACATGACAAGCATTAAAGAACCGCAGCAATATATGTACAAATGTACTAATATATGTACTAATATATAGAAAGCATACAAGGTGTGGGGCTGGTTAGGGATACAAAGGAGAGCTATGCCTGCAGGCAGAGGGTATGGCTGAGGTACTGAACGAGCACTTTGCATCTGTCCTCACCAAGGAAGAGGGATGCTCACATTGACATATTGAAGGAGGAGTTAGTGCAGACCCTAAAGTGTGTGAGACTGTGAGGATCAAATGGTGCCATGGTAAGGTTGATGAAGAAGGTACTCACCCGGACGACCCGAGTGAGGTCGTTGAATTTCTTCCGACATTGCGTCGCAGTACGGGGCACCGTGCTCCTTGCCCACACGTGGGCGGCCACTTCCCCCCACATTGGCCTGAAGAGATTGGGTGCCGGCCTCCTCCCAGTGTTGTGGGGGAGGATGTCCCATCTCCTCTCCACCCCCTCCACCAGTGCCTCCAGGACGGCCTGAGAAAACCGGTGGGCCGCTGCCTTCTTGTGCGGCAACCATGTTGGTCTGTGTCTCACTGCACAGGCTGCAATCCTGGGACTGAGTCTGTGCAGCGCCAATTAACGTGCCCTTTATGAAATGGTTGGCCCAAGTATGTTTGATGAGGATCGCCTGACCCTCATTAACGCTATGACCTTCGCACCACGCTTTTTGGCTTTAGCACCCTGAGAGAAGTGAGCACCGCTTGATTTAGCGTCCACTTGCCTCTTGGGGTGTTGAACGTGAATTTCCCGCCCACTGCCTTTGGGGAAGGTCCATACAGACCTTCTGTGCAGAAACAGCATTACTGGCCTATACAGATGTACAGAGCTCTCGCATAACTGCAGACAGAAAAAGGCTATCTCATTGCTGCCACCGTCCATATTGGGCTGTCCATACTAGCTGCCAATGATCACTGTGACTATTTGCACTGAGTTTTTTCTGCACCTGCGCCCTCTGGAATCCGCCCCGATGCCTCTTGCGCAGACTTCTTGGACCCGAAACGAACCGGAAGTGGCGCCCCGACAAGTCCGCTTGGAGTCTGCTGCCGCTGCTGCTGGATTTGCTACCAGCTTTTGCATTATTGTGGCCTTCTGTGGGAGGGAAAACATCAGAGCTAGCATGAGAGAGGGGGAGAATGACACTGGCGGATGGGAAGAGAGAAAGACATGGGGGTGGGGGAGAGAGAGAGAGAGAGACATGGGTCAGGGGGAGAGAGAGAGACACAGAGGGGGAGAGAGAGAGAGAGAGAGATGGGGGGAGAGAGAGAGACATGGGGACAGGGTGGGGAGAGAGAGAGACACGGCGGGCGGGAGAGAGAAAGACAAGGGGGTGGGGGAGAGAGACACGGAGCAGGGGGAGAGAGAGAGAGAGACATGGGGCGGGGTGGGGGGTGCGGGAGAGAGAGACACATGGAGGGGGAGAGAGAGAGAGAGAGAGAGAGAGATGGGGGAGAGAGAGAGACATGGGGACGGGGGGGGGGGGGCAGAGAGCGAGACGGGGGAGGGGAGAGAGAGACACGGGAGAGGGAGAGACAGAGACATGGGGGAGGGGAGAGAGAGACAAGGGGGGAGAGAGAGAGACACGAGGGGGCGAGACAGAGACAAGGGGGGAGAGTGTTATGTATGTAATAACTCGATAGACTGAATACGATGAACTAACACAGGTACAAACCTGGTTCTGCTTTATTTGGGCCCAAAGTGATTACATTACATGATGGCTTGCCTTTTATATCTGGGCCGCACACATGTGCGTACAGCCCAATGACCTCCGACAGTGGCTCCAACTGGTGGCTAGTAACCCCAAGCATACATACATGACAATATCCCCCTTTAAAATATTAGTAACAGTCTTTTTACAAATTGAGATGGTCTGGGGCTTTCCGCTCCCGACTGATCGTTTCAGTTCAACTCTCGCCTTGGGCAAGCGTTCTGAGTCTGATGACTGGGGGCTGGGTTCGGGTTCGGAGTGGCAATGACCATGTCAGGGATTGAAAGTCCAGGTTCACTGATGACAGCGGAGTCCTCTGATGACTGAGGGTAGGTTGGTTGGTCACTGATTGTGTCTTCCTCAGACTGTTCCAGTCATCCGTGTGCCGCAGCTTTATCTGATCAACATGTTTCCTGCATGTTTGCCCATTCTTGAGCTTGACGATAAACACTCTATTACCCTCCTTAGCCATAACAGTACCGGCGATCCACTTGGGCCCTTGACCATAATTTAGTACATACACAGGATCGTTAACAGAAAAGTCGCGTGGCACAGCAACACGATCATGATACCACTGCTGACTTTGACGTCTGTATTCAACATGATCATTCAAGTCAGGGTGGACAAGAGAGAGCTTGGTCTTAAGACCTCATTTCATCAATAGTTCAGCAGGGGGAACCCAGTAAGCATGTGAAGGCTTGTCCTGTAACTAAGCAATATGCATGACAAGCGAGTCTGCAGTAAACCTTGAGTTACACGTTTCATACTCTGCTTGATGGTTTGGACAGCACGCTCTGCTTGACCATTAGATGTGGGTTTGAATGGTGCTGATCTCACATGTTTGATACTATTGAGTTTCATGAACTCTTGAAACTCCAGACTAGTGAAGCAAGATCCGTTGTCGCTCACAACAATGTTGGGCAGACCATGAGTGGCAAACATGACACGAAGGCGCTCAATGGAAGCTGTGGATGTACTGGATGACATGATTATACACACTATCCACTTGGAATATGCATCCACCACAACTGAAAACATCTTTCCCAGGTAGAGACCTGCAAAGTCGATGTGGATCCTGGACCATGGTTTAGATGGCCACGACCACAGACTCAGCGGTGATTCCGCTGTTGCTTTACTTAGCTGCATGCAAGTGTTGCACTGATGCACACATGATGCCAGATCAGAGTCAATTCCAGGCCATCATACGTGAGACCTGGCAATGGCCTTCATCATGGATTTGTGAAAGGGAAATCATGCTTGACAAATCTTCTGGAATTTTTTGAGGATGTTTCCAGTAGAGTGGATAAGGGAGAACCAGTTGATGTGGTATATTTGGACTTTCAGAAGGCGTTCGACAAGGTCCCACACAAGAGATTGATGTGCAAAGTTAGAGCACATGGGATTGGGGGTAGTGTACTGACATGGATTGAGAACTGGTTGTCAGACAGGAAGCAAAGAGTAGGAGTAAATGGGTACTTTTCAGAATGGCAGGCAGTGACTAGTGGGGTGCCGCAAGGTTCTGTGCTGGGGCCCCAGCTGTTTACACTGTACATTAATGATTTAGATGACGGGATTAAATGTAGTATCTCCAAATTTGCGGATGACACTAAGTTGGGTGGCAGTGTGAGCTGCGAGGAGGATGCTGTGAGGCTGCAGAGTGACTTGGATAGGTTAGGTGAGTGGGCAAATGCATGGCAGATGAAGTATAATGTGGATAAATGTGAGGTTATCCACTTTGGTGGTAAAAACAGAGAGACAGACTATTATCTGAATGGTGACAGATTAGGAAAAGGGGAGGTGCAAAGAGACCTGGGTGTCATGGTACATCAGTCATTGAAGGGTGGCATGCAGGTACAGCAAGCGGTTAAGAAAGCAAATGGCATGTTGGCCTTCATAGCGAGGGGATTTGAGTACAGGGGCAGGGAGGTGTTGCTACAGTTGTACAGGGCATTGGTGAGGCCACACCTGGAGTATTGTGTACAGTTTTGGTCTCCTAAC
Organism: Pristiophorus japonicus; assembly: GCF_044704955.1. Lineage (NCBI taxonomy): Eukaryota > Metazoa > Chordata > Chondrichthyes > Pristiophoridae > Pristiophorus > Pristiophorus japonicus. The sequence continues at coordinate 134,896,197 of NC_091987.1, read as the reverse complement.
CTGAGGAAGGACATTCTTGCTATTGAGGGAGTGCAGCGAAGGTTCACCAGACTGATTCCCGGGATGGCGGGACTGACCTATCAAGAAAGACTGGATCAACTGGGCTTGTATTCACTGGAGTTCAGAAGAATGAGAGGGGATCTCATAGAAACATTTAAAATTCTGACGGGGTTAGACAGGTTAGATGCAGGAAGAATGTTCCCAATGTTGGGGAAGTCCAGAACCAGAGGTCACAGTCTAAGGATAAGGGGTAAGCCATTTAGGACCGAGATGCGGAGGAACTTCTTCACCCAGAGAGTGGTGAACCTGTGGAATTCTCTACCACAGAAAGTTGTTGAGGCCAATTCACTAAATATATTCAAAAAGGAGTTAGATGAGGTCCTTACTACTAGGGGGATCAAGGGGTATGGCGAGAAAACAGGAATGGGGTACTGAAGTTGAATGTTCAGCCATGAACTCATTGAATGGCGGTGCAGGCTAGAAGGGCCGAATGGCCTACTCCTGCACCTATTTTCTATGTTTCTATGTTTCTATCATGACAATACCGGGATGAGTGCTATGTAGATCATGTACAAATTTCTCTCTGCCTTTTTTAGGCATAACAACACGATTATCCCACAGTAAACAATCTGACTGAATGGATAGTTCAGCTTTGCGACTGTCGTAAGGTTTGGTCTCATCACCCATTTGCTTGGGAATGGCAGACCAATCACCACTAAGGACACAACGTTTCACAACCGATAAATCGGTTCCTGGCTGGTCCAGGTCTTAACTTGTTGAGCCGTGACAGGGGTTCCTTCACTTTCAAAAGCATCTATAACTTACAGTAGGTCTGCAGGTTGTGGCGTCTCCACCTCCGGTGTGGGCAACGACAGACAGCTCAATGCATTGGCACAATTCTCAGTGCCAGGTCTATGGTGAACGACCTAATCATAGGCAGATAATGTCAGCGCCCACCTCTGGATGCGGGACGATGCATTGGTATTGATACCTTTGTTTTCCAAAAACAATTAAATGAGTGGCTTGTGATCTGTTTCGAGTTCAAATCGAAGACCAAACAAGTACTGATGCATCTTTTTAACCGCATACACACAGGCTAATGCTTCTTTTTCTACCATGCTATAGGCTCTTTCCACCTTTGACAAACTTTTAGAAGCATACGCAACAGGTTGTAGTTTACCCAACTCATTAGCTTGTTGGAGCACGCAACCAACTCCATATGACGAAGCATCACAGGCCAATACTAGACGCTTGCATGGATCATAATGTACCAGCAGCTTGTTAGAGCAAAGCAGATTAGTATCTTTCTCAAAAGCTCTATCTTGAGACGCACCCCAAACCCAGTTGTCGCATTTTCTGAGCAGCATGTGCAGTGGCTCTAATAAATTGCACAATCTAAGTAGGAAATTACCGAAATAGTTGAGTAGTCTAAGGAACGAACGCAGCTCTGTCACATTCTAAGGCTTGGGTGCATTTTTGATGGCCTTGGTTTTCGAGTCCGTAGGCCTGATGCCATCAGCAGCAATTTTCCTCCCCAGGAATTCGACTTCCAATGCCATGAAGACGCACTTCGAACGTTTCAGTCTGAGTCCCACTTTGTTCAGACGATGTAGAAACTCTTCCAGGTTGTTCAGATGTTTGGCGGTGCCATGACCTGTGACCTGGATGTCACCTTGGAACACCACAGTTCTCGGGACGGACTTCGGTAGAATCTCCATGTTCCTCTGAAATATGGCTGCAGCCAAGCGAATTCCGAAAGGACACCTGTTGTCGATAAACAGTCCTTTATGAGTGTTGATGCACATAAGCTTCTTCGACATCTCGACCAGCTCCTGAGTCATGTAGGCTGACGTCAGATCCAGTTTAGTGGAGGACTTCCTTGGCTAGCATTGCAAACAGGTCATCAGCCTTTGGTAATGGGTATTGATCCTGTTTCGAAATTCGGTTGATCGTAACCTTGTAGACTCCACAAATCCTGACAGTGCCATCGCTCTTCAACACAGGAACAATAGGGCTAGCCCATTCATTAAATTCGACCGGTGATATGACCCATTCACATTGGAGTCTGTCCAGTTCAATTTCGACCTTCTCCCTCATCATGTACAGAACTGCCTGAGCTTTATGATGGACGAGTCTTGCATCTGAGTCCACGTGAATCTACACTTGGCTCCCATGAATTTTCAGATGCCTGGTTCAAACAGCGTGGGGAACTTGCTCAGCACTTGAGCATATGGAGTATCATCCTCCGACGGCAACACTTTGATTCCATTCCAGTTCCATTTGATATTTTTCTAGCCAATTCCTGCCTAGCAGCGTTGGACCATTGCTTGGAACAATCCATAATGGTAAATCATGAACCGCACCATCATTCGATACCTTGACTACTGCACTGCCAATCACTGTTATGAGTTCTTTAATGTACGTATGCAACTTGGCATTGACTGGACTCAGCTTAGGCCTCACAGCCTTAGTATCCCACAGCTTGTCGAATGTCCTCCGGCTCATTATTGATTGACTCACACTCGTGTCCAATTCCATCGCTACCAGCACACCGTTAAGTTTCACATTAATCATTATTAGTTGGCTCTTTGTTAGGAATGAATACAGTCCATACACTTCCTCCTCTGGTATCTCGGATTGCATATCTGGATCTGCACTATACTGGTCATCATCCTCCACGTGGTGTGTCGCACCACGCTTGCTCAGTTGCGGACACATGCGCTGGAGATGCCCCCGTCTCAAACAGTCTTTACAAATGTATTGTTTAAATCGACACTGATGAGGCTAATGATTACCTCCACAATGCCAACACGGTCAAATCGGATTCATTCCTGTTGGTGGACTTTGAGCAGCCACAAATTTCACATACGCAGTCCAGTAGGCCCTGCCATATGCAGCTCTGCCAAACGACGATACAATCTTGTGTACAGTACTTGCCGAGTTCTGATTTTTCGATGATGTCTGCTTTAAATTTTTGTCCGTCGTCATGCATGCCTGAGCAACCGTGATGGCCTTGCTCAAATCCAGTGTCTCCGCCACCGGTAGCTTACATAGGATCACCTCTTGGTTGATGCCGATTACAAAGAAGTCCCGCAGCATGTGTTCCAATGCGGTTCCAAACTTACACTGCCCAGCGAGATGTCTCAGGTTGGCAACGAATTCTGATACATCCTGGCCCTCAGAACGAACGTGCGTATAGAATCGATATCGTGAGATGATGATGCCTTCTTCTGGTTTAAGATGGTCACGTACCAGAGCACACAATTCCTCATAGTCCTTGCACATTGAGGAGAGAAGATTCTTTATGAGTCCATAGATTTTCAGACCGCAAAACGTGAGGAAGACTGCTCTGCACCTAACTGCGTCAGTGGGTTCCTCCATTTTATTTGCCACAAAGTACTGGTCCAGGCAAGCTACAAAATCTGTCCAGTCCTCTCCCTCCACGAATCTCTAAAGAATTCCAATTGTGCTCATTTTTGCATGTGAAGGTTCTTAAGTTATCTCGTCGCCAAATGTTATGTGCGTAATAACTCGATAGACTGAATACTGTGAAATAACACAGGTACAAACCTGGCTCTGCTTTATTAGGGCTCAAAGTGATTACATTACATGATGGCTTGCCTTTTATAACTGGGCCGCACACACGTGCATACAGCCCAATGACCTCTGACAGTGGCGCCACCTGGTGGCTAGTAACCCCAAGCATACGTACAAGACAGAGAGAGAGAGGGACATGGGGCGGAGAGAGAGTGAGACATGGGGAGGGGAAGAGAGAGAGATATGGGGGGGGAGAGAGAGAGACACGGGGCGGTGGAGAGAAAGTGAGAGAGAGAGACACGATGTGGGGGGGGAGCAGAGAGACACGGGGGGGGGAGAGAGAGAGACATAGGAAGAGAAATAGAGACACAGGGTGGGGGGAGAGAGGGAGACATGGGGGGGAGAGAGAGAGATACAGGGGGGCGAGAGAGAGTCACGGGGGGGAGGAGAGAGGGAGACATGGCGGGGAGAGAGAGAGAGAGACACGGGGTGGGAGAGAAAGAGAGACACGGGGGGGGGACAGAGAGAGAGAGACACGGGGGCGGGGGGAAGGGAGAGAGAAAGACATGGGGAGGGGCGGGGAGATGGAGGGGGTGAGAGAGAGAGACATCGGGAGAGAGAGAGACACGGGGGGAGGAGAGAGAGGGACACGGGGGAAGGAGAGAGAGACACATGGAGGGTGGAGAGAGAGGCACTGGGCAGGGAGAAGAGAGACATGGGGGGAGAAAGAGAGACATGGGGTGGGGAGAGAGAGACACGGGGGGAGGAGAGAGTGAGATACAGGTGGGGGGTTTGGGTGAGAGACACGGGGAGGGGGAGAGAGGGAAACACAGGAGGGAGGGAGAGAGAGAGAGAGAGAGAGAGAGACATGGGGGGGAGGAGAGAGAGAGAGAGAGAGAGACGGGGGGAGGAGAGAGAGAGAAAGAGAGAGACACGGGGGGGAGAGAGACACAGGGTAGAATGAGAGATGGGTGGGGAGGAAGGGTGAGAGACATGGAGAGGGGGGAGAGAGAGACACGGGGGGAGGAGAGAGAGACACAGGGTGGGGAGTATTATGTCTTGGATAAGGAGTTAGACTCGATACTGCAAGCTCAAAGTAAGTTTGACCGTCGTCCATTATTACAGATCTCAGAGTGCCTCTCCAGCCTGTGAGGCCTCCTTATATACAGGTGCTCCCAAGGGAATGTGGGATCCTTTGGGACTCCAGGGCATAAGTCCTCTGGTGGTTAGAAATTGCAATTACAGGTTTAAATACATAACAACATTCCCCCACCAAAGTCAATAGTGTAACTATTTACAATGTGAGTCGATCTGGGGCCTTCCTTTCCCTGGTTGATCGTCTTGGTGCAAATGCTGGTGTTGGTGAGTCATTTGTTGGGCCTTCCCTGGGTTGCTGCGCAGCTGGCCTTGCTGGACTGCTGGAGGTGATGAGTCTTGCTGTGTTGCTGCGGGTGATAGGTTCTGCTTCGTGGTCAACCGCTGGGTCGGTTGCCACTTGTGTGTGTGTTGGAAGGTCGAGAAAGGTAGAGTCTATTGTGGGTTGTTTTGTATAGTCTGTAAATCTGAGTTTGGTTTGGTCCAAGTGTTTTCTGCAGGTCAGTCCATTTGCGAGTTTGACCACAAACACCCTACTCCCCTCCTTGGCCAAAACAGTGCCAGCAATCCACTTGGGACCTTGACCATAGTTCAACACAAATACAGGATAATTTACTTCAATTTTGCATGACACATTTGTACGATCATGATATGTATTCTGTTGAAGCCGCCTGCTCTCTACCTGTTCGTGTAGATCAGGGTGGACTAACGAGAGCCTTGTCTTAAATGGCCTTTTCATGAGCAGTTTCGTGGGAGGGACCCCGGTGAGCGAGTGGGGTCTTGTGCGGTAATTAAGCAGGACTCGGGTTAAGCGAGTCTGCAGTAAGCCTTCGGTTACCCTTTTCAAGCTCTGCTTGATTGTTTGAACTGCTCGTTCTGCCTGACCGTTGGAAGCTGGCTTAGACGGAGCAGACGTGACATGTTTAACCCCATTGCGGGTCAGGAATTCCTTGAATTTGGCACTGGTAAAGCAGGTAATGGGTGGGTACTGTGGAGATCACTAATGAAAGTGTCCCTGCCCTTTTTTGGCACAACTACCAGATTACCCCATAGGAGACAGTCTGCCTGTATAGACATTTCAACTTTGCGCCGCTGATATGGCTTTATTTCTTCCTGCATCTCCAACGGGAGACTAGACCAACTCTCGTGGAGCACACAGTTTTTTACTAAGGACAGTAAGGGGTCCTGGCTCATCCAGGTTCTAATCTGTCGGGCGGCAACAGGTGATAACTCACTCTTGAATGCTTCCATTACCATAACTAAATCTGCAGGCTGTGCCATCTCCACCCCAGTGGTGGGCAATGGTAGCCTACTGAGAGCATCGGCACAGTTTTCTGTGCCTGGCCTGTGGCGGATGGCGTAGTTGTATGTGGACAACGTGAGCGCCCATCTCTGGATGCGGGCCGATGCATTCGTATTTATCCCCTTATTTTCAGAAAAGAGGGATATAAGCGGTTTATGCTCAGTTTGCAATTCAAATTTGAGCCCGAACAGATATTGATGCATTTTCTTTACCCCATAAACACTCGCTAACGCTTCTTTTTCGATCATACTGTAGGCCCTCTCGGCCTTAGACAGACTTCTGGATGCATAAGCAACTGGTTGCATTTTCCCAAATTCATTAGCTTGTTGCAATACACACCTGACCCCATAAGACGACGTATCACATGCTAGTACCAAACGTTTACATGGATCGTACAACACAAGCAACTTTTTTGAACAAAACAACTTCCTAGCTTTCTCAAATGCATTTTCTTGGCTTTTACCCCATACACATTCATCTCCTTTATGCAGTAAAGAGTGCAGGGGTTCTAACAATGTGCTACGACCTGATAAGAAGCTACCAAAATAGCTCAGGAGTCCTAGGAACGACTGCAGCTCCGTCACGTTCTGTGGTCTTGGTGCGTTTTTGATGGCCTCCGTCTTCGAATCGGTGGCCTGATGCTGTCCGCCGCGATTCTTCTCCCCAGGAACTCCACTTCCGGTGCCAGGAAAATGCACTTCAAGCATTTTAGCCTGAGTCCCACACAATTAAGGCGACAAAGAACCTCCTCCAGGTTCTGCAGGTGCTCGACGGTGTCCCAACCTGTAACCAAAATGTCGTCCTGGAAGCCACGGTGCACGGGACTGACTTCAGCAAGCTAGGAGCTAAATTAAAACGTAGGACCTCAAAAGTAGTAATCTCAGGATTGCTACCAGTGCCACGAGCTAGTCAGAGTAGGAATCGCAGGATAGCTCAGATGAATATGTGGCTTGAGCAGTGGTGCAGCAGGGAGAGATTCAAATTCCTGGGGCATTGGAACCGGTTCTGGGGGAGGTGAGACCAGTACAAACCGGACGGTCTGCACCTGGGCAGGACCGGAACCAATGTCCTAGGGGGAGTGTTTGCTAGTGCTGTTGGGGAGGAGTTAAACTAATATGGCAGGGGGATGGGAACCAATGCAGGGAGACAGAGGGAAACAAAATGGAGACAAAAGCAAAAGACAGAAAGGAGATGAGTAAAAGTGGAGGGCAGAGAAACCCAAGGCAAAAAACAAAAAGGGCCACTGTACCGCAAAATTCTAAATGGTCAAAGTGTAATAAAAAGGCAAGCATGAAAGCTCGGTGCCTCAATGCAAGGAGTATTCGGAACCCAGGCGAGGGCTCTGAGCTAGTTAGAATGGGTGAGAGCTCAGATGAACAGGACTCCAAGAAAGAATGCAAAAGGCAGGAGGCAACAGAGCAGAGTAGCACTGGGGTAAGTGTAAATCACAAGGTGATAGGAAGGGACAATATGTATTAATATAAAGGGGCTGCAGGAGGGGTCAAAACTAAAAATCATGGTTTAAAAACTCGTATTAAAAACTCTACCTAAACGCACGCAGCATTCGAAATAAAGTAAATGAGTTGACGGCACAAATCATTACAAATGGGTATGATTTGGTGGCCATTACAGAAACGTGGTTGCAGGGGGGCCAAGACTGGAAATTAAACATACAGGGGTATCTGACAATTAGGAAAGATAGACAAGAAGGGAAAGGAGGTGGGGTAGCTCTGTTAATAAAGGATGATATCAGGGCAGTTGTGAGAGACGATTTTGGCTCTAATGAACAAAATGTTGAATCATTGTGGGTGGAGATTAGAGATAGTAAGGGGAAAAAGTCACTGGTGGGCATAGTTTATAGGCCCCCAAATAATAACTTCACGGTGGGGCGGGCAATAATCAAGGGAATAATGGAGGCATGTGAAAAAGGAACGGCAGTAATCATGGGGGATTTTAACCTACATATCGATTGGTCAAATCAAATCGCACAGGGAAGACATGAGGAGGAATTCATAGAATGCATACAGGATTGTTTCTTAGAACAGTATGTTACAGAACCTACAAGGGAGCAAGCTATCTTAGATCTGGTTCTGTGTAACGAGACAGGAATAATAAACGATCTCCAAGTAAAAGATCCTCTCGGAATGAGTGATCACAGTATGGTTGAATTTGTAATACAGATTGAGGGTGAGGAAGTAGTGTCTCAAATGAGCGTACTATGCTTAAACAAAGGGGACTACAGTGGGATGAGGGCAGAGTTGGCTAAAGTAGACTGGAAACACAGACTAAACGGTGGCACAATTGAGGAACAGTGGAGGACTTTTAAGGAGCTCTTTCATAGTGCTCAACAAAACTATATTCCAGTGAAAAAGAAGGGCGGTAAGAGAAGGGATAACCAGCCGTGGATAACCAAAGAAATAAAGGAGAGCATCAAATTAAAAACCAATGCATATAAGGTGGCCAAGGTTAGTGGGAAACTAGAAGATTGGGAAAATATTAAACGACAGCAAAGAATGAGAAAGAAAGCAATAAAGAAAGGAAAGATAGATTACGAAAGTAAACTTGTGCAAAACATAAAAAAGGATAGTAAAAGCTTTTACCGACATATAAAACGGAAAAGAGTGACTAAAGTAAATGTTGGTCCCTTAGACGATGAGAAGGGGGATTTAATAATGGGAAATGTGGAAATGGCTGAGACCTTAAACAATTATTTTGCTTCGGTCTTCACTGTGGAAGACAAAAAAACCATGCCAAAAATTGCTGGTCACGGGAATGTGGGAAGGGAGGACCTTGAGATAATCACTATCACTAGGGGGGTAGTGCTGGACAGGCTAATGGGACTCAAGGTAGACAAGTCCCCTGGTCCTGATGAAATGCATCCCAGGGTATTAAAAGAGATGGCGGAAGTTATAGCAGATGCATTCGTTATAATCTACCAAAATTCTCTGGACTCTGGAGAGGTACCAGCGGATTGGAAATCAGCTAATGTAACGCCTCTGTTTAAAAAAGGGGGCAGACAAAAGGCAGGTAACTATAGGCCGGTTAGTTTAACATCTGTAGTCGGGAAAATGCTTGAAACTATCATTAAGGAAGAAATAGCAGGACATCTAGATAGGAATAGTGCAATCAAGCAGACGCAACATGAATTCATGAAGGGGAAATCATGTTTAACTAATTTACTGGAATTCTTTGAGGATATAATGAGCACGGTGGATAGAGGTGTACCGATGGATGTGGTGTATTTAGATTTCCAAAAGGCATTCGATAAGGTGCCACACAAAAGGTTACTGCAGAAGATAAAGGTACGCGGAGTCAGAGGAAATGTATTAGCCTGGATAGAGAATTGGCTGGCTAACAGAAAGCAGAGAGTCGGGATAAATGGGTCCTTTTCGGGTTGGAAATCGGTGGTTAGTGGTGTGCCACAGGGATCGGTGCTGGGACCACAACTGTTTACAATATAAATAGATGACCTGGAAGAGGGGACAGAGTGTAGTGTAACAAAATTTGCAGATGACACAAAGATTAGTGGGAAAGCGGGTTGTGTAGAGGACACAGAGAGGCTGCAAAGAGATTTAGATAGGTTAAGCGAATGGGCTAAGTTTTGACAGATGGAATACAATGTCGGAAAATGTGAGGTCATCCACCTTGGAAAAAAACAGTAAAAGGGAATATTATTTGAATGGGGAGAAATTACAACATGCTGCGGTGCAGAGGGACCTGGGGGTCCTTGTGCATGAAACTCTTTTGGAGTAAACAACAAAAACATTAAACCGCGCCCCCCGATCTGGGGGAACACCAACATTTACAAGGTTTTTTTTTTGGCACTAAAATAATATTATTTTTCCTAAGTGCCCCCTATAAAAGGGCAGGGGGACACTAAAAGCACCAGCAATTAAAACAAATTAACTTAAAAACATAAAATCAAATTAAAATTTGGTTGCCGGGCGTGATGATGCACTCCAGTCCCTCCGGTGCCCACCTCTCGCGGAAGGCCGCGAGCGTACCGGTGGACACCGCGTGCTCCATCTTCAAGGACACCCTGGACCGGATGTACGCGCGGAAGAGAGGCAGGCAGTCTGGCTGAACGACCCCCTCGACTGCCCGCTGCCTGGACCGGCTGATGGCACCCTTGGCCGTGCCCAGGAGCAGTCCTACGAGGAGGCCCTCGGACCTACCCGCTCCCCTCCGCACAGGGTGCCCGAAGATCAGGAGTGTGGGACTGAAGTGCAGCCAGAATTTCAGGAGCAGCCCCTTTAAATAGCAAAACAGGGGCTGCAACCTCGTGCACTCAATAAAAACATCGGGGACCCTCGCCTCCTCCAGACGGCAAGATGGTATGCCATGGCGTGTCCGGACGGTAGGCGAGGATGGCAAAGTTGAGAGTGTGCAGGAGCAGCCCGTACAGGAAACCCCTCCGCGCAGAACTGAAAGGCACGGAGGGGATTTCCTCGAGGCGGCTCAAGTTGTGAGGCGCCGGCTCCCGAGGGAGGTTCCGGGGTTTGGCGCCGATGAGGAATTCCGTCCGGACGGGGGTCAGCTCGGACGGGATCTCCCCACGTGCTTGAGCCTCCTCGATGCACCGAACAGAGTCGGTGCCCAGAGCTGTTTTTAGCAACTCAATGGCATCGGCCGTGCGGCGGACGTCGGCAGAATTTAGGCGCCGCGCCAGCGTGTCTGGCGCCATCCAGCCCACTCCTCCGCCATCGAGCAGGTCCCTGACCCTGGTCACCTCACCAGCCACAGCCCTCTCGTCCGACCGCCACCTGAAACCTCGGTCGTGGAGGTACGGATTCCCGAGCAGCGGCTACTGCAGGACAGCCGCCACTCCAGCCGGTGGAGAGCTGCGCTTGGTGGAGACTTTGTTCCAGACCCTGATGAGTTCCTTGTAAAAGACAGGCAGCTCCCGGAGGGCGGTCCTGACGCCCCCCACACTCACAAACAGGAGCTGCGTGTCGTAGTTGAGGCCGTGCTGTTGGCGGAAGAAATACATCGCCAGAGCATGCCACCTAGGAGGGGGCTCAACGTAAAGGTATCTCTGCAGGGTCTGAAGACGGAAAGTCGCAAGCTGGGCGCTGATGCACACCAACGACTGACCGCCCTCCCCAAGCGGGAGCCTCAAGACCGCCGCAGAGACCCAGTGCTTCCTGTTGTTCCAGAAGAAGTTCCTTGTGCATGAATTCCAAAAAGTTAGTTTGCAGGTGCAGCAGGTAATCAGGAAGGCGAATGGAATGTTGGCCTTCATTGCGAGAGGGATGGAGTACAAAAGCAGGGAGGTCCTGCTGCAACTGTATAGGGTATTTGTGAGGCCGCACCTGGAGTACTGCGTGCAGTTTTGGTCACCTTACTTAAGGAAGGATATACTAGCTTTGGAGGGGGTACAGAGACGATTCACTAGGCTGATTCCGGAGATGAGGGGGTTACCTTATGATGATAGATTGAGTAGACTGGGTCTTTACTCGTTGGAGTTCAGAAGGATGAGGTGTGATCTTATAGAAACATTTAAAATAATGAAAGGGACAGACAAGATAGAGGCAGAGAGGTTGTTTCCACTGGTCGGGGAGACTAGAACTAGGGGGCACAGCCACAAAATACGGGGGAGCCAATTTAAAACCGAGTTGTGAATCTGTGGAATTCTCTGCCCAAGGAAGCAGTTGAGGCTAGCTCATTGAATGTATTCAAATCATAGATAGATAGATTTTTAACCAATAAGGGAATTAAGGGTTACGGGGGGCCGGCGGATAAGTGGAGCTGAGTCCACGGCCAGATCAGCCATGATCTTGTTGAATGGCGGAGCAGGCTCGAGGGGCTAGATGGCCTACTCCTGTTCCTAATTCTTATGTTCTTATGTTCCATGTTCCTCTGGAATATGGCCACGGCCAATCGAATCCCAAACGGACATCTGTTGTAAGCGAAAAGACCTTTGTACGTGTTGATGCAGGTGACGTCTTTCGAAGATTCCTCCAGCTCCTGCAACATGTAGGCCGAGGTCAAGTCCAGCTTCGTGAACATTTTCCCTCCCACCAGCGTCGCAAATAGGTCATCTGTCTTTGGTAGCGGGTATTGATCCTGCAGTGAGAAACGATTGATAGTTACTTTGTCATCACCACAGATTCTGACGTTGCCGTCTCCCTTGAGGACGGGCACACTCATTGAATTTGATCGGCGAAATGATGCCCTCTCATTGCAGCCTGTCCAGCTCGATCTCCACCCTCTCTCTCATCATGTAAGGTACTGCTCTCACCTTGTGATGGATGGGTCGCGCGCCCGGAATTAAATGGATCTGTACTTTTGCTCCTTGGAACTTCCCAATGCCTGGTTCGAACAGTGAGGGGAACTTGCTTAGGACCTAGTCACGAGGTGTCGTCGACGGACGTAAGTGCTCGGATGTCGTCCCAGTTCCAGCGTATCTTTTCCAACCAGCTCCTGCTCAACAGTGTGGGGCCATCGCCCGGTACCAACCAGAGTGGTAAATTGTGCATCGCTCCATCATAGGAGAACTTGACGCTAGCACTGCCAATTACGGGAATCAGTTCCTTTGTGTACGTTCTAAGTTTGGTACGAATGGAAGACAGGACTGGCCTTGAAGCCTTGTTGCACCAAACTTATCGAAAGTCTTTTTACTCATTATGGGCTGGCTTGCGCCCGTGTCCAGCTCCATGGATACCGGGAGTCCATTTAATTCAACCCTCAGCATTATTGGGAGACACTTTGTAGTAAATGTGTGCACCCCAAATACCTCTGCCTCCTCGGTCTGAGGCTCTGGTTCGTCATGATCCACCGTGGATCTGCAACATGGTGGTTTGCAGGATTAGCAGGGTTTGCAGCTCGCCTGCACGTATCTTGGAGGTGTCCCATTGTTCTACAGTCCTTGCAAACGTATCCTTTGAAGCGGCATGAATGGAATCGATCATCACCCCCGCAGCGCCAACAAGATGTTAATTGCTTTATATTCACCACCCTTGATGGTGGACTCTGAGACATCTGCGGATGTGCAGCTACAGGCGTGTAAGTCCTGCCATATGCATTTCGATTCGAAAACAATGTTTCTTTGTTCACAGTACTTGCAGCAGCACTAGTGTGCTGGGAAATTTGTTTGGTATTGTCACTGGTGGAGATAGACGCCTTGGGCTATCGCTATGGCTTTACTCAAGGTTGGGGTCTGTTCAGTCAAAAGTTTGTAAAGTATTACTTCATGGTCAGTGCCAAGTACAAAGAAGTCCCTGAGCATATGCTCCAAGTATCTTTCAAATTTGCAATATCCTGCAAGGCGCCTTAGCTCGGTGACGTAGCTCACCACTTCCTGGCCTTCAGACCTCTTGTATGTGTAGAACCGATATCTCGCCATCAGAACACTTTCCTTCGGGTTTAGATGCTCCCAGACCAGTGTGCCCAACTCATCGTATGACTTGTCTGTGGGTTTTGCTGGAGAGAGCAGGTTTTTCATGAGACCATACGTTGGTGCCCCGCAAATGGTGAGGAGGATCGCCCTTTGTTTGGCAGCGTTCCCTTCTCCTTCCAGCTCGTTGGCCACGAAGTATTGGTCAAGTCGCTCCATGAAAGTTTCCCAATCATCTCTCTCTGAAAATTGCTCCAGGATGCCCACAGTTCTCTGCATTTTTGCATTGGAGTTCGTCATCTGTATCTCGTCGCCAGTTGTTATGTCTTGGATAAAGAGTCAGACTAGATACTGCAAGCTCAAAGTAAGTGTGACCGTAGTCCTTTATTACAGATCTCAGTGTGCCTCTCCAGTCTGTGAGGCCCACTTATATACAGGTGCTCCCAAGGGATTTTGGGATCCCTTGGGACTCCAGGGGATAAGCCCTCTGGTGGTTAGACATGGTAATTACAGGTTTATATACATAACAAGGAGCAAGAGAGAGATGGGGTGGGGAGAGCGATGGAGAGAGACACGGTGGGGTGGGGGCGGTAGAGAGAGAGAGAGACACGGGGGGAGAGAGAGACATGGGGGGGGGGAGAGTTAGAGATGGGTGGGGGGGGAGGGTGAGAGGCACAGGGTGGGGATGGGGGAGAGAGAAAAACGGGGGGAGAGAGAAAAACGGGGGGAGCGAGAGGGAGAGACACAGGGGGAGGAGAGAGAGAGAGAGACACGGGGTGGGGAGAGAGAGAGAGAGACAAACATGGCAGGGAGGAGAGAGAGAGAGACATGATGTGGGGAGAGAGAGAGAGAGACACGGTGGGTGGAGAGAGAGAGACTGCGGGGGAAGAGAGAGAGAGACACGGGGGGAGAGAGAAAGAGACATACGGGGGGGACAAGAGAGAGAGACATGGGCGGGGAGAGAGAGAGAGACACGGGGTGGCGAGAGAGAGAGAGAGAGAGAGAGAGAGAATAATGGGGGGCGGAGAGAGAGACACAGATGGGGAGGGGAGAGAGAGAGAGACACGGAGGGTAGTGGAGAGAAAAAGACACACACATGGGGAGCGAGAGAGAGAGAGAGAGAGAGAGACACAGAGTGGGGGTTGAGGGGAGAGAGAGAGACACGGGGAAGAGAGAGAGAGAGACAAGGGGGGGCGTATAATATATGTATGCCTGGGTTTACCTGCCACCAGGGGGAGCGACCATCAGAGGTCATTGGGCCACAGATACACACGTGCACTCTTTGTATATAAAGAAAACCTCCATGTTTAATCCTCACTTTGAGAGCTAATAAGGTCGAGTCAGCTCGGACCTGATTAAGTTCACGGTACTAAGCCTATTGAATTATTGCATACACAACATTTGGCGTCGAGGCACAATATGAACTTTCACTCACAAAACAAAAAAATGAGCACCGTTGGAATCCTGGAGCGATTCGTAGAGAGAGAAGACTGGGAGGATTTTACAGCTCGCCTCGACCAGTACTTCGTGACAAACAAGATGGATGAAGACACTGACGCAGTTAGGTGCAGGGCTGTTTTCCTCACGGTTTGTGGTCGAAAAATCTATGGTCTCATAAAGATTCTGCTCTCACCTGCACATCCAACGGAAAAGACCTATGAGGAATTGTGTGCTCTGATTCGGGGCCATCTCAAACCTAAAGAAGGCATCATTATCTCAAGATATCGCTTTTACAAGCATGTTCGTTCTGAGGGCCAGGACGTGGCGGAATTTGTTGCCGACCTGAGACGTCTCGCTGGGCCGTGTAAGTTTGGAACCACGTTGGAAGACATGCTGCGTGACGTCTTTGTAATAGGCATAAACCACGAGGTGATCCTGCGGAAGCTGCTGACTGCGGAGACGCTGGATCTGAGCAGGGCCATCAAGATCGCCCAGGCTTGCCTGACCAGGGTCGATAGTACAAAGCAGATATCCTCACAGAGTCGGAACTCCACGGCAAGTACTGTGCACCAGATTGTGTCGTCGGTTGGCAGAGCTGCACCCGGCAGGGCCTACCCGACTGTGTTTGCGAAACCTGTAGCTGCTCAAAGTCCGCCATTGGGCACAAATCCGATTTCATCCTGTTGGCGTTGTGGGGGCAATCATCGGCCTCATCTGCCGTTTCAGGCAGTATATTTGTAGAAGCTGTGCACAAATGGGGCACCTTCAGAGGATGTGTCCGCAGCTCAGCAAGCGTGCTGCAACACACCACGTGGATGATGATGACCGATCCCGAGTGGATCCGGCAATGCAACCCGAGGAGGAAGTGTATAGTGTACATTCGTTCCTGACAAAGAGCCAACCGATAATGATTGAAGTAAAATTGAACGGCGTACTGGAATCTATGGAATTAGACACGGGTGCGAGTCAGTCAATTATGAGCCAGAGGACTTTCGAAAAGCTGTGGGACACCAAGGCCGTGAAACCCAAGCTGAGTCCAGTAAATGCAAAATTGCGTACCTACACCAAAGAGCTCATACCAGTGTTTGGCAGTGCAGCAGTCAAGGTGTCATACAACGGGGTGGTTCATGATCTATCATTGTAGATCTTTCCAGGCAATGGTCCAATGCTGTTCGGCAGGAGTTGGCTCGAAAAAATAAAGTGGAACTGGAATGATATTAAAGCTTTGTCATCGGTGGATGACGCGTCATGTGCTCAAGTGCTGAGCAAATTTCCCTCGCTGTTTGAACCGGGCATCGGCAACTTCACGGGAGCCAAGGTGCAGATCCACCTGGACTCGGATGTAAGACCAGTCCATCACAAAGCCCGGGCGGTCCCGTACATGATGAGGGAGAAGTCGAAATCAAACTGGACAGACTCCAACGTGAAGGGGTCATCTCACCGGTCGAATTTAATGAATGGGCTCGTCCCATTATTCCTGTGCTAAAGAGTGATGGCACTGTCAAGATTTGTGGAGACTACAAGGTTACGATCAACCGAGTTTCGAAATAGGATCAGTACCCGTTACCAAAGACTGATGGCCTGTTTGCAACGCTAGCCGGGAGAAAGTCATTCACCAAATTGGATCTGACGTCAGCCTATATGACACAGGAGCTTGTCGAATCATCGAAGAAACTTACGGTGCATCAATTTGCATAAAGGGCTGTTCATTTACAACAGGTGTCCTTTCGGAATTCGCTCGGCTGCAGCCATATTTCAGAGGAACATGGTGAGTTTACTGAAGTCCATCCCTAGAACTGTGGTGTTCCAAGACGACATTCTGGTCACAGGTCGTGACACTACCGAACGCTTGCACAACCTGGAAGAGGTTCTACGTCGTCTGGACAAAGTGGGGCTCAGACTGAAACGTTCAAAGTGCTTCTTTATGGCACTGGAAGTCGAATTCCTGGGAAGAAAGATTGCTGCAGATGGCATCAGGCCTACAGACTCGAAAACAGAGGGCATCAAAAATGCACCCAGACCCCAGAATATGATGGAGCTGCATTCGTTCCTTGGTCTTCTCAACTACTTCGATAATTTCTTACCTAAATTGAGCACATTATTGGAGCCACTGCATATGCTGCTCAGAAAAGGCGACAACTGGGTTTGGGGTGTATCTCAAGACAGGGCCTTTGAGAAGGCTAGAAATCTGCTTTGTTCCAACAAATTGCTGGTACATTATGACCCATGCAAGTGTTTAGTATTGGCCTGGGATGCTTCTGCGTGCTCCAACAATCCAATGAGTCGGGCAAACTACAACCTATTACGTACGCATTGAGAAGCATGTCTAAAGCAGAAAGAGCCTATGGCATCGTAGATAAAGAAGCTTTAGCCTGTGTATATGGGGTTAAAAAGATGCACCAGTATCTGGTTGGGATTCGTTTCAAGCTCGAAACTGATCACAAGCCGCTCATATCTTTGTTTTCAGAGCATAGAGATATCAATACAAACGCGTCGTCCCGCATCCAGAGGTGGGCGCTGATATTATCTGCCTATGATTATGTCATTCACCATAGACCTGGTACCGAGAATTGTGCCGATGCATTGAGCCATTTACCGTTGCCGACGCCGGAGGTGAAAACGCCACAGCCCACAGACCTACTGTTGGTCATGGATGTCTTTGAGAGTGAAGGGTCACCTGTCACTGCTCAACAAGTTAGGATCTGGACCAGCCAGGATCCAATCTTATCGGTTGTAAAACATTGTGTCCTTAATGGTGATTGGTTGGCCATTCCCAGGGAAGTGTGTGATGAGACCAAACCTTACAACCATCGTAAAGACGAACTATCCATTCAATCTGATTGTTTGCTATGGGATAATCGTGTTGTTGTGCCCAAGAAAGGCAAGGAGAGATTTGTTCAGGATTTATACAGTACCAATCCTGGTATTGTGATGATGAAGGCCATTGCCAGGTCTCACATTTGTGGCCTGGCATTGACTCTGATTTGGAGTCATGTGTGCATCAGTGCAACATTTGCATGCAGTTAAGCAATGCACCAGTGGAATCTCCGCTCACTCTGTGGTCATGGCCATCCAAACCATGGTCAAGGATCCACATCGATTATGCGGGTCCTTTCCTGGCAAAATGTTTTTGGTGGTGGTGGATGCGAATTCCAAATGGATAGAATGTGTAATCATGTCATCCAGCACATCCACAACCACCATTAAGAGCCTTCATGCCATGTTTGACACTCATGGTCTGCCCGACATCATTGAGCGACGACGGATCGTGCTTCACGAGTTTGGAGTTTCAAGAGTTTATGAGACTCAGTGGTATCAAGCACATAAGGTCAGCACCATTCAAACCCGTGTCCAGAGGTCAAGCGGAGCGGGCCGTCCAAACCATCACGCAGAGCCTGAAACACGTAACTCACGGTTCTTTGCAGACTCGCTTGTCACACATACTGCTTAGTTACAGGACGAGACCCCACATGCTTACCGGGGTCTCCACTGCTGAACTGTTGATGAAGAGAGGTCTCAAGACCAGGCCCTTGCTTGTCCACCCGGATCTTAACGATCACGTCGAAAACAGATGTCAACATCAGCAGTGGTATCATGATCGCACTGCCGTGTCACACGACATCTCTATTAATAATCCTGTGTATGTGCTAAATTATGGTAAAGGCCCCAAGTGGGTCACTGGCACTGTTACAGCCAAGGAGGGTAACAGGGTGCTTATTGTCAGGGCAAACACTAATGGGCAAACATGCAGGAGGCACATTTATCAGACGAAATTGTGGCACACAGACGAACCGGAACAGCTTGAAGAAGACACCATCAATGACCAACTGATTCATATTCAGCCATCAAAATACCCTGCTGTAGTCAATGAATCTGGACCTTCAATCCCCGACATGGACACTGCCACTCCCATTAGATCGGCTACCCAGCCTCAAGTCAAGAATGACTCGGAGAGCTCACCCAGATCTGGAATTGAACTGAGACGACCAACTAGGGAGTGGAAAGCCCTGGACCATCTCAATTTGTAAATAGGACTAATAACAAGATCTTGGGGGAGGAATGATATAATGTATGTATGCCTGGGTTTACCTGCCACCAGGGGGAGCGACCGTTGGAAGTCATTGGGCCACAGACACACTCGTGCAGCCCTTGTATATAAAGAAAGCTGATATGCTCATAATAAAGGATGAAACTGAGTAGTGTGAACAATGAACAAGTGTGACCTTAGCTCCTTTAATAAGACTCCAGAGTGCAAGTACCTCGTGGGTGGCCTGCTTAAATACAGTGCTCCCAAGGGATGCTGGGGTCCCTTGGGGCTCCAACAGGTAGGCCCTCTGGTGGTGGTGTGATACAGGTTGCAAGGGGTTAAATACATAACATCACTCCCTCGTAAAGTTAATAGTACACTTATTTACAAGGTGAGACGATCTGGAGCTTTTCGCTCCCTTGTCGATCGTCTCGGTACAAATGCGGGTGTGGGTGAGTTGGTTAGTCCTTCGCTGGATGGCTGGGCAGCCGGCCTGGCCGGGCTGCTGGGGATGGTGAGTTCGGCTTCATGGTCAACCATGATGTCAGTTGCCACTTGTGTGTGTTGGAGGGTCAAAGTTGGTGGTGTCTTCTTCGGGTTCTTCGCAGTTGTTGGTGCACTGCAATTTGATTTGGGCCAAATATTCTCTGCATGTTAGTCTATTGGCCAATTTGACCTGAAACACCCTACTCCTCTCTTTGGCTATGACCGTGCCAGCGAGCCATTTTGGGCCATGTCCATAATTGAGTACAAACACAGGGTCATTGACCTCAATATTGCGTGACATATTTGCACGGTTATGGTACACACTTTGTTGATGCCGCCTGCCCTCCATGTGATCATGGAGATTAGGATGGACAAGAGAGAGCCTTGTTTTGAGCACCCTTTTCATGAGTTGGGGGAACCCCGGTGAGTGAGTGGAGTCTGGTGCAGTAGCTGAGTAGCACTCGGGGCAGTCGGTTCTGCAGGCAGCCTTCCGATGCCCGTTTGATGGTCTGAACTGCTCGTCCTGCCTGGCCGTTGGATGCAGGCTTGAACGGGGCAGATGTGATGTGCTTGATCTCATTGCGGGTCATGAATTCCTTGAATTCAGCACTGGTGAAACACGGCCCACTGTTGCTGACTAGGACATCAGGCAGGCCGTGCGTGGCAAACATGGCTTGTAGGCTTTCAGTGGTGGCCGTGGACGTGCTTACAGACATTATTGCACATTCAATCCATTTTGAGTAAGCATCCACGACAACCACGAACATTTTGCCTAGAAATGGGCCCGCATAGTCCACGTAGATCCTCGGCCACGGTTTGGCGGGCCATGACCACAAACTTAGTGGTGCCTCTCTGAGTGCGTTGCTCAGCTGAGAGCAAGTGTTGCACTGGCGCAAGCATGACTCTAAATCTGAGTCGATGCCGGATCACCACATATGGGATCTGGCTATGGCTTTCATCATTACAATGCCTGGGTGGGTGCTATGCAGTTCACAAATGAACGTATCTCTGCCTTTCTTCGGCAAGACCGCCCGATTACCCCACAACAGACAGTCCGCCTGCAGGGACATTTCGTCTTTGCACCTGTGGAATGGCTTAATCGCCTCTTGCATCTCCGCTGGGACGCTGGACTAACTCCCATGGAGGACACAGTTTTGTACCAAGGACAGTAAAGGATCCTGGCTGGTCCAGGTCCTGATCTGGTGGGCTGTAATGGGTGACTTTTTGTTTTCGAATGCATCCATTACCATGAGCAAGTCCGCAGGCTGTGCCATTTCCACCCCGGTGGTGGGCAATAGTAGCCGACTGAGAGCATCAGCGCAGTTCTCTGTGCCCGGTCTGTGGCGGATTACATAGTTGTATGCCGACAGCGTGAGCGCCCACCTTTGGATGCGGGCAGAGGCATTGGTGTTAATCCCTTTGCTCTCAGAGAACAGCGATATGAGCGGTTTGTGGTCAGTTTCAAGCTCAAAACTTGAGGTAAAAAAAGTACTGGTGCATTTTTTTTATCCCGTAGAAGCACGCCAGAGCCTCTTTTTCAATCATGCTGTCGGTCCTTTCGGCCTTGGACAAATTCCTGGACGCATAGGCGACCGGTTGCAAAATCCCCGATTCGTTAGCCTGTTGTAACACACACCTGACCCTGTATGACGACGCATCGCAAGCTAGTACTAATCGTTTACAAGGGTTATATAGGACAAGCCGTTTGTTTGAACACAACAGATTTATCGCTTTCTCAAAGGCAGCCTCTTGTGAATTCCCCCATACCCAGTTGTCTCCCTTGCGCAGTCGCACATGTAGGGGTTTTAGCAGGGTGCTTAACCCAGGTAGGAAATTACCGAAATAGTTAAGGAGTCCCAGGAACGACCGCTGCTCCGTCACATTCTGTGGTCTCGGCGCGTTCTTGATGGCCTCCATCTTGGCATCGGTGGGTCTGATGCCATCTGCTGAGATTCTTCTTCCCAAGAACTCGACCTCCGGTGCCAGGAAAACACACTTTGAGCGTTTCAACCCGAGTCCCATGCGATCCAACCGACTAAGAACCTCTTCCAGATACTTCAAGTGTTCAATGGTGTCCCAACCTGTAACTTGTATGTCATCCTGGAAAACCATGGTGTGAGGAACTGACTTTAGCAGGCTCTCCTTGTTCCGTTGGAAGATTGCCGCGGCCGACCGAATCCCGAAAGGGCATCTGTTATAGATGAACAGACCTTTGTGCGTGTTGATGCAGGTGAGGCCTTTCGAAGACTCTTCCAGCTCCGGCGTCATGTAGGCCAAGGTCAGGTCCAACTTGGTGAATTTCTTCCCTCCTGCCAGGGTCGCAAATAGGTCGTCTGCCTTGGGTAGCGGGTACTGGTCCTGCAGCGAGAAACGATTAATCGTTACTTTATAATCCACACAAATTCTGACCATGCCGTCACCTTTAAGTACCGGGACAATCGGACTGGCCCACTCATTGAATTCCACCGGCGTGGTAAGGCCTTCTCACTGCAGCATGTCCAGCTCAATTTCCACTTTCTCACGCATCATATATGGTACCGCCCGTGCCTTGTGGTGGATGGGTCGCGTACCGGGAACCAAATGGATCTGCACTTTCGCCCCCAAGAATCTTCCAATGCCTGGCTCGAACAACGATGGTAATCTGCTCAGAACCTGGGCACATGAGGCATCGTCAACAGACGAAAGTGCTCGGATGTCGTCCCAGTTCCAGCGGATTTTTCCCAGCCAGCTTCCGCCAAACAGTGTGGGGCCATCCCCTGGCATGATCCACAGCGGGAGTTCATGTACTGCTCCATCGTGGAGACTTTGACTTCAGCACTGCCAATTACAGGGATTAGTTCCTTGGTGTAAGTCCTTAGTTTGGTGTGAATAAGGCTGAGCTTGGGCCTGTGTGCCTTGTTGCACCACAGCCTGTCGAAGGCCTTTTTACTCATTATGGACTGACTCGCACCTATGTCCAGTTCCATAGATACTGGAATTCCATTCAGTTCAACTTTCAACATAATTGGTGGACATTTCGTGGTGAATGTGTGTACCCCGCACACTTTTGCCTCCTCGGTACGAATCTCCAATTCACCCCGATCCACAGTGGATCAATTTTCCTCTGCAACGTGATGGTTTGCAGGGTTTGCAGGGTTTGCAACTCACCTGCACATTCGCTGGAGGTGTCCCATTGTTCTGCAGCCGTTGCACGCATAGTGCTTGAAGCGGCATTGATGGGGCCGATGATCATCTCCACAACGCTAACAATGTGTTAACTGCCTCGCATTAACGATTGATGGTGGACTCTGGGTCATCAGAGGTCGTGTAGCAGCAGCCAGCGTGTATATTCTGCCATGTATATTCCTGCTTGAAAACGATGTTACTTTGTGCACAGTTCTGGCTGAAACCTCTTTACTCTGCAAAATCTTTTTGGTGTTGTCGCTGGTGGACATAAATGCCTGGGCTATCGATATGGCTTTGCTTAGATTCGGGGTTTCAACAGTCAACAGTTTGCGAAGGATTTCCTCATGGCCAATGCCCAGTACAAAAAAGTCTCTATGCATTTGTTCTAGGAATCCCTCAAATTCGCAATGTCCTGCGAGACGCCTTAGTTCGGCGACATAACTCGCCACTTCCTGGCCCTCTAACCATTGAAACACGTAGAACCAATATCACATCAAAACGCCTTCCTTAGGATTTATGTGCTCCCTGACCAGCGTACACAATTCTTCATTTAGTTGTTGGTTTTACCAGAGCTAGAAGATTCTTCATGTGACCATAGGTTATTGCCCCACAAACAGTAAGGAGGATTGCTCTTCGTTTGGCGGAATTCTCGTCCCTTCCAGCTCATTGGCCACAAAGTATTGGTCGAGTCTCTCCACGAAGGCCTCCCAATCGTCCCCTTCTGAGAACTTCTCCAGGATACCAACAGTTCTTTGCATTTTCGCGTGGTTGTTCATTACCTCGTCGTCAATTGATACGCTCATAATAAAGGATGAAACTGAGTACTGTGAACAATGAGCAAGTGTGACCTCAGCTCCTTTAATAAGACTCCAGAGTGCAGATACCTCGTGGGTGGCCTGCTTATATACAGTGCTCCCAAGGGATGCTGGGATCCTTGGGACTCCAACACGTAGGCCCTCTGGTGGTGGTATGATACAGGTTGCAAGGAGTTAAATACATAACAAAAGCCTCCATGTTTAATCCTCACTTTGAGAGCTAATAAAGTAGAGTCAGGTCGCACCTGATTGAGTTCACGGTACTAAGCCGATTGAATTATTGCATACACAACAGGGGGGAGGAGAGAAAGAGATATGGGGGGGAGAGAGAGAGAGACACGGGGGGTGGGGGGAGAGAGAGAAATGACGGAGGAGAGAGAGAGAGACACGGGGAGAAGGAGAGAGTCACAGGGGGTGGGGAGATAGAGAGAGAGAGACACGGTGGTGGGGGGGGGAAGAGAGAGAGACACGGGAGGGAGGAGAGAGAGAGACATGGTGGGAGGGGAGAGAGAGAGACACAGGGGGGGTGAAGAGAAAGACACGGGTGTGTGAGAGAGAGAGAGAGAGAGAGACACGGAGGGGTGGGAGAAGGAGAGCGACACGGGTGTGAGGGAGAGAGAGAGAGAGAGAGACACGGGGGGGTGGGAGAAAGAGAGAGACACGGGGGGGGAGAGAGAGGGACATGGGGGAGAGAGAGACACACACGGGGGGGGGGGAGAGAGAGAGAGAGACATGGGGTAGAGAGAGAGAGCGAGATACATGTGGGGGAGAGAGAGAGAGAGAAACGGTGAGGGGAGAGTGAGAGATGTGTGTGGGGGTGAGAGACATGGGGGGCGGGGAGAGAGAGACACGGGGGGGAGAGAGAGAGAGAGAGAGACACGGGGGCAAAGAAAGAGAGAGATACCGGGGGGGGTGTGAGTGAGAGTCGAGTGGGGGGGGAGGGGGATTGTCATGTATCTTACATTACTATATATAACTGTATCCTAACATGCTATACATGACTGTAATAAAATATGACCTGTAACCACCAGCATAACTTACCACCAGGGGTGCACTTGCAAGAGACAGGTATATAAGGACAGGTCTCAGGCAAGTGCAGCATTCCAGAGCTGTGAAATAAGGGTGTAGGTCCAGAGTGACCTTGACTTCACTACATGCCTCGTGTGAATCTGTACTGAGGGGACAGGACTTTACAGTGGCGACGAGTTACGGGATGACAGAATCCACAGAATGGCGAACAACGGATCAGATGAAAAGTACAATGCGGGAGACAATTGGGAGGACTTTATAGAAAGGCTCCAGCAAAGCTTTGTAACCAAAGACTGGTTAGGCGACGATAAGGCAGACAAGAGAAGAGCCCATCTCTTGACCAGCTGTGGCGCGAAAACATACGCTTTAATGAAGGATCTGTTTGCAACCGAGAAACCAGCAAGCAAATCATTTGAAGAATTGAGCACACTGGTAAGAGACCACCTGAAGCCAGCGAGCAGCCTACACACGGCCAGACACAGGTTCTACAACTACAGACGCTGTGTGGGCCAGAGCATATCCGACTTCGTGGCGGAACTTCGGAGGTTGGCTAGTTTATGTGAGTGCTCCGATGAACTGAGGAGAGAAATGCTGAGAGACTTTTTCTTGAAGGAATAGGCCACGCAGGCATATTCCGAAAGCTCATAGAGACCAAGAACCTGACCTAAGAGGCAGCAGCACTGGTTGCACAGACATTTTTGGTAGGGGAAGAAGAATCGAGGTTGATTTACAATGCAGGTACGACAACTAACGAAATGTCGGAACAAGAAGTTCACAGCACTAAACAAGCTGCTACCCCCACACACAGACAAAACTGGGAGAACAGGCTCTCGACAGCAGGCAGAAGCCATCAAGGGCCACAGGAATGGCCGTTCACACCTCATCAACCCACAATGCGAGCATTCAACTACAAACTGAGAGAAGCTCAAGAGAGATCAGCCAGACGCAGCTCATTCTTTGGGAACACTTTGAACAATGGAACAGGTCTGTGCTGGAGGTGTGGGGGTGGGCACCCATCAAGGGGATGTCGATTTCAGCAGGCTGTTTGCAGAAATTGTGAAAATACAGGACATTTGGCCCGCATGTGCAAAAGAATGGCAGCTCGGCTGGTATATGAACCGGATGGGTCGGAAAGCGGACCAGAAGATGGTGGGGACAGTACCCGGGACACCGATGTACAGCGGGTCAACACGATCAATAGCTGCTGCTCCTACAGCAGGACACCTCCTATAAAGATGAGGGTCCTACTCAACGGGATATCTGTCAACATGGAGCTGGATATGGGAGCGAGTCAATCTCTCATGGGCGCTCAACAATTTGAACAACTGTGGCCGCATAAAAGAGACAGATCAAAACTCACAAGGGTCGACACCAAACTAAGGACCAATACCAAAGAAATCGTACCAGTCCTCAGCAGTGCCATGCTCTCTGTCACACACTAAGGGACAGTGAACTGACTTCCCCTGTGGATTGTCCCCGGAGACCCCCCAGCACTGCTGGGGAGAAGCTGGCTGGCAAAACTAAACTTGAAATGGGATGATGTCCATGCCATGTCATTAGAGGAACGGACCTCCTGCTCAACAGTTATAAAGTGATTTGAACATCTCTTTCAGCCAGGTGTGGGCACTTTCAAAGGGGCCAAAGTCAAAATCTACATCACACAGGATGCTAGACCAGTCCATCAAAGGCCAGAGCTGTACCCTATGTGATGAGGGAAAAGATTGAACACGAACTAGACAGGCTTCTGCGGGAAGGCATTATATCACTTGTGGAATTTAGCGACTGGGCAAGTCCCGTTGTCCCAGTCATGAAGCCTGATGGATCCATACGAATCTGTGGGGACTACAAATCTACCATAAACAGAGTCTCTCTACAGGACCAGTACCCGCTGCCCAGAGCGGAGGACTTATTTGCCACATTGGCTGGAGGGAAACTTTTCTCAAAATGAGACCTCACATCTGCGTATATGATGCAAGAATTGATCGAGGAATCCAAGCTACTCACCACCATCAACACACATCGAGGCCTTTTCATGTACAATCGATGCCCATTCAGCATCAGGTCGGCAGCTGCCACATTCCAGCGCAACATGGAGAGTCTGCTCAAGTCCATCCCGGGGATGGTTGTATTTCAAGACGACATACTTATCACGGGCAGGGACACCGACTCCCATCTCCATAATTTGGAGGAAGTACGAAAGCGGTTGGATTGGGTAGGCCTATGAGTCAAGAAATCCAAATGCCTGTTTCCCGCACCCGAGGTTGAATTTTTGAGCAGAAGGATTGCCGCTGATGGAATCCGCCCAACAGAGTCCAAAACAGAAGCAATTCGCCTGGCACCCAGGCCCCGGAATGTCTCAGAACTGTGCGCCTTTCTCGGGCTACTCTATTACTTTGGGAACTTTATGCAGAACCTAAGCACGCTGCTGGAGCCTCTCCACATGCTACTCAGGAAGGGGTGTGATTGGTTTTGGGGGGACGCCCAGGAACGCACCTTCAATAAGGCACGCAACCTTCTGTGTTCCAACAGTGTTTTGACTTTCTTTGATTCAGGTAAAAAGCTAGTTCTCACATGCGATGCGTCAGCATATGGGGTCGGGTGCGTTTTGCAACATATCAATAGTGCGGGCAAATTACAACCCATAGCTTATGCCTCCAGGTCACTTTCGCGGGCGGAGCACGGGTACGGAATGGTAGAGAAGGAGGCGCTCGCGTGCGTGTACGGTGTCAAAAAGATGCACCAATACCTTTTCGGGGCCAAGTTCGCGTTAGAAACCAACCATAAGCCCCTCACGTCCCCCCTATCCGAGAGCAAGGCAATAAACGGCAATGCCTCGGCGCGAATTCAATGGTGGGCACTCATGCTGGCGTCCTACGACTATACTATAAGGCACAGACCAGGCAGAGACAACTGTGCCGACGCGCTCAGCAGGCTACCCCTGGCGACCATGGAAGGGTCTGAAAAACAGGACTGTGAGATAGTCATGGCAATAAATGCCTTTGAGTCCACAGGTTCGCCCATGACGGCTCACCAAATCAGAGCCTGGACGGCCAGCGACCCCACGTTATCCTTAGTAAAAAGATGTGTCCTAACCGGTGACTGGGCAGAGGCTCGCGATGCCTGCCCCGAGGAATTAAAACTTTTTCACAGGCGCATGCATGAGCTATCACTACAAGCAGACTGCCTATGTGGGGCAGCCGAGTAGTCATGCCTCTGCGAGGCAGAGAGGCATTTGTCCGGGAGCTCCACCGCGAGCACCCGGGGATCGTTCTCATGAAGGCCATAGCCAGATCCCACGTCTGGTGGCCTGGTATTGACGCGGACTTGGAGCTCTGCGTCCGAAGATGCACTATTTGTGCCCAACTCAGCAATGCCCCCAGGGAGGCTCCACTGAGCCCCTGGCCCTAGCCTACCAAACCGTGGTCGCGGGTGCCCGTAGACTACGCAGGCCCATTCATGGGCAAAATGTTCCTCGTAGTTGTAGATGCATTTTCAAAGTGGATCGAATGCACCATTTTAAACTCGAGCACAACCTCCATCACTGTGGAGAGCCTTGCAACCATGTTTGCAACGCACGGAATCCCTGACATATTGGTCAGTGACAATGGTCCGTGCTTCACCAGCGCAGAATTCCAAGACTTTATAATTGACCACGGCATAAATCACGTCAAGACGGCACCATTCAAGCCGGCCTCCAACGGCCAGGCGGAGAGAGCAGTGCAAATCATTAAACAAGGCATGCTTAAAATCCAAGGTCGCACGCTGCAGGGTCGCCTGTCGCGACTGCTGCTGGCATACAGATCTCGTCCGCACTCATTGACTGGGATCCCCCCCGCGCAACTGTTGATGAAAAGGACTTTAAAAACAAGGCTCTCATTAATCCTCCCAGACATGCACGAAATCGTTGAGGCAAAGCGCCGTAAGCTGACTGAGTACCATGACAGAAATTCGAGGAGGAGATGGAATGAGATAGGGGACAAAGTGTTTGTACTAAACTATGGCAGGGGTCCCAAATGGCTTACAGGGACAGTAACGGGCAAGGAAGGAAACAGGCTACTGGTAGTACAAATGGACAATGGCAAAACCTGCCAGAGGCATGTAGACCAAGTCAAAAGCAGATTTACCAACAACACTGTGGAACCAGAGGCAGACTACAATGTGGAACTCGCACCACACCTGGTAGACAGACAGAGGGAACAACCTGAGGAAAGGACAATCCCAACAGACAGCCCAGGCGAGTCAACAACAATCACACCAATCAAAACAGACAGGCCAGGCGAGATACCAGCAACCACACCCATAGAAAAACAGAAACCAAGGCAAACAACTGAACCACAACTCAGACGCTCCACACGAGAGCGTAGATCACCTGAGAGACTGAACCTATAAAGACAATAAGACCTTGGGGGATGGTGATGTCATGCATCTTACATTATTATATATAACTGTGTCCTAATATGCTATACATGACTGTAATAAGATATGACTTGTAACCACCAGCATACCTTACCACCAGGGGTGCACTTGCAAGAGACAGGTATATAAGGACAGGTCTCAGGCAAGTGCAGCATTTCAGAGCTGTGAAATAAAGGTGCAGGTCCAGAGTGACCTTGACTTCACTACATGCCTCGTGTGAATTTGTACTGAGGGGACAGGACTTTACAGTGAGAGACACGGAGGGGCGGGGAGAGAGAGACACGGGGGGTGGTGGAGAGAGAGAGAGAGAGACACGGGGGGGAGGAGAGAGAGAGAGACACGGGGGAGGAGAGAGAGAGACTTGGGGGTTGGGGAGAGAGAGAGAGAGACATGGGAGGGGAGGAGAGAGAGAGAGAGAGAGACACGGGTGGGGTGGCAAGCGGAGAGAAAGAGAGAGGTATGGTGGGGGCGAGGGGAGAGAGAGAGAGACAACCGGGGAGGGAGAGGGAGACAAGGGGGGGAGAGAGACAAGGGCGGAGGAGAGAGAGAGAGAGACACACACACGGGGGAGAGAGAGAAAGAGACACGGGGGGAGAGAGAGATATGGACATGGGGGGGAGGGAGGGAGAGAAGACACGGGGGGGAGAGAGAGACACACACACGGGGAAAAGAGAGAAAGAGACATGGGGAGAGCAGCAAGAGAGAGACATGGAGGGGGGAGGGGGGAAAGAGACTCACGGGCAGGAGAGAGAGAGACATGGGGGAGGGGGAGAGAGAGAGAGAGATACGGGGGGGAGAGAGAGAGAGAGACACAGTGGGGGGAGAGAGAGAGAGAGACACGGGGGTGGGGGGAAGAGGGAGAGACATGGGGGGAGGGGAGAGAGAGACATGGGGGGGAGAGAGCAAGGCATGAGGAAAAGAGAGAGAGACACATGAGGGGGAGAGAGAGACACGGGGCTGAGAGAGAGACACGAGGGGGGAGAGCCAGAGAGTCACAGGGGGTGAGAGAGAGAGAGAGAGAGAGAGAGACATGGGGGTGAGGGGGAAGAGAGAGTGACACGGGGGGGAGAGAGAGAGAGAGAGAGGCGGGGGAGAGAGAGAGACATTGAGGGGAGGAGATAAAGAGACACGGCGGGAGAGAGAGAGATAGACACGGGGGCGGGGGAGGAGAGGGGAGAAAGAGACATGGGGGGAGAGAGCAAGAGAGAGACATGGAGCGGGGGAGGGGAGAGAGAGAGAGACACACGGGCAGGGAGAGAGAGACACGGGGGGGCGGGTGAAGCGTGAGAGACACTGGGGGGGGAGAGAGAGAGAGAGACACGGGGCTGGGGGGAAGAGGGAGAGACACGGATGGGGAGGAGAGAGAGAGAGAGACAGAAAAATGCGGGGAGGAGAGAGAGAGACACGGAGGGCGGGGGGGGGAGAGAGAGCATGACATGAAGAAAAGAAAGAGAGAGACATGGAGGGGGGGGAAGAGAGCATGACATGAGGTAAAGAGAGAGAGAGACAGAAGGGGGGAGAGAGAGAGAGTCACGGGGCGGGGAGAGAGAGAAAGAGAGAGACATGGGGGTGGGGGGGGGAGAGTGAGATACACGGGGGGGAGAAAGAGAGAGAGAGACACGGGGGGGAGAGAGAGAGACATTTGGGGGAAGAGAGAGAGAGACACGGTGGGGAGAGAGAGAGAGAGACACGGTGGGGGGTGGGGGGAGAGAGAGAGACATTGGGGGAGAGAGAGAGAGACATGGGGTTAGAGAGATAGAGAGACACAGCGGGGGGGAGAGAGAGAGACAGAGAGACACGGAGGGGGTGAGTGAGAGATGGGTGGGTGGGGGGATGGTGGGTGACACGGGGGGCTGGGAGTGAGAGAGACATGGGGGGGAAAGAGAGAGAGACACAGGGAGCGAAAGAGAGAGAGACAAGGGGGGAGGAGAGAGATAGAGCGAGACACGGGGGTTGGGGAGAGAGAAAGATACGGGTGGGGAAGGGAGAGAGAGAGAGACACGGGGGCCGAGGGGAGAGAGAGAGAGAGACACATGGGGAGGGAGAGAGAGAGGGACATGGGGAGGGAGAGAGAGAGACACAGGGAGGAGAGAGAGAGAGGGAAACACGGTGGGGGGTGTTGTGTATCTGTAAAGCATGCACTCCCATGTTCCACCACCAGGGAGCTCATCCCCTGAAGTCCCAAGGGATCCCAGCATCCCTTGGGAGCACTGTATATAAGCCGGCCCCTAAGGTCTGTTCCTCACTCTGTCTGGAGTGTCTTATT
Source organism: Pristiophorus japonicus (assembly GCF_044704955.1). Taxonomy (NCBI): domain Eukaryota; kingdom Metazoa; phylum Chordata; class Chondrichthyes; family Pristiophoridae; genus Pristiophorus; species Pristiophorus japonicus. The sequence continues at coordinate 134,865,282 of NC_091987.1, read as the reverse complement.
AAAGACTGAGGTCAGAGAAACCCAAGGCAAAAAATAAAAAGGGCCACTGAATGTAAAGGGGCTGCAAGAGGGGTCAAAACTAAAAATTATGGTTTAAAAACTAGTATTAAAACACTCTACCTAAACGCACGCAGCATTCGAAATAAAGTAAATGAGTTGACGGCACAAATCATTACAAATGGGTATGATTTGGTGGCCATTACAGAAACGTGGTTGCAGGGTGGCCAAGACTGGAAATTAAACATACAGGGGTATCTGACGATTTGGAAAGATAGACAAGAAGAGAAAGGAGGTGGGGTAGCTCTGTTAATAAAGGATGATATCAGGGCAGTTGTGAGAGATGATATTGGCTCGAATGAACAAAATGTTGAATCATTGTGGGTAGAGATTAGAGATAGTAAGGGGAAAAAGTCACTGGTGGGCGTAGTTTGTAGGCTCCCAAATAATAACTTCACGGTGGGGCGGGCAATAATCAAGGGAATAATGGAGGCATGTGAAAAAGGAACGGCAGTAATCATGGGGGATTTTAACCTACATATCGATTGGTCAAATCAAATCGCACGGGGTAGCCTAGAGAAGGAATTCATAGAATGCATACGAGATTGTTTCTCAGTACAGTATGTTACAGAACCTACAAGGGAGCAAGCTATCTTAGATCTGGTCCTGTGTAATGAGACAGGAATAATAAACGATCTCCAAGTAAAAGATCCTCTAGGAATGACTGATCACAGTTTGGTTGAATTTGTAATACTGATTGAGGGTGAGGAAGTAGTGTCTCAAACGAGCGTACTATGCTTAAACAAAGGGACTACAGTGGGATGAGGGCAGAGTTGGCAACAGTAGACTGGAAACACAGACTAAACGGTGGCAAAATTGAGGAACAGTGGAGGACTTTGAAGGAGCTCTTTCATAGTGCTCAACAAAAATATATTCCAATGAAAAAGAAGGGCGGTAAGAGAAAGGATAACCAGCCATGAATAACCAAGGAAATAAAGGAGAGTATCAAATTAAAAACCAATGCGTATAAGGTGGCCAAGGTTAGTGGGAAAATAGAAGATTGGGAAAATTTTAAACAACAGCAAAGAATGACTAAGAAAGAAATAAGGAAAGGAATTAAAGATTACGAAGGTAAACTTGCGCAAAACATAAAAACGGATAGTAAAAGCTTTTACAGATATATAAAGCGGAAAAGAGTGACTAAAGTAAATGCTGGTCCCTTAGAAGATGAGAAGGGAGATTTAATAATGGGAAATGTGGAAATGGCTGAGACCTTAAACACTTATTTTTCTTCGGTCTTCACGGTGGAAGACACAGAAACCATGCCAGAAATTGCTGGTCACAGGAATGTGGGAAGAGAGGACCTGGAGACAATCACTATCACTACGGAGGTAGTGCTGGACAGGCTAATGGGGCTCAAGGTAGACAAGTCCCCTGGTCCTGATGAACTGCAGCCCAGGGTATTAAAAGAGATGGCGGAAGTTATAGCAGATGCATTCGTTATAATCTACCAAAATTCGCTGGAATCTGGGGAGGTTTAAAAAAGTGGGCAGACAAAAGGCAGGTAACTATAGGCCGGTTAGTTTAACATCTGTAGTGGGAAAAATGCTTGAAAATATCATTAAGGAAGAAATAGTGGGTCATCTAGATAGGAATAGTGCAATCAAGCAGACGCAGCATGGATTCATGAAGGGGAAATCATGTTTAATTTACTGGAATTCTTTGAGGATATAACGAGCATGGTGGATAGAGGTGTACCGATGGATGTGGTGTATTTTGATTTTCAAAAGGCATTCGATAAGGTCCCACACAAAAGGTTACTGCAGAAGAGAAAGGTACGCGGGGTCACTGGAAATGTATTAGCATGGATAAAGAATTGGCTGGCTAACAGAAAGCAGAGAGTCGGGATAAATGGGTCCTTTTCGGGTTGGAAATCCGTGGTTAGTGGTGTGCCACAGGGATCGGTGCTGGGACCACAACTGTTTACAATATACATAGATGACCTGGAAGAGGGGACAGAGTGTAGTGTAACAAAATTTGCAGATGACACAAAGATTAGTGGGAAAGCGGGTTGTGTAGAGGACACAGGGAGGCTGCAAAGAGATTTAGATAGGTTAAGCGAATGGGCTAAGGTTTGGCAGATGGAATACAATGTCGGAAAGTGTGAGGTCATCCACCTTGGGAAAAAAAACAGTCAAAGGGAATATTATTTGAATGGGGAGAAATTACAACATGTTGCGGTGCAGAAGGACCTGGGGGTCCTTGTGCATGAATCCCAAAAAGTTAGTTTGCAGGTGCAGCAGGTAATCAGGAAGGCAAATGGAATGTTGGCCTTCATTGCGAGAGGGATGGAGTAAAAAACAGGGAGGTCCTTCTACAACTGTATAGGGTATTGGTGAGGCCGCACCTGGAGTACTGCGTGCAGTTTTGGTCATCTTACTTAAGGAAGGATATACTAGCTTTGGAGGGGGTACAGAGACGATTCACAAGGCTGATTCCGGAGATGAGCGGGTTACCTTATGATGATAGATTGAGTAGACTGGGTCTTTACTCGTTGGAGTTCAGAAGGATGAGGGGTGATCTTATAGAAACATTTAAAATAATGAAAGGGATAGACAAGGTAGAGGAAGAGAGGTTGTTTCCACTGGTAGGGGAGACTAGAACTAGGGGGCACAGCCTACAAGATACGGGGGAGCCAATTTAAAAACGAGTTGAGAAGGAATTTCTTCTCCCAGAGGGTTGTGAATCTGTGGAATTCTCTGCCCAAGGAAGCAGTTGAGGCTAGCTCATTGAATGTATTCAAGTCACAGAAAGATAGATTTTTAACCAATTAGGGAATTAAGGGTTATGGGGAGCGGGCGGGTAAGTGGAGCTGAGTCCACGGCCAGATCAGCCATGATCTTGTTGAATGGCGGAGCAGGCTTGAGGGGCTAGATGGCCTACTCCTGTTCCTAATTCTTATGTTCTTATGTTCTTATGTCACTGTTACTTCAACCACCCTGTGTACAGCCTCATCTGTGTTAGGAACACAAAAACTGACGACGAATATATGAATCCAACGCAAAGATGCAGCAAACTGTGGGCATCCTGGAGAAGCTCTCAGATGGTGAGGACTGCGAAGCCTATGTCGAACGGCTAGACCAGTACTTTGTAGCCAACGAGCTGGACGGAGAAGGAAGTGCTGCAAAAAGGAGAGTGGTCCTCCTCACGGTCTGCGGGGCACCAACCTACAGCCTCATGAAGAATCTTCTGGCTCTGTTGAAACCCACAGATAAGTCATATGAGGAGCTGTGTACACTGGTTCAGGAGCATCTTAACCCAAGGGAGAGCATGCTGATGGCGAGGTATCAGTTCTACACGTGCCAGCAATCTGAAGGTCAGGAAGTGGCGAGCTACGTCGTCGAGCTAAGGCGACTTGCAGGACAATGTGAGTTTGATGGCTACCTGGAGCAAATGCTCAGATACTTTTTTGTACTGGGCATTGGCCACTAGACATCCTACGAAAACTTTTGACTGTAGAGACACCAACCCTCAGTAAGGCCATTGCGATAGCACAGGCATTTATGTCCACCAGTGATAACACCAAACAAATCTCTCAGCACACAAGTGCTAGCAATGTTCATAAATTAACTGGAACTGTGTTTGCGAGCAGAAATGTACAGGGCAGAAACCACGAGTCTGCAACTGCCAGCAGGCCTCAGGTGACCCAGATGACTCAGAGTCCGCAACAAAGAATGAATGCAAGGCAATTCACACCTTGTTAGAGTTGTGGAGGCTTCCATTCAGCCTATTCATGGCGCTTCATAGGGTATGTTTGCAAGAGCTGTGGAAGAATGGGGCACATCCAATGAGCTTGCAGACGAGCTGCAAGCTCTGCAAAACCTGCTAACCACCACGTGGCAGAGGAATGTCGGTCCATTGTGGATCAAAGCAATTTCGTGCCTCAGAGAGAGGAGGCAGATGCTGAAGTACACGGGGTGCACACATTTTCGACGAAATGTCCACCCATAATGCTAAACATAAAATTGAATGGCTTACCCATAGCCATGGAACTGGAGACTGGCACTAGCCAATCCAGCATGAGTAAAAAGATGTTAGAGATTTTGGTGCAAGAAGGCACTCAGACCAGCCCTGAGCCCCATCCACACGAAACTGAGAACGTACACCAAAGAGCTTATCACTGTCCTGGGAGCGCCATGGTCAAAGACACCTACGAGGGCACGGTGCACAAACTGCCACTCTGGATTGTCTCGTGCGATGGCCCCACACTGCTTGGAAGGAGCTGGCTGGGCAAAATCCACTGGAACTGGGATGACATACGAGCGCTAACACATGTCGATGAGGCCTCATGTACCCAGGTTCTGAACAAATTTCCTTCCCTTTTTGAGCCAGGCATTGGAAACTTTTCCGGGGCGAAGGTGTGGATCCACTTGGTCCCAGAGGCACGACCCATTCATCACAAGGTGCGAACGGTACCTCACATGATGAGGGATAAAGCGGAAATCGAGCTGGACAGGCTGCAACGCGAGGGCATCATCTCCCCAGTGGAATTCAGCGAGTGGGCCAGCCCGATTGTTCCAGTACTCAAACGGGACGGCACGGTCAGGATTTGCGGCGATTATAAAGTAACTATTAATCGTTTCTCGCTACAGGACCAATACCCGTTACCTAAGGCAGACGATCTATTTGCGACACTGGCAGGAGGCAAGACATTCACCAAGCTCGACCTGACTTTGGCCTACATGCGCAGGAGCTGGAGGAGTCGTCGAAGGGCCTCACCTGCATCAACACGCACAAGGGACTGTTCATCTACAACAGATGCCCGTTTGGAATTCGGTCGGCTGCAGCAATCTTCCAGAGAAACATGGAGAGCCTACTCAAGTCGGTACCACACACGGTGATTTTTCAGGATGACATATTGGTCACGGGTCGGGACATCGTCGAGCACCTACAAAACCTGGAGGAGGTCCTCCAGTGACTGGATCGTGTAGGGCTGCGGCTGAAGAGGTCGACATGCGTCTTCATGGCAACAGAAGTTGTGTTCTTGGGGAGAAAGATCGCGGCAGACGGCATTCGGCCCACAGACGCCAAGACAGAGGCTATCAGAAACGTGCCCAGGCCACAGAACGTCACAGAGCTGCGCTCGTTCCTGGGACTCCTCAACTATTTTGGTAGCTTCCTACTGGGGTTAAGCACCATCTTAGAGCCCCTACATGTGTTATTGCGTAAAGGTAAGAACTGGGTATGGGGAAAAAAACAAGTAATTGCTTTTGAGAAAGCCAGAAAAATGTTATGCTCCAACAAGCTACTTGTATTGTATAACCCGTGTAAAAGACTTGTGCTAGCATGTGACGCATCGTCGTACGGAGTCGGGTGTGTATTACAACAAGCTAACATTGCGGGGAAGTTGCAATCTGTCGTCTATGCTTCCAGGAGCTTGTCTAAGGCTAAGAGGGCCTACAGCATGATTGAGAAAGAGGCATTAGCGTGTGTGTTCGGGGTAAAGGAAATGCATCACTACCTGTTTGGCCTCAAATTTGAACTGGAAACCGATCACAAACCCCTCATATTCCTGTTCGCTGAAAGCAAGGGGATAAATACTAATGCCTCAGCCCGCATACAAAGGTGGGCACTCGCGCTATCAGCTATACCAGCTGCCACAGGTCAGGCACCGAGAACTATGTGGATGCTGTCAGTCGGCTACCATTGCCCACCACGGGGGTGGAAATGGTGCAGCCTGCAAACTTATTGATGGTGGCGCAGCCCGCAGACTTGTTGATGGTCATGAAAACTTTTGAAAATGATAAGTCACCTCTCATGGCCCGCCGGATTAGGACTTGGACCAGCCAAGATCCTCTGCTGTCCCTGGTAAAAAAACTGTGTACTGCATGGGAGCTGGGCCAGCATCCCCGTTGAAATGCAAGAGCAAATCAAGCCGTTCCAGCGACGAAAGGGCAAGCTGTCCATTCAGGCCTGTTGTGGGGTGACCGCGTAGTGCTACCAAAAAAGGGCAGGGAGACGTTCATCTCGGATCTCCACAGCACACACCCGGGTATAGTAATGGTGAAACCGACAGCCAGATCCCACGTGTGGTGGCCCGGTATCGACTCTGACTTAGAGTCCTGTGTACGGCAATGCAGCGTGTATGCTCAGTTGAGCAACGCGCCCAGAGAGGCACCATTAAGTTTGTGGTCCTGGCCCTCCAGACCATGGTCGAGGATCCATGTCGACTATGCGGGCCCGTTTCTTGGTAAAATGTTCCTGGTGGTGGTGGATGCTTTTTCAAAATGGATTGAATGTGAAATAATGTTGGGAAGCACCGCCAGCACCACCATTGAAAGCCTGAGGGCCATGTTTGCCACCCACGGCCTGCCTGACATACTGGTCAGTGACAACAGGCCATGTTTCACCAGTGCCGAATTTAAAGAATTCATGACCCGCAATGGGATCAAACATGTCACCTCGGCCCCGTTTAAATCCAATGGGCAGGCAAAGCAGGCAGTACAAACCATCAAACAGAGCATTAAATGAGTCACAGAAGGCTCACTCCAAACCCGCCTGTCCCGAGTACTGCTCAGCTACCGCACGAGACCCCACTCACTCACAGGGGCACCACCAGCTGAACTACTCATGAAAAGGACACTTAAAACCAGTCGCTGATTCACCCCAACCTGCATGATCAGGTAGAGAGCAGGCGGCAGCAACAAAATGTAAATGATGGTCACGCCACTGTATCACAGGAAATTGATCTGAATGACCCTGTGTATGTGCTAAACTATGGACATGGTCCCAAGTCGATTGCGGGCACGGTGATAGCTAAAGAAGGGAATAGGGTGTTTGTAGTCAAACTAGACAATGGACAAATTTGCAGAAAGCACCTGGAGCAAATGAGGCTGCAGTTCACAGACTGCCCTGAACAACCCACAGCAGACACAAACTTTTTCGAGCCCACAACACACACCCAAAGGATCAACGACACCACGCCGGACCAGGAAATCAAACCCATCATGCCCAACAGCCCAGCAAGGCCAGGTCACCAAGCAGCCCTGCAGGGCCAACAACACGCCAGCCCAGCGAGGGCACAGCCAACACACCAGAACAGATGTTTGTACCAAGGCGGTCCACCACGGAAAGAAAGGCTCCCGACCGCCTCACCTTGTAAATAGTTTTCACTTTGACATTGAGGTGTATCTGTAAAGCATGCACTCCCATGTTCCACCACCAGGGAGCTCATCCCCTGAAGTCCCAATGGATCCCAGCATCCCTTGGGAGCACTGTATATAAGCCGGCCCCTAAGGCCTGTTCCTCACTCTGGAGTGTCTTATTAAAGACTGAGGTCACTGTTACTTTAACCTCCCTGTGTGCAGTCTCATCTGTATTCGGAACACAATGGGGGGGGAGGGGAGAGAGAGACACGGGGGGAAGAGAGAGCGCGAAAGACATGGGGGGGAGAGAGAGAGATACATGGTCAGATAGAGAGAGACACAGGGCGGGAGGGAAAGAGAGAGAGACACGAGGCGGGAGAGGAAAGAGAAAGACACACAAGGGGAGGGGAAAGAGAGCGAGACAAATGGGGAGAGAGAGAGATAGACACGGCGGAGGAGGGAGAGAGAGAGAGACGGGGAGGGCGGGAGAGAGAGAGAAACAGGACGGGGGCAGGGAGAGACACGGCAGGGGGGAGAGAGAGAGAGACACGGGGGGGGGAGAGGAAAGAGATAGACCCACAAGGGGAGGGGAAAGAGAGCGAGACAAACAGGGAGGGGAAAGAGAGAGAGACACACACAGGGAAGGAGAGAGAGAGACAAAGGGGGCGGGGGGAAGAGAGAGAGAGAGACACGGGGGAGAGGAGAGAGAGACACGGAGAGGAGGAGAGAGAGACATGGAGAGGAGGAGAGAGAGAGAGACACAGTAGCAGAGAGAGAGAGAGACATGGAGCGGGGAGGAGTGACAGACAGACACAGGGGAAGAGAGCAAGAGAGACATAGAAAACATAGAAACATAGAAAATAGGTGCAGGAGTAGGCCATTCGGCCCTTCTAGCCTGCACCGCCATTCAATGAGTTCATGGCTGAACATTCAACTTCAGTACCCCATTCCTGCTTTCTCGCCATACCCCTTGATCCCCCTAGTAGTAAGGACCTCATCTAACTCCTTTTTGAATATATTTAGTGAATTGGCCTCAACAACTTTCTGTGGTAGAGAATTCCACAGGTTCACCACTCTCTGGGTGAAGAAGTTCCTCCGCATCTCGGTCCTAAATGGCTTACCCCTTATCCTTAGACTGTGACCTCTGGTTCTGGACTTCCCCAACATTGGGAACATTCTTCCTGCATCTAACCTGTCTAACCCCGTCAGAATTTTAAATGTTTCTATGAGGTCCCCTCTCATTCTTCTGAACTCCAGTGAATACAAGCCCAGTTGATCCAGTCTTTCTTGATAGGTCAGTCCCGCCATCCCAGGAATCAGTCTGGTGAACCTTCGCTGCACTCCCTCAATAGCAAGAATGTCCTTCCTCAGGTTAGGAGACCAAAACTGTACACAATACTCCAGGTGTGGCCTCACCAATGCCCTGTACAACTGTAGCAACACCTCCCTGCCCCTGTACTTAAATCCCCTTGCTATGAAGGCCAACATGCCATTTGCTTTCTTAACCGCCTGCTGCACCTGCATGCCAACCTTCAATGACTGATGTACCATGACATCCAGGTCTCTTTGCACCTCCCCTTTTCCTAATCTGTCACCATTCAGATAATAGTCTGTCTCTCTGTTTTTACCACCAAAGTGGATAACCACACATTTATCCACATTATACTTCATCTGCCATGCATTTGCCCACTCACCTAACCTATCCAAGTCGCTCTGCAGCCTCACAGCATCCTCCTCGCAGCTCACACTGCCACCCAACTTAGGGTCATCCGCAAATTTGGAGACACTACATTTAATCCCCTCATCTAAATCATTAATGTACAGTGTAAACAGCTGGGGCCCTAGCACAGAACCTTGCGGTACCCCACTAGTCACTGCCTGCCATTCTGAAAAGTACCCATTTACTCCTACTCTTTGCTTCCTGTCTGACAACCAGTTCCCAATCCATGTCAGCACACTACCCCCAATCCCATGTGCTCTAACTTTGCACATCAATCTCTTGTGTGGGACCTTGTCAAACGCCTTCTGAAAGTCCAAATATACCACATCAACTGGTTCTCCCTTGTCCACTCTACTGGAAACATCCTCAAAAAATTCCAGAAGATTTGTCAAGCATGATTTCCCTTTCACAAATCCATGCTGACTTGGACCTATCATGTCACCTCTTTCCAAATGCACTGCTATGACATCCTTAATAATTGATTCCATCATTTTACCCACTACCGATGTCAGGCTGACCGGTCTATAATTCCCTGTTTTCTCTCTCCCTCCTTTTTTAAAAAGTGGGGTTACATTGGCTACCCTCCACTCTATAGGAACTGATCCAGAGTCAATGGAATGTTGGAAAATGTCTGTCAATGCATCCACTATTTCCAAGGCCACCTCCTTAAGTAATCTGGGATGCAGTCCATCAGGCCCTGGGGATTTATCGGCCTTCAATCCCATCAATTTCCCCAACACAATTTCCCGGCTAATAAGGATTTCCCTCAGTTCCTCCTCCTTACTAGACCCCCCGACCCCTTTTATAACCGGAAAGTTGTTTGTGTCCTCCTTCGTGAATACCGAACCAAAGTACATGTTCAATTGGTCCGTCATTTCTTTGTTCCCCATTATGACTTCCCCTGATTCTGACTGCAGGGGACCTACGTTTGTCTTTACTAACCTTTTTCTCTTTACATATCTATAGAAAGTTTTGCAATCCGTCTTAATGTTCCCTGCAAGCTTCTTCTCATACTCCATTTTCCCTGCCCTAATCAAACCCTTTGTCCTCCTCTGTCGAGTTCTAAATTTCTCCCAGTCCCCAGGTTCGCTGCTATTTCTGGCCAATTTGTATGCCACTTCCTTGGCTTTAATACTATCCCTGATTTCCCTAGATAGCCACAGTTGAGCCACCTTCCCTTTTTTATTTTTATGCCAGACAGGAATGTACAATTGTTGTAGTTCATCCATGCGGTCTCTAAATGTATGCCATTGCCCATCCACAGTCAACCCCTTAAGTATCATTCGCCAATCCATCCCAGCCAATTCACGCCTCATACCTTCAAAGTTACCCTTCTTTAAGTTCTGGACCATGGTCTCTGAATTAACTGTTTCATTCTCCATCCTAATGCAGAATTCCACCATATTATGGTCACTCTTCCCCAAGGGGCCTCGCACAACGAGATTGCTAATTAATCCTCTCTCATTACATAACACCCAGTCTAAGATGGCCTCCCCCCTAGTTGGTTCCTCGACATATTGGTCTAAAAAACCATCCCTTATGCACTCCAGGAAATCCTCCTGGGGGGTGGAGAGAAAGAGAGACGGGGGGGGGAGAGAGAGAGACATGGGGAAGAGGAGAGAAAGGGACACAGTAGGGAAGAGAGAGAGATATGGGGTGGGGAGGAGTGAGAGAGAGAGACACGGCGGGGGGGGAGGAGGGCGGCGGAAGAGACAGATACAGCGGGAGAGTGCGAGAGAGACACGGGGCGGGGAGAGAGAGAGAGAGAGACACGGGAGGGAGGGGAGAGAGAGTGACACGTGAGGTGGGGGAGACATGATGGGGGAGGATGAAAGTGAGAGAGACACGGGGGGATGAGAGCGAGAGAGACACGGGGAGAGAGAGACACGGAGAGGAAGGAGAGAAATAGTTGTGGAGGGAAGAGCGAGAGAGACATGGTGGAGATGAGAGCGAGAGAGACATGGGGGGGTGGGGTGAGAGTCACAGGGGGTAGGAGAGAGCTACATGGGGGGAGAGAGCGAGAGAGAGACACGGGGGGTGGAGAGAGACAAGGGGTGGGGGGGAGAGAGAGAGGGATATGGTGGGAGGGGGGAAGAGAGAGAGGGATATGGGGGAGAGAGAGGGACATGGTGGGGGGGGGAAGAGAGAGGGACACAGTGGGGGAAGGGAGAGAGAGACACGGTGGGGGAAGGGAGAGAGAGACACGGGGAGGTGCGTGAGAGACGGGTGGCGGGGGGGGGGATGGTGAGAGACACGGGGGGCTGGGATGTAAGAAAGACACAGGGGGGGAGAAAGAAAGAGAGAGAGAGAGAGAGAGACACGTGGGGGAGAGAGCGAGAGAGACACGGGTGGAGGGGGGTAGAGAGAGACACACACAGGGAGAGAGAGAGAGACACGGGGGGGAGGAGAGAGAGAGATAGAGAGACAAGGGGGGAGAAGAGAGATAGAGTGAGACATGGGGGATGTGGAGAGAGAGAGACATGGGTGGGGAAGGGAGAGAGAGAGAGACACGGGGGCGAGGGGAGAGAGAGAAAGAGAGACACATGGGGAGGGAGAGAGAGACACGGGGAGGGAGAGAGAGAGAGACACAGGGAGGAGAGAGAGAGAGAGAGAAACACTGTGGGGGGGGAGGAGAGAGAGACACACAGGAGAGAGAGAGAGCGAGAGACATGGGGGGAGAGAGAGAGAGACACACGGGCAGGGAGAGAGAGACATGGGGCGGGGTGGAGAGAGAGAGAGACGGGGTGGGGTGAAGAGAGAGAGATACGGGGGTGATTGAGAGAAACACGGAGCAGAGAGAGAGACACACGGGGGGGGCGAGAGAGAGGGACACGGGGGGGAGAGAAAGAGAGACAAGGGGGGGGAGAGAGAGAGACGGAGGGGCAGATAGAGAGAGAGACACAGGGGGAGAGAGAGAGACATGGGGGCAGAGAGAGAGAGAGACATGGAGGGAGAGAGAGAGGGAGGCACGGAGGGGGTGGAGAGAGAAGGAGAGACACAGGGAAGGGGAGAGAGAGTGACACGAGGGAGAGGAGAGAGAGACACACAGGGAGGAGGAGAGAGAGAGACATAGGGAGGAGAGCGAGAGACACAGGGAGGAGGAGAGAGAGAGACACAGTAGCGGAGAGAGAGAGAGAGAGACATGGGGTGGGGAGGAGTGACAGAGAGATACGGAGGTGGGGGGGAAGAGACAGACACAGGGGGAGAGAGGGAGAGAGACACGGGAGGGAGAGAGAGAGAGACACGGGGGGGAGAGAGAGAGAATGACATGGGGGGCAGGGGGAGAGAGTGTGACACGTGAAGGGGGGAGACATGTCTGTGGCGGGGAAGAGCGAGAGAGACATGGGGGGAATGAGAGCGAGAAAGACATGGGGGGTGAGACACAGGGGCTAGGAGAGAGAGACATGGGGTGAGAGAGCGAGAGAAACAAGGGGGTGGGGGGAGAGAGAGCGGGATATGGTGGGAGGGGGGAAGAGAGAGACATGGGGAGTGGGGGAGAAGAGAGAGAGGGATATGGGGGAGAGAGGGATATGGAGGGGCGGGAGAGAAAGGGATATGGTGGGGAGGAAGAGAGAGTGACACAGTGGGGGAAGGGAGAGAGAGAGACGGTGGGGGAAGGGAGAGAGAGACACGGGGGGAAGAGAGAGCGATAGGAAGGGGGGGGGGTTATCGGAAGGGAAAGAGGGAACTCAGGGAAGACGTATCTCGTTGTTCCAACCCGCTTTACACCCATGTCCGATTTCTCTGAAAGCTCGGTGCTTGTGTTACAAGGGATATCGTTGGAGTGGATGAAATCCGGAAGTCAGGACACTGTCACTATTCACTTCATACCCAATAAACCTCTCAACAATCCGTGACCCACACACAATGTCCCATCTATGGTAGGCGGGGGGAATAAGGTCAGGAACGTGGGCTGTGGGGGCATGATCTTGGGCTGGTAGGGCGGGCAGATTATTGGTGAGTAAGTGCCGCTTGATAGCACTGTTGATGACACCTTCCATCACTTTGCTGATTATTGAGATTAGACTGCTGGGACAATAATTGGCCGGATTCGATTTGTCCTGCTCTATCTTTGTGGAGCTCGATCCTCTCTGGGGGGGGAGGGGAGTAAGTAACTTGGGCTGGGGGGTAAGGAACTTGGGGAGATGGGGGGAGGAAAGGAAGTTGGACTCTGGGGGCGACTTAAGGAAATTGGGCTGGGGGGGTAAGGAACTTGGGCAGAGGGAAGCATAAACTTGGGCTGGGGGGGAATCATGAACTTGGGCTGGGGGGGTGAACTTGGGTTGGGGGTATCAGGAACTTCGGCTGGGGGAGGCATGCATTTGGGCTGGGAGTGTAAGCTACTTGTGCGTTTGGGGGGAGGTAAGGACCTGGACTGAGGGTGTCAGGGACTTCGGCTTGGGGAGGCATGCACTTGTGATGTAGACAGGGAGGCTTTTGCTGAGCGTGTGGAGCTCAATCCTCTCTGTGATTGCTTGCAGGGGAGTTCTGAAGTCAGATTGGCTCGAATTACACTTTGCAAATCACTCAGAACTTGGGCTGGGCAGTTCCAATTACACACTCCAGAGAAACTTTTTGGTGTGGCTTATCCTCCAAAGGGACCAATCTACAATCAGATCATGTGATCATCGAGAACCAATCAGCCAGAAACACTGTGCAAATAACAAGATCCATTGGCCACGCTTTTGACAATGTGAAGGGAAGGGAGGGAGACAGATCACCTCTGAAGTTGTATTTCATGCTGTTGAGGTAAATCATTTATGTTACAACTCAGTTCCTAGCAGCAACTCTGCAACATAAATGGAGGCAGACAGTTGGTCAATGATAGACATGTTCTTGTCGCTAAGTGCAAGCAAACTTGAGTGCTGCACTGAAAGGGTCCGAAATTCAGCCTCCAGATAAGGCCTCTTACTGTCGGAAAGCGGTAGACACGCGGCGGAGTCGAATGGCCGCCGATTTGGGGTCGAATGGCCGCCACTCATGAAATTCTCCACATTAGTTTTTCCGGCGGTCCCTACTTCCACCCCGCTGCTGCTGACCCCTCCGAAGTACATCATCAAAGCGCAAACCATCGATCTCCTGCATCTCCATTGAAATTCATCTGGAAAAATCTTCGGACCGCCGCATGGTGCCCCCGACAGCTTTTTTTTCTGTTTTTTCAGGTTTAACTTTTCCCCATGTGAGAGCCACTGGGCTGGATTTTAGGCTTTTCGGTTTCTGGAGCGAAAACGGAGGCGGGGTGGGAAAGTTACCGGCCGGGAATAGTTTTCGCTTTGGTAAGGAAATTTCGGCATCTGGGCCCTGCGTCAGGGGGTGCAGCGCGAAGGGAGGCATTGTACATTTTTTGTGGTGCAAGGATGGGAAACCCGCGATCAAAAGTGCTGGGCTGTGTGCACTCAGAGAGGCGAGTGGGGAGGGGGGGGGACCTTAAAAAAAACCCTAAAACTTTCCCAAAACATTGCCCACGCCACCACAACACAAATCGCGAAAACATTTAAAGTACAAACACTCGCACTTACATTTGGAGTACTTTACCTTACTCTTGCCGGCTATGCAAGACTGCACTGATTTCCCAGGCAGTCATTGTGGGCACACTTCCGGGTGGACGAATTGGGAAAAAATCCAAAGTACTGCCGGTGATGCAACGAGACGTGTTGCCTACCCGGCACAGCTCTTCCCGGCGGTGCTACACAGCGCCACTGCAGAATAGACCGGAGGATCACGACGGGACGCAGGAGACCTCAACACTACCGTTCACACCGCTCGGCAACGAAACCCAGAGCGCAAAGGACCGGAAAGCTTTAAATGGGTATGATCTGACAAATATTACAGAGACATGGTTGCAAGGTGAGCAAGGCTGGGAACTGAGTATTCAGGGGTATTTGACAATTCGTAAGTATAGACAGATAGGAAAAGGAGGTGGGGTAGCTCTATTAATAAAGGGTGAGATAAGTGCAGTAGTGTTGTAAGGGGATGGTCTCTATGAGGGGGTCAGGTTCCCTTCTGACCAACTTGAGCGGTTCGAATCACTCCCACTCCCTTGGGTTCTGTACTCTGGATTTATTTGGGGGGTGTGACAAAAGTGCAAAGGACACTGGTTTGATGCAAAAGAACTTTGGTTTTATTACAGTCAAGGGTAATACAGGTTTATTACTCTAGTAAGAAAATTCAAGGCCAAACTTACAATCACTCTAATAAAGGACAATACAAGGAAAGGTACAAGGTCAAACTTATAATCACTCTAATAAAGTACCATACACTACACATTCAAAAGGGGATTGCAGTAAAATTATACCTCCCACTTCCCAATACCTAATTCTAGCTAGGTTAGACTCCAGGGCAGGCAGGGACTATGCTTACCAATCCTTTTGATAGTTAACAGTAGATCGCGGTTGTTTTTCCCTTGATACCACGTTGACTGTGGTCAGTCACTGCTACTGATGTTCTTCTTTCCTTCAGGACTTCAGGACTTCGAGGCTGGAGAAGTTAGTTTACAATTGTCGCATTGGTTTCTCTCCTTCTTGTGATGACATACTTGCAGAATAGCACCTGGTGTAGTATGGCATCTGAGGTAGTAGCAGCCTTGTAGCTATTTAGCAACCACCTAACCTCTGTTGAAAACAGGGGCCAGTTATACGATTTCAGTGTTCTAATTTTGCCACCAAATCTGTTCAAAACCCTTTGTATAATTTTGGCGGGCTTGGCTCTTCTTTGTAATATTTTGTCGGGCTCGTTAAAAGTTGATATGCTTTGGGTGAGTTGATGTTCGAAAACTGTTCCCTGATGGAAATATTAGTTTGATAATTGCAATGTCCTTTTGTGCTTAGTCTTTCGCATACAGGCTGGATTGGGCCTCTTTGTGATGTATATGCTGAAATGGTTGTCCAGACCCATGTTGATGGGTAGCTACCTCTGGGTGATTTTGTGTTGTTAATGTCTTTTGTGGGGGAAGGATTTTTGAATACTCATCCCTCCAGACAGGTTAATGTAGTCCTCACACCCAGGTAGCTTCACTTAATTAGACTGTGTCCGACTAGTTCCGTAGGTCCACCCACAGCCTTGAGTTTGTCTTTTAAAATCCAAAATTCTATTAAAGTTCGTAGTTTCTTCCATAAGCACTTTAGAGTTCCAAACTTTTCGGTAGCTAGTCCCAACTTAAATTTCCTTTCGAATGAGCCCAAACACAGGGGGGTTTCTTGTGAATTTTGCATCCCTTCATTCCCCCCTGGTGACACTCCACACTCTTGAGTGTCAATCAAGGTAAGCAAAATTCCTGCTCCCGAGAGTCAACCTTCTCTGCATTTATACTAGCTAAACATTACCCTGCATCCTCCGTTGAAATGTAAATGCAATTTACAGGCAAATGCAGTCATTACAATTTGGTTGTAGCATAGAGGGGGTGTGATGTCCCTCTTTCACAGTAAAATAACGGTACATAGTCAAACACAGTTTAAGTAAAATAAGTAAAAGCACATAGTCAAACACATTCTCAAGTGACATAAAGGTCCATAGTTAAACACATTTTAAGTTCAGCAAAACAAAAGTACATAGTCACATCTTTAAGTAACATTCTTACAATACTCAAGATTTTGCGGTTTACAGCAGGTAAAATCAAACACAAATTAAACATGGCAGTATGGTGTCACCCCTCTCTGCGCAATTCCCAAGTTCGGCCAAGGAGCGTACAGCACCCTTTGGTGCCTGACCTGACGGCCTCTGCATTTCACTCGGCAAATGAGACACCATAAGTAAAGTATAATCGCGAATTGACAAATAACTAAAGTATGGGAAGCGATTCTGATCCAGACTGGGACTTCTATATTTCTGAAAAGGTCCCACCAAGGTGGAATTGTGATCTCGAGAAACTTTTTCCCTATTTCAATTGTTTTCTGTTCTAGAGTGTAGAAGTGTTTTTGTGAGATAATTACAGTTTTTTAGCAGAGCGGTAAGATGTTCGGGTAGAGGGGGAATTGCATAGCCAAAATGTACAACATAACCCTGCAAGTTTGAAATGTTTTCCTTCACAGTAAGGTGGACGGTGGAGGGTTCAGGAATGGGGACAATCCGTTCCTGGGCCACTTGAACTGATGCCTCAGGTTTGAAGCAAAAACTGCTGTCACTTACCGGATACCAGAAGTGTCCGTGCTGGTAATAGGGCCTCCATGGTGCAGTTAATAGCTTGTGCGCCAGCAGCTTTAAACCCACACTGTTACTTTGAATGGGCACTCAAGTACTGGGGACACAGTATTACATGTGCACCCCGGCTCTGGCACCCGGAGAGGTCAGTACCCGTTACAGCGTGTTCCCACTTTATGACATAGAGTGGGAACGCTGTAAAATGAATGTGTGCACTCCCTGAATAACTCCAATGTTCTCCATCCGGTATACCGGTGCGGGTCGGGCTGTCCCTCCCATGACTGGCATCCTTAATACTATTCCCATAATGCTGTGGTTAGATTTCCCACAGTCTACTGGGACAGAGTAGGCTTCAGATGCTAGGCGGAGCTGGCACGGGGTTAGTGAGTTGCTTACAGGTGGACGGCTGCAAGGTGCTTGTTCCTGATCCAAGAGGGGACTACACCTTGTTTTAAATCATCCAGGTTGTTGCGGCCCTCGCCCTACAACCATGCCCCATACAATACGCACACCTCGTTCTGTGCAGCTTGGTCAGAAGCGTTTCTATCCTCCCATATGAATGCATTCACTATCTGTGCATGTTTTTCCAGCTCAGCCACTATTTCTTTTAAATAGACAGTCATAGCCTGGTCCTTGTGTAGTTCTGATCCTACTACGGTGTTCTCCTGTTTCAGGATTTTTCTCAATTGGGTCTTTAAACTGTTTATCTGTGTTTGCAGTTCTATGTCATCTAAGCTATTAATTACAGAGGATGCTGTATTGTAGGTAGTGAAAACTTTGTTTCTGATTCCCCTTCTAGGTCTCCTCGAGCCAATGGTGTCCCTAGCATTTAGGGTGTGTAGGTCTGCTTTGTCAACATTTCCAAAATCTAACTCATAAAATTTCTTGAACATGTCTCTAAGTAGGGCCTGGTATAGCAGCTCTGTTTCCTTTGGACACCATGCCGGTAGGTGTACCTCGGTATGGTTTAATATTACTGAAGCCCCTGGTATAACACCTTTTCAGTCGGTACCAATACTAATCCGTTTCCAGCTCCCTTGGTGCTGGTAGGACACCTTTCTATTACTCTGCATATTGATGGGGTTGTGGGCAGGAGTTTCTTAATGTGTGCTCTTAGTTCGGTGGCGTTAATTGGGAGTGGGGAGTGTGGGACCGCGCACCCGTGTAGGCTAGAATCCCACCCCATCCCTTCCCCTTCATCTTGCCATTGATGAAGGCAATCAATATGCCTGCGGGACAAATATTCTCTGATCCCCACATGCAAACATAAATTCCTTGTTCGGATTTTCACCATTTGTCCCAACACGCTTTTATTCCTCCCTGTGTCCCCGTGACGGTGCGGTACATATCATTACCGTGTCTTTCCCAGTCCGATTCCTGGTCCGATGCATCCTTGCTAAGTTTTCTAAGCCACCACCATCTTCTCAGGGGAATGTTCCCTTTGCAAGTCAAACACACATGCTTTCCCTCTGTAACACTGACTCGGGCAGCGATGATCCGCATCCGGGGGCATGGAAGTGAGTCCTCCCCGTAGGCAAAACCTTCCTGGCTGGAGTAGTGGGTAGAATTAGACCCCAGCCACCCTGGCCATCTTCACTCGTGGGCGTAAATGGCGAGTTCTTCCACATCTCGGGGGCCACCTCCGGCAGTTATGATTGGTGCTCTCCCTTCTGAACACCCATAAATGAGAGATTCTTCCACGTCTCCTCAGTCGCTGCTGCTCATCCTTATCAGGGCGAGCAGGAACAGGATCCTTTCCATACTGTTCTCTTTCCTGTAGGGGCACATAAAACAGATTGTCTAGCCCTGAGAAAGCTCTCTGGCTTGATAAAGGTGACCGAGTTCCAATTTGGGCCCATAGTCCTTAATTGACTGGCTGTCTTATTCAGTTCCTTTTGGACTGATGACTGCTGCTAACTTTTATCTCACAGTCATTTTGCTTGTTATCTCACCGGTGCTTCTTTAATAGCTCTACTGGCAGATTCTTCTTACTCCCGGGTATTACCCGGCCTGTGCCTCTTTTAACAGCTGCACAGGTAGATTTATTTTCTTACCCCAGTTAACTAATACATATATACTTATCATTACACAGGTAATCTTACACTATTCTAAACATACCTAAATCTATATGGCGCTATATATGTACATCTGCCACCCGTCTCCGGGGGCCAAGTTAATTCCTGCCTTTTCTCTTTCTTCTTCTCCCGCTGGGTGTCCAGCGAGGTCGGTACTGGGCCGGTCTGGACCAGAGTACCCTGGTCGGACATGGGTTTGAGTCCCACACTATTGGGGGACGATCCCTCTGGTGCTGCAGCACACCGCTCCTTTGGGGTTGGCTGCCTGGTCAAGGGCTATGGGCTGGGGACTCTCACTTGGTGGCTGGTCCACCGCTATCTCTTCTGGGGGTCCCTTGTTTCCCGAGGCTATCGGCTGGGCATCCCTGCTCGCGGGCTGGTCTTAGACCTTAGGTGCCCTTTTGCGGCTGATCCCTTTCCCCGGGGCTGAACCATTTAAATTGGGGCGCTGGTGACCACAGTGTCTTTGGTAGATAGTCCCAAATTAAATTTCCTTTCGAATGAGCCCAAACACTGGGGGAGGGGGGGGTTTCTTGTGAATTTTGCATCCCTTCATTGTTAAGATAAACATTCATGGGGTTGGGGGCAATATATCAGCAGGAATAGAGGATTGGCTAACTAACAGAAAACAGAGAGTCGGCATAAATGACTAATTTTCCGGTTGGCAAACAGTAACTAGTGGGGTGCCGCAGGGATCGTTGCTGGGGTCTCAACTATTTACAATCTATATCGATGACTTGGATGATGGGACAGAGTGTAATGTAGCCAAGTTTGCTGATGATACAAAGATGGGTGGGAAAGCAAGTTGTGAGGAGGACACATAAAATCTACAAAGAGATATAGACAGGCTAAGTGAGTGGACAAAATCTTGGCAGATAGAGAATAATGTGGGAAAATGTGAGGTTATCCACTTCAGTAGAAAAAAATAAAAAGGAAATTATAATATAAATGGAGAAAAATTGCAAAGTGCTGCAGTACAGAGGGACCTCGGGGTCCATGTGCATGAAACACAAAATGTTAGTATGCAGGTACAGCAAGTGGTTAAAGTGTAAGATGGTTGATAACAAGGGCAGATATTTAAGGAGATATTTTTTCATATCGCTCAACAAAAATATATTCCAGTGCAAAGGAATGACTTTAAGAGAAGGAGAACCATCCGTGGCTAACTAAGGAAGTAAAGGATGATATCAAATTGAAAACAATGGCATACAAAGTTGCCAAGATTAGTGGGAGGCCAGAGGATTGGAAAAAATTTTTAAACCAGCAAAGAACGACGAAAAAATTAATAAAGAGAGGGAAGATAGATTATGAGAATAATCTAGCAAGCAATATAAAGATAGTAAGAGCTTCTACTGGTATGTAAAAAGGAAGAGAGTAGATAAAGTAAACGTTGGTCCCTTAGAGAATGAGACTGGCGAATTAATAATGGGGAACAGGGAAATGTCAGAGACTTTGAAGAAAAACTTTGAATCGGTCTTCACGGCAAAAAACAGTAAAAACATCCCAATAACAGATGATCAAGGGGCTATAGTGAGGGAGGAACTTAAAACAATCATTATCACTAAAGAAAAAGTACTCGGTAAAATAATGGGACTAAAGGTGGACAAGTGCCCTGAACCTGATGGCTTACATCCTAGGGTCTTAAAAGAAGTGGCTGCAGAGATAGTAGATGCATTGTTTGTAATCTATCAAAATTCCCTGGATTCTGGGGAGATCCCAGCGGATTGGAAAACTGCAAATGTAATGTCCCTATTTAAAAAAGGAGGCAGACAGAAAGCAGGAAACTATAGACCAGTTAGCGTATCGTCTGTCATTGGAAAAATGCTGTAGTCCATTATTTCGGAAGCAGTAGCAGGACATTTGGAAAAGTCAAGCAGAGTCAGCATGGTTTTATGAAAGGGAAATCATGTCTGACAAATTTGCTGGAGTTCTTTGAGGATGTGACGAGGAGAGTGCATAAGGGGGAACCAGTGGATGTGATGTATTTGGATTTCCAGAAGGCATTCGATAAGGTGCCACATAAAAGGTCACTGCACAAGATAAGAGCTCACGGGGTTGTAGGTAATATATTAGCATGGATAGAGGATTGGCTAACTAACTGAAAACCGAAAGTCGGGATAAATGGGTCATTTTCCGGTTGGCAAATGGTAACTACTGGGGTCCCGCAGTGATCGGTGCTGGGGCCTCAACTATTTACAATCTATAATAACGACTTGGATGAAGTGTAATAGCCAAGTTGGGTGGGAAAGCAAGTTGTGAGAAAGACACAAAAAATCTGCAAATGCATAAAGACAGGCTAAGTGACTGGGCAAACATTTGGTGGATGTAGTATAATTTGGGAAAGTGTGAGGTTATCAACTTTGGCAGGAAAAATAAAAAAGCAAATTATTATTTAAATGGAGATAAATTACAAAATGTTGCAGTACAGAGGGACCTGGGGGTCCTTGTGCATGAAACACAAAAAGTTAGTATGCAGGTACAGCAAGTGATCAGGAAGGAAAATGGCATGTTGGCCTTTATTGAAAGGGGGATGGAGTATAAAAGCAGGGATGTCCTGCTACAACTGTACAGGGTATTGGTGAGGCCACACCTGGAGTACTGCATACTGTTTTGGTCTCCTTATTTAAGGAAACATAGAAACATAGAAAATAGGTGCAGGAGTAAGCCATTCGGCCTTTCGAGCCTGCACCGCCATTCAATGAGTTCATGGCTGAAAGTACAACCTCAGTACCCCATTCCTGCTTTCTCGCCATACCCCTTGATCCCCCCACTAGTAAGGACTACATCTAACTCCTTTTTGAATATATTTAGTGAATTGGCCTCAACAACTTTCTGTGGTAGAGAATTCACTCTCTGGGTGAAGAAGTTCCTCCGCATCTCGGTCCTAAATGGCTTACCCCTTATCCTTAGACTGTGACCCCTGGTTCTGGACTTCCCCAACATTGGGAACATTCTTCCTGCATCTAACCTGTTTAAACCCATCAGAATTGTAAACGTTTCGATGAGATCCCCTCTCATTCTTTTGAACACCAGTGAATATAAGCCCAGTTGATCCAGTCTTTCTTGATATGTCAGTCCCGCCATCCCGGGAATCAGTCTGGTGAACCTTCGCTGCACTCCCTCAATAGCAAGAATGTCCTTCCTCAAGTTAGGAGACCAAAACTGTACACAATACTCCAGGTGTGGCCTCACCAAGGCCCTGTACAACTGTAGCAACACCTCCCTGCCCCTGTACTCAAATCCCCTCGCTATGAAGGCCAACATGCCATTTTCTTTCTTAACCGCCTGCTGTACCTGCATGCCACCCTTCAATGACTGATGTACCATGACACCCAGGTCTCGTTGCACCTCCCTTTTTCCTAATCTGTCACCATTCAGATAATAATCTGTCTCTCTGTTTTTACCACCAAAATGGATAACCTCACATTTATCCACATTATACTTCATCTGCCATGCATTTGCCCACTCGCCTAACCTATTCAAGTCACTCTGCAGCCTCATAGCATCCTCCTCGCAGCTCACACTGCCACCCAACTTAGTGTCATCCGCAAATTTGGAGATACTACATTTAATCCCCTTGTCCAAATCATTAATGTACAATGTAAACAGCTGGGGCCCCAGCACAGAACCTTGCGGTACCCCACTAGTCACTGCCTGCCATTCTGAAAAGTACCCATTTACTCCTGCTCTTTGCTTCCTGTCTGACAACCAGTTCTCAATCCATGTCAGCACACTACCCCCAATCCCATGTGCTTTAACTTTGCACATTAATCTCTTGTGTGGGACCTTGTCGAAAGCCTTCTGAAAGTCCAAATATACCACATCAACTGGTTCTCCCTTGTCCACTCTACTGGAAACATCCTCAAAAAATTCCAGAAGATTTGTCAAGCATGATTTCCCTTTCACAAATCCATGCTGACTTGGACCTATCATGTCACCTCTTTCCAAATGCGCTGCTATGACATCCTTAATAATTGATTCCATCATTTTACCCACTACTGATGTCAGGCTGACCGGTCGATAATTCCCTGTTTTCTCTCTCCCTCCTTTTTTAAAAAGTGGAGTTACATTGGCTACCCTCCACTCCATAGGAACTGATCCAGAGTCTATGGAATGTTGGAAAATGACTGTCAATGCATCCGCTATTTCCAAGGCCACCTCCTTAAGTAATCTGGGATGCAGTCCATCAGGCCCTGGGGATTTATTGGCCTTCAATCCCATCAATTTCCCCAACAAAATTTCCCGACTAATAAGGATTTCCCTCAGTTCCTCCTTCTTACTAGACCCCCTGACCCCTTTTATATCCGGAAGGTTGTTTGTGTCCTCCTTAGTGAATACCGAACCAAAGTACTTGTTCAATTGGTCTGCCATTTCTTTGTTCCCCATTATGACTTCCCCTGATTCTGACTGCAGGGGACCTACGTTTGTCTTTACTAACCTTTTTCTCTTTACTTATCTATAGAAACTTTTGCAGTCCGTCTTAATGTTCCCTACAAGCTTCCTCTCGTACTCTATTTTCCCTGCCCTAATCAAACCCTTTGTCCTCCTCTGCTGAGTTCTAAATTTCTCCCAGTCCCCAGGTTCACTGCTATTTCTGACCAATTTGTATGCCATTCGGCCTTTCGAGCCTGCACCGCCATTCAATGAGTTCATGGCTGAAAGTACAACCTCAGTACCCCATTCCTGCTTTCTCGCCATACCCCTTGATCCCCCCACTCGTAAGGACTACATCTAACTCCTTTTTGAATATATTTAGTGAATTGGCCTCAACAACTTTCTGTGGTAGAGAATTCACTCTCTGGGTGAAGAAGTTCCTCCGCATCTCGGTCCTAAATGGCTTACCCCTTATCCTTAGACTGTGACCCCTGGTTCTGGACTTCCCCAACATTGAGAACATTCTTCCTGCATCTAACCTGTTTAAACCCATCAGAATTGTAAACGTTTCGATGAGATCCCCTCTCATTCTTTTGAACACCAGTGAATATAAGCCCAGTTGATCTAGTCTTTCTTGATATGTCAGTCCCGCCATCCCGGGAATCAGTCTGGTGAACCTTCGCTGCACTCCCTCAATAGCAAGAATGTCCTTCCTCAAGTTAGGAGACCAAAACTGTACACAATACTCCAGGTGTGGCCTCACCAAGGCCCTGTACAACTGTAGCAACACCTCCCTGCCCCTGTACTCAAATCCCCTCGCTATGAAGGCCAACATGCCATTTGCTTTCTTAACCGCCTGCTGTACCTGCATGCCACCCTTCAATGACTGATGTACCATGACACCCAGGTCTCGTTGCACCTCCCTTTTTCCTAATCTGTCACCATTCAGATAATAATCTGTCTCTCTGTTTTTACCACCAAAATGGATAACCTCACATTTATCCACATTATACTTCATCTGCCATGCATTTGCCCACTCGCCTAACCTATTCAAGTCACTCTGCAGCCTCATAGCATCCTCCTCGCAGCTCACACTGCCACCCAACTTAGTGTCATCCGCAAATTTGGAGATACTACATTTAATCCCCTTGTCCAAATCATTAATGTACAATGTAAACAGCTGGGGCCCCAGCACAGAACCTTGCGGTACCCCACTAGTCACTGCCTGCCATTCTGAAAAGTACCCATTTACTCCTGCTCTTTGCTTCCTGTCTGACAACCAGTTCTCAATCCATGTCAGCACACTACCCCCAATCCCATGTGCTTTAACTTTGCACATTAATCTCTTGTGTGGGACCTTGTCGAAAGCCTTCTGAAAGTCCAAATATACCACATCAACTGGTTCTCCCTTGTCCACTCTACTGGAAACATCCTCAAAAAATTCCAGAAGATTTGTCAAGCATGATTTCCCTTTCACAAATCCATGCTGACTTGGACCTATCATGTCACCTCTTTCCAAATGCGCTGCTATGACATCCTTAATAATTGATTCCATCATTTTACCCACTACTGATGTCAGGCTGACCGGTCGATAATTCCCTGTTTTCTCTCTCCCTCCTTTTTTAAAAAGTGGAGTTACATTGGCTACCCTCCACTCCATAGGAACTGATCCAGAGTCTATGGAATGTTGGAAAATGACTGTCAATGCATCCGCTATTTCCAAGGCCACCTCCTAAAGTAATCTGGGATGCAGTCCATCAGGCCCTGGGGATTTATTGGCCTTCAATCCCATCAATTTCCCCAACAAAATTTCCCGACTAATAAGGATTTCCCTCAGTTCCTCCTTCTTACTAGACCCCCTGACCCCTTTTATATCCGGAAGGTTGTTTGTGTCCTCCTTAGTGAATACCGAACCAAAGTACTTGTTCAATTGGTCTGCCATTTCTTTGTTCCCCATTATGACTTCCCCTGATTCTGACTGCAGGGGACCTACGTTTGTCTTTACTAACCTTTTTCTCTTTACTTATCTATAGAAACTTTTGCAGTCCATCTTAATGTTCCCTGCAAGCTTCCTCTCGTACTCTATTTTCCCTGCCCTAATCAAACCCTTTGTCCTCCTCTGCTGAGTTCTAAATTTCTCCCAGTCCCCAGGTTCACTGCTATTTCTGACCAATTTGTATGCCACTTCCTTGGCTTTAATACTATCCCTGATTTCCCTTGATAGCCACGGTTGAGCCACCTTCCCTTTTTTATTTTTATGCCAGACAGGGATGTACAATTGTTGTAGCTCATCCATGCGATTTCTAAATGTCTGCCATTGCCCATCCACTGTCAACCCCTTAAGTATCATTCACCAATCTATCCTAGCCAATTCACGCCTCATATCTTCAAAGTTACCCTTCTTTAAGTTCTGGACCATGGTCTCTGAATTAACTATTTCATTCTCCATCCTAATGTAGAATTCCACCATATTATGGTCACTCTTCCCCAAGGGGCCTCGCACAACGAGATTGCTAATTAATCCTCTCTCATTACACAACACCCAGTCTAAGATGGCCTCCCCACTAGTTGGTTCCTCAACATATTGGTTTAGAAAACCATCAAGGAAGGATATACTTGCATTGGAGGCAGTTCAGAGGAGGTTCACAAGGTTGATTCCTGAGATGAAAGGGTTGACTTACGAAGAAAGGTTGAGCAGGTTGGGACTATACTCATTGGAGCTTAGAAGAATGAGAGGTGATCTTATTGAAACATATAAGATACTGAGTGGACTCGACAAGGTAGATGCAGAGAGGATATTTCCACTTGTGGGGGAATCTAGAAATCGGGGCATAGTTTCAGAATAAGGGGTCGGCCATTTTGAACAGAGGTGAGGAGGAATTTCTTCTCTCAGTGGGTCATAATTCTGTGGAATTCTCTGCCCCAGAGAGCTGTGGAGGCTGGGTAATTGAATATATTTAAAATGGAGATAGACAGATTTTTGAGTGATAAGGGATTGAAGGATTATGGGGAGCGGCAGGGAAGTGGAGATGCGCCCAAGATCAGATCAGCCATGATCTTACTAAATGATGGAGCAGGCTTGATGGGCCAAATGGCCTAGTCATGCTCCTATTTCTTATGTTCTTATGTTCTAATCTTTATTTAGCTCTCTCTAGCGTTTTTAAAAAGGAACTCTATCAATTCTCGGTTACCTGTCTGTGAGAATTCTACAGTATGTTTGGCGGCTTCAACAGTTTGTTGATGTCACTGCAGCTGAAATTCACACTCTTCTTCACTGATCTCCATTGAACATCGGAAAATTCCCACTCTTCTTCACTAATCTCCACTGAACATCGGAAAATTCCCACTCTTCTTCACTAATCTCCACTGAACATCGGAAAATTCCCACTCGTCTTCACTGATCTCCACTGAATGTCAGAAAATTCCCACGCTTCTTCACTGATCTCCACTGATCATCGGAAAATTCCCATGCTTCTTCACCGATCTCCACTGAACATCGGAAAATTCCCACTCTTCTTCACTGATCTCCACTGATCACCGGAAAATTCCCACTCTTCTTCACTGATCTCCATTGAACGTCGGAAAATTCTCACTCTTTTTCTCTGATCTCCACTGAATGTCGGAAAATTTCCACTCTTCTTCACTGATCTCCACTGAACATCGGAAAATTCCCACACCTCCTCACTAATCTCCATTGAACGTTAGAAAATTCCCACTGTTCTTCACTGATCTCCACTGAACGTTGGAAAATTCTCATGTTTCTTCACTGATTTCCACTGAATGTCGGAAAATTCTCACGCTTCTTCACTGATCTCCACTGAATGTCGGAAAATTTCCACTCTTCTTCACTGATCTCCACTGAACATCGGAAAATTCCCACACCTCCTCACTAATCTCCATTGAACGTTAGAAACTTCCCACTCTTCTTCACTGATCTCCACTGAACGTTGGAAAATTCTCATGCTTCTTCACTGATCTCCACTGAATGTCGGAAAATTCTCACGCTTCTTCACTGATCTCCACTGAATGTCGGAAAATTCCCACTCTTCTTCACTGATCTCCATTGAACGTCAGAAAATTCTCACGCTTCTTCACTGATCTCCACTGAATGCCAGAAAATTCCCACTCTTTTTCACTAATCTCCATTGAACGTCGGAAAATTCCCACTCTTCTTCACTGATCTCCACTGAACATCGGAAAATTCCCACTCTTCTTCACTGATCTCCACTGAACGTTGGAAAAGCCCAAATTTTTGCCGCAGCGATCACGAGATCGTTGTGGGAAGCTTTCTTCGAGGCCAGCGACAAATGCCTTTGCTTTGCCGCTGACCGCAAATTACGGGCCATTAATGCAGGTGATTCAGATTCAACCGTATTCGTTAAGTCAGCTCTCTTGTATTGTCAGGGAGGTGTGCTCTGAAGCCAAAGTTAAAGGCGCTACATAAATCCAAGTTATTGTTGCATAGGTTTGAGGAATAGGATAGTTGAAAATATTTTTTTGGATATCTCTTGTATCTATTCACTTGTTACAATGATACAATGATTTAATCTATGATATATTTACCTTTTTAGTGGAGTTAACATCAAGAAGCCGACATTACCCAGCAGCACAGGATATATAACGGTACAGTCTTCACCTCGGGCAGATCAGATCGTTGTAAATTCATGACTAGTAAATTGAAGGCTTGGTGCCTTAGAGAGAGTATGAGTAATCAGAATGGTGGAGTCATTTCTTGCTGTAAAGACACAGGAATTATACACAGGAATTTTTCAAATGAAGTGTAATTTAATACCCCATGTAGTTATTTACTGAGTTAGATTACCGGCCATTTTACACCCCCACCGAAGTTGAAAGTTCAGGCGGAAATCTTAGCCAGAATCAAGTAATCCGACAGGATAAACATCTGCATCTACTTATTCTTCATAATGTCAAGTTGTATATAATGCTGTTGGCCATGTTGTGGACAATTGTCTTGTGCAGTAAATAGAGGACTGGTGTTGCTGATTGATAAACCTGATGCTAACCTCTGGACAAACAACATTTCAGGGACGCCAATGCAGCATTTGTTATAATACATGGATTGTCTGTATATCTGCCTCTGGTGTGTTTCATTTGAAACAAAATGAGGAATTCTGCTGTCTGATTAACAAAATGCAGCAGCATTGATTTCGGCTTAGTCCCTTCGCCTACAGCCCCCCCGCCCAATATATCCAAGGTGTAAACACGTGTGTGGGACATCAGCAGGACAGCATCCAGGGCAGTAATGGGACACTGCAAACCGGACAGCATCACGATCTCTGGGTCACAAGAGATCGAGGTGGTAAGTTTCAGCGCTAGCGCTAACCTGTCATGGTGATTTTGCCGCGCCCGGTCATTAAGGCCTTAGCGCTCCATTATCGCTCCCCCGGAGGCACTAATGGGATGTGCAAAGTAGGCTAATTTCTCCCCCCCAAAATCTGTTGCTACTGTTGCTAATCAGATCAGGGTACGTGCATTGAGAATGGCTGTAAAAGACAGTTGTGGTTACTCAAAATAGATGGAAAAGGAGACACGACTGGACTTTGGATTGAATACATAATTGTAATATTTATAGCACCACCTGTGGACTCCTGTGGCACTCCAACTAGTGCTGTTTATAATAAAAAAGGGAACAGGTCACCTGACTGAGTTCTGGTGGGTTCTGTCATTTTAAGGATGTGTGTGTGTTTGTGAATTACTGAAGATATAACAATGGCGATGAAGATGGGGTAAAGCCAAGGGAATAATAGGGCATTTTGGGGAGTTTCAATGCGACCGTGAAAGTTTCGGAGCATATGTGGAGCGGCTAAAAATGTTGTTCACCGCAAATAATATAATCAAAATCCCCAATGATGAAAACCATAACCGGGTACTGTTGGAACAACAAAGGGCTATTTTCTTAACTGAAGCAGGGCTCGAGGTGTATGAAACCTTAAAAAATGTGCTTGTGTCTGTCAAGCCAAAGGACACAACTCTTAAGGAGACAGCACTTGGAAATTTCTGAAAGTTATCGCTTTGGAATACGAGATCAGTTAACCGAAGAAAATATCAGTGAGTACATTGTAGCATTAAAAAAGCGATCTATTCACTGTAATTTTGGAGACTTTCAGGACTGAGCATTGCGTGACCACTTTGTTTGTGGGATGAAAAATGAAGCGATCAGAAGAAAGTTATTGACAACTACTAACTTGACTTTTGATTTAGCGTGTCAGACAGCTATGTCAATGAACATGGCCAACCAATATTGCAGAGAATTTCATGCTATTTCCAGTCATCAGACAACCGAGGTGAATTGCCTGCAGGGTAAAAGTAAAAGGCAGTTGGGCCCCAAGGTCTCAGAAACTGGAAATGGTAACAGAGCATTGAAGTCCTGTTATCGGTGCCTGGGACAACACATTGCTCAAAGTTGTCCATATGTGAAGGCAGAATGTTTCTTCTGCAGAAAAATTGGGCATCTTGCGAAGGCATGCCAACTAAAGGGTAAACCGGCTTTCAAAGCTATGAGTAGAAATCCCCAGAGACTACATAGTATGGAAGAAAAACAACAGGACGAAAAGGTTTTAGAGCTACACATCATCAGGAGCACGAGGGTATCTAACAGCGATTCGAAAAGTATTATAATCCATATAGATGTAGCAAGAACCAAGATACACATGGAAATCAACACTGGTGCATCTCTGAGTGTAATACCGGAGTCGCTATACCTCGACAAATTGCGTGATTTCCCATTGGAGAAATCCAAGATAGAGCTGCAGGGCTACTCAGGAGATAATATTCCTGTGGTACGTCGTATCACTGCACCGGTGAAATACAAGGATCAATTTCAGAGCTTGCCTCTATTAATAGTGGCAGGAGACAAGCCTGCCTTACTAGGAAGAAATTGGTTGGGATCACTGAAGCTGGATTGGAGTGAGATTTTTCTTGTTGAAACGAGATTTGCATCAAAGGATGATGTCATCAAGAATTACCTGAAGATGTTCTGCGAAACAGGCAGTCCGATCTAAGGTTTCAAGGCGATTGTCAGGGTACAGAAGGATGCTAGATCAGTTTACTGCAAGCCACGATCCGTACCATATCCATTTAAGGAGAAAGTTGAACAAGAACTCAAAAGACTGGAGACTGAGAACATTATTTCTAAGATAGATCTATGAAATTGGGCTACACCCATTGTTGTTGTACGTAAGTCCGATGGTAAGGTAAGATTGTGTGGTGATTATAAAGTAACCATAAACCAGGTTCTAGAGGGTAATCTCCCCAATACATTGCCAAATGTAGAACATTTGTTCACAATACTGATAGGTAGTCAGATCTTCTCAAAGTTGGATCTTACAAATGCCTACTTACAACTTGAACTGGATGAGGAGTCCATCATGCTTTACTATCAATACTCATCTAGTCCTACATCAATTTAATAGGCTATCATTTGAAGTGTCTTCTGCCCCTGCCATATTTCAAAGGGTGATGAACCAGATTTGCAAGGCATATAAGGGGTAGTATGTTATTTAGATGACATAGTCATTTCAGCACCAAATAGGCAAATTCATAACATATTGAACAAAGTCCTCGAAAGGCTAGAGAAGCACAAAGTACGAGTGTCTGCTCGCAAGTGTGAGTTATTTCATAACAGAGTAGACAAAGGTGGTTTACATCCAACCAAGAGGAAGCAGGATGCAATCAGAAATGCACCCACTCCCAGGAATGTCACTGAACTTCGTTCATTCTTGGGTCTTTTGAACTATCAAGATCCTACCAAATTTGGCTACAGTATTACATCCACTGAATGAACTTTTGAAAAAACAGGTCCATTAGAAGTGGTCAGAAGAATGCGATACAGCATTCAAGGAGTGTAAAAGCAAATTGGTAGAGAGCACCATGTTAGTTTACTATGATGTATCTAAGGAGATCAAGCTAGCATGTGATACCTCTCCATATAGAGTTGGGGCAGTGCTCTCTCATGTACTACATAGTGGGGAGGAGAGACCATTTGCTTTTGCTTCACGCACTCTCAGTGCCAGTGAGCATAATTATGCGCAAATCAAAAGTGAAGCTTTGGCATTAATTTTTGGGGTCAAGAAGTTCCATAAATATTTGTATGGTCGTAAGTTTACCATCATTACGGACCATAAGCCCCTGCCAGCAATCCTCCATCCAAAGTCCCCAGTTCCAACATTAGC
This sequence comes from Pristiophorus japonicus, assembly GCF_044704955.1. Classification (NCBI taxonomy): domain Eukaryota; kingdom Metazoa; phylum Chordata; class Chondrichthyes; family Pristiophoridae; genus Pristiophorus; species Pristiophorus japonicus. Next base: position 134,833,643 of record NC_091987.1, on the reverse strand, counting down.
TGCAGCCCGAATGCAGAGATGGACTTTGATTTTATCAGCATATACATATGATATTGAATACAGATGATCAGCTGATCACAGTAATGCTGCTGTTATGTCTAGATTGCCTTTCCCATCACAAGTTGCACCCGATAGGGAAGAAGTGTTCTATTTTTCATACATTGATGAACTGCCAGTCACAGCTGAAGAGATTGGTAGAGCAAGCAAACATGACCCAGTTATGTCAACGGTGTATGATTATATTGCAAATAGCTGGCCAAACTAGGTAACAGACAAAGATATTCATCCATTCTTCATTCATAAGAATGAATTATCAGTCGATAAAGATTGTATCATGTGGGGTGCAAGAGTGATTATACCAAATAAATTCAGGTCCAACTTATTAGGAGACCTCCATGACCAGCACCTGGGAATGTGCTTGACCAAGAGTTTTGCACGCCGTTACTTATGGTGGTCAGTTCTTGATAAAGGTATAGAGTACATCATCAGTCAGTCAGCAAGAAACCACCATTCGTACCATTACAGCCATGGAAATGGCCTCCCAGGGTGTTGCAAAGGCGGCATATCGATTTTGCTGAGCTAGAGGACAACAATTGTTCATTGTGATTGATAGCCATTCGAAGTGGGTCGAGATGTTTCCAATGTGGAAAATAACAACAAGTAAAACATTAGACATTTTACGAAGATTATTTTCTTCATTTGGCCTCCCAGAAGAAATTGTTTCTGATAATGGACCACAATTTCGTTCAAAAGAATTTGCACAGTTCACGAGCAAAAATGCTATGAAACATACCAAGGTTCCACTGTACCATCCTGCTTCAAATGGTATAGCAGAGCGCACAGCACAAATTGTAAAATGTACCCGCATCAAACAGATGTTGGATCCAAATCCAAAAAACGACAGTTGTCATTGGACTACAAATTGGCTAATTTTCTAATTACATATCGTAATACTCCTCACACAACTACTGGTAGAACACCAGCAGAGTTGTTTCTCAAACGACAGCCACAAACCAGATTCTTGTTATTAAAACAAAATTTGGCACAGTCCGTAGAAGAGACACAATTAAGACAGAAAGAGAATCATGATCGAGGTGGAGTAAAAGAAAGAAGTGTGAAATTAAATCAGAAGAACCATCACCATAAATGGTTAAAGTGGTTGCCAGGAAGAATGGCCCTCGCACATATTTGGTCAAGATGTTTGATCGTGAACAGGTTAGGTTTGTTCACATTTGATCATATTTTAGCTACAGACGTGAAAGTAAGTGAAGGTGGGAATGATTCAATTATTTCTGATTCATCAGATAGTTTTGATACACCAGTAGCATATCCTACATCCAATGTACTGGAAACAAATCCAAGAGAAAGTCAAATTTAAGTCTGAGTCTGAGTCAGGGCAGACAAACAGTTTGAAGTTAGAGAGAGTTCAAATGGAAATCAAGGGCATCCCTTGGAGGAAAACATTCCTCAGGATCAGTCTAGAATGAGTTTAAATTTGACACCATGTTTGGAAAGTTCTGTTCGATAGTGAAGGTATCCTCTTCAAAACAGAAAACAAGTGGTTAAGCTTGATTTGTAAATATGGCAAAATAAGTCCATATCTTTTGTTATGTATAACCATGTAAGTTACCTATGATGATTATTTTGTTATAATTACTTCTTCATTAAGGAGGGAGAAGTGTAATATATATATATAGCTCCACCTGTGGACTCCTGTGGCACTGCAGTCAGTGTTGTTTATAATAAAGAAGGAAACAGGTCACCTGAGTTCCAGTGAGTTCTGCCATCTTAAGGTTGTGTGTGTGTTTATGAGTTACTGAAGATATAACAATAACCATCTATGAGATACCCAAGAAACAGTTTATATTCTCTGCACTCTTTAGGAGTGGACAAGGGAGAACCAGTGGATGTGGTGTATTTGGACTTTTGACAAGGTCCCACACAAGAGATTGGTGTGCAAAATTAAAGCACGTGGTATTGGGGGTAATGTATTGATGTGGATAGAGAACTGGTTCGCAGACAGAAAGTAGAGAGTTGGGACAAACGGGTCCTTTTCAGAATGGCAGGCAGTGACTAGTGGGGTGCCGCAGGGCTCAGTGCTGGGACCCCAGCTATTTACAATATACATCAATGATTTAGGTGAAGGAATTGAGTGGAATATCTCCAAGTTTGCAGATGACACTAAGCTGGGTGGCAGTGTGAGCTGTGTGGAGGATGCTAAGAGGCTGCAGAGTGACTTGGACAGGTTAGGTGAGTGGGCAAATGCATGGCAGATGCAGTATAATGTGGATAAATGTGAGGTTATCCACTTTGGTGGCAAAAACAAGAAGGCAGAATATTATCTGAATGGCGACAGAGTAGGAAAAGGGGAGGTGCAACGAGACCTAGGTGTCATGGTACATCAGTCATTGAAAGTTGGCATGCAGGTACAGCAGGCGGTGAAGAAGGCAAATGGCTCATTGGCCTTCATAGCTAGGAAATTTGCGTATAGGAGCGGGGAGGTCTTACTGCAGTTGTACAGGGCCTTGGTGAGGCCTCACCTGGAATATTGTGTTCAGTTTTTGGTCTCCTAATGTGAGGAAGGTCGTTCTCGCTATTGAGGGAGTGCAGCGAAGGTTCACCAGACTGATTCCCGGGATGAGGAGAGACTGGAACGACTGGGCCTGTATTCACTGGAGTTTAGAAGAATGAGAGAGGATCTCATAAAAACATATAAAATTCTGATGGGACTGGACAGGTTAGAGGCAGGAAAAATGTTCCCGATGTTGGGGAAGTCCAGAACCAGGGGTCACGGTCTAAGGATAAGGAGTAAGCCATTTAGGACCGAGATGAGGAGAAACTTCTTCACTCAGAGAGTTGTTAACCTGTGGAATTCTCTACTGCAGAGAGTTGTTGATGCCAGTTCCTTAGATATATTCAAGAGAGGGTTAGATATGGACCTTACGGCTAAAGGGATCAAGGGGTCTGGAGAGAAAGTAGGAAAGGGGTACTGAGGTGAATGATCAGCCATGATCTTATTGAATGGTGGCTCAGGCTCAAGGGCCGAATGGCCTACTCCTGCACCTATTTTCTATGTTTTTATGTTTCTATAGCAACGATAACAGGTATGCAGTATCTTGCCTAGTCTCTAGGCACCGACTCCCACAACCTGGGAGGGGACACCACCACCGGTGACCGAGGATAAAGAGGAGCAGCCCATCCCCAGCGCACAGCCAGTCAACACAGGAAGCAGAGCAAGCAGCTCAGAGAGGGCGACAAAAGCGAAGAGCGCGACTACATTCAACGTCACTGGAGCCCAGAGAGCGGAATGGTGGGGTGTCGTGAAGATAGGCCGAGCCCAGCAGTGGGGCGGACGCTGGGAGGAGTCAGAGGTCGGGCCCAGGAGGAGTCGGAGGTCGGGGCCCAGGAGGAATCGGAGATCAGGGCCAGGAGGAGTCAGAGGTCGAGCCCAGGAGGAGTCGGAGGTCGGCCCAGGAGAAGTCGGAGGTCGAGGCCCAGGAGAAATCGGAGGTCGATGGCCAGGATAATTTGGAGGTCGAGGCCCAGGAGGAGTCAGAGGTCAGCGGTCGGGGCCCAGGAGGAGACGTAAGTCGGTGGTCGGGGCCCAGGAGGAGTCGGAGGTCAAGGCCCAGGAGGAGTCGGAGGTCAAGGCCCAGGAGAAGTCAGAGGTCGAGGCCTAGGAGGAGTCGGAGTTCGGGGCCCAGGAGGAGTCGGAGGTCAAGGCCCAGGAGGAGTCGGAGGTCAAGGCCCAGGAGAAGTCAGAGGTCAAGGCCCAGGAGGAGTCGGCGGTCGAGGCCCAGGAGGAGTCGGCGGTCGAGGCCCAGGAGGAGTCGGAGGTCGAGGCCCAGGAGGAGTCGGAGGTCGAGGCCCAGGAGGAGTCGGAGGTCGAGGCCCAGGAGGAGTCGGAGGTCGAGGCCCAGGAGGAGTCGGAGGTCGAGGCCCAGGAGGAGTCGGAGGTCGAGGCCCAGGAGGAGTCGGAGGTCGAGGCCCAGGAGGAGTCGGAGGTCGAGGCCCAGGAGGAGTCGGAGGTCGAGGCCCAGGAGGAGTCGGAGGTCGAGGCCCAGGAGGAGTCGGAGGTCGAGGCCCAGGAGGAGTCGGAGGTCGAGGCCCAGGAGGAGTCGGAGGTCGAGGCCCAGGAGGAGTCGGAGGTCGAGGCCCAGGAGGAGTCGGAGGTCGAGGCCCAGGAGGAGTCGGCGGTCGAGGCCCAGGAGGAGTCGGCGGTCGAGGCCCAGGAGGAGTCGGAGATCGAGGCCCAGGAGGAGGAGGAGGTCGAGGCCCAGGAGGAGAAGGAGGTTAGGACCCAGGAGGAGTCGGTGGTCAGGATTCAGGTGTAGGAGGAGGTCAAGGCCCAGGAGGAGTCAGAGGTCGAAGCCCAGGAGGAGTCAGTGGTCGGGGTCCAGGAGGAGAAGGAGGTCAAGGCCCATGAGGAGTCGGTGGTCAGGATTCAGGAGGAGGAGGAGGTCGAGGCCCAGGAGGAGTCGGAGGTTGGAGGTTGGGCCCAGGAGGAGTCGGAGATCACAGCCCAGGAGGAGCCGGAGGTCAGGATTCAGGAGGAGAAGGAGGTTAAGGCCCAGGAGGAGGAGGAAGTCGAGGCCCAGGAGGAGTCAGTGGTCAGGGTCCAGGAGGAGTTGGAGTTCGGGGTCAAGGAGGAGTCGGTCATCAGGGTCCAGGAGGAGGAGGAGGTCAAGGCCCAGGAGGAGTCGAAGGTTGGAGGTCAGGGCCCAGGAGGAGTCGGAGGTCGGAAGTTGGGGTCCAGGAGGAGTCAGAGATCACAGCCCAGGAGGAGCCGGAGGGCGGGGTCCAGGAGGAGAAGGAGGTCAAGGCTCAGGAGGAGTTGGAGGTCAGGGTCCAGGAGGAGGTGGAGGTTGGGTTCCAGGAGGAGTCGGTCATCAGGGTCCAGGAGGAGGAGGAGGTCGAGGCCCAGAGCAGGAGCAGAGGAGGTTGAGACCCAAAGTGGAGGTCAGAAGCCCAGGAGTGGCGAGATCGAGGCCAGCAAGGTGCCACGAGGACTACACTGTGAATCTCAAGGAGAGAGTTCCTGTGGAAAGGAGGAAGGAGGACAGTAGGAGTATGTGTGTGTATGAACTGGGCCCATTGTAAGTGGTTTTGCCCCTGATGGTTTTGAATCACTCCTTTAAACACCGGAATTATAGATGTGAACAATAATATACAGTCATAGACAGATCTTTTCGGTCTCCACCGTCACAATGCTTTTATTCAATTTAGAACACACCTGCACCCAGTAAAAACACACCCTGATAGTGTAATACAAACAAACACAGCACAACACACAGTCTGGCCTGTCTAAATAGGCCCCTAAAGCAAAGTACCCACGTCTAAAAACAACCATGCTCAGATTCAAAATTGCACCACTGGATCTGTCCAACAGAATGTGCGTACAATTATGATCCTTGCAAAAACCTCCCCACTAAAACCTCTAAGGCTTAGTTGGGACACACGACCCCTTTCATACTATACGGTGGTCTTAAAGATGCATGGGCTGGGATAAATGCTCACCAATTACTTCTCTGGCTTACTCGCTGCTTCTCCCAATGAGGCGTATCTTCTGGGTCTTCAAATCCAGCCTCAAGGTCAGCTTCCCAGCGAAGTAGCAAGGCTCTCTGGTGTTTCTTCTCTCCATCCCAGACAGAGTGCTCAGTCCTTGTGTGTTGCAAGCAGGCATAGAAAAGGGGAGAGAGCGAGAAATGACAGCCAAAAACTGCCTCTCTTATACTTGCAAAAATGCGTCTTCTTGCGCCAAAAGTCCAACTGTACTTCCCCCTGAGACTGTACAACTCAAAAGCAAAATCAAGTCTGTGCCTGTTCCTTTGTCAACTGGGCTGTACCTCAATGTGTGGCTTTGATGAGTCTGTGGTCAAATAGCTTCCCTTTGTCTTTCGATGGCCTGAAACCCCGACCACTTTACTTAATGTCTCACTGATGACAAAAGGCGCCCAACTAACCATGATGTTCCTGCTTTCAGCCATTCTCATTCCCGCCCAGCTGATGTGTATTCAAATTAAACATGTTTGGACCTGCCCCAGGTCAGCACCATTTGCTCTCTGCAGCAACAGAAAATGTGTCGAAGCAATGTCCAAAAGTCTAAGTTCTTGCTGCCGAAGTTTTTGCCGAATCCTACAGTCGTCCCTATGATATTTCAAGAATCCTTCTGGAACATCATACGTCCACTGGTGAAAATGCGTCGTGCTCCAACCAACCCTGTATACTTTACTTTTAACGCACTGAATACATCCCTTAAAATATATCACGAAACACATTCATACAACATATTTACAGAGTAAAAGAAAACTATGTACAATACCACCCGTGCTGCCGGGTGGCCCCGCTAGGGCGCCTCTTGTCTGGGCCTTTTACGGCTCCAGGTTGTCGTGTAAGGAAGCATCCACGGCGCCCTTGGTCGTGGGATCCTGCTACTCCTTCTTATAGCCCCCACTTTGGGATCCTTGCTGTCCCAAACTATGGGAGGAAGACCCGCGTCCACCATGCTGTTTACAGCACCTTGGTGTTTCTTTCCTTTACTTACCCTTCCCCCGGGTTAAACAACTTACACTGATTCACGTGGAACCACTTTCTGTGTCTTGGAAGTTTAACTGCGTAAACCATGGGGCTTACCTTATCCACTAAACCGTAAGGTCCCATATACAGTGGCTCAAACGTCCCTACATGAGTGTAGTTTCGGACCATCACCTGGTCCCCTACCTTGCACTCGCACGTTCTCTGGGGCTCGAGCAGCAACCGATGACTCCGGTGACTGGCTGCCTGCCAATGAATCTGCTTCAACCTCTCGTACAGATTCTTGACAAACTTATCCAGATTTACTTCTCTCACTTGACCGTCGGTGAGAACCGGTGCCAAAACATGGGTGGGTGTTCGCATGAACCTTCCGGTTATGAGCTCATGCGGGGAGTACCCTGTGCTCCTGGAGAGGCTGGCTCGGACCCCCATCAAAACTAATGGCAGGACCTCATCCCACCTTATCAGGGACGGCCCTGTTTCCTTCCACAGCCTTTCTTTGATGGTCCGATTAAGTCGCTCCACAACCCCCAATGACTGTGGGTTGTGAGCCACATGCCATTTACCCTCTATCTCCAGAACCTTTAAGATGGCCAGCATGACTTGCCCCTTTGGTCGGACTCCACGATCTGTGACAGTCCCCACCTGGAGAATACTTCCCTTACCAAAATCCTTGTTGTCGCCAACGCAGTGGCTGATCGGCAAGGGACAGCTTCCGCCCATTTGGAGAACACGTCGACTAGAACCAAATAGTACTTGTAACCCCACTTTGTGGTGAGCAATGGCCCGATGTATCGACCTGTAATGACTGCCATGGTCCCTCTACCCTTCTCATGTGCCCCATGGGAACCTTCCTACGTTGCGGATCGGGGTTGTTCGCCGCGCACACCAGACAGTCTGCGCAAAAATCGCGGACATCCTCCCTCAGTTGTGGCCACCACCTTGCCTGTTCAACCATTTTCCAGGTAGTCTCTGGCTCTGGGTGTCCTGCTCCTGGGTCCCCATGGGCCAACTGGAGGAATTCCCTCAGGTGCACCTTGGAAGCTATCCACCAATCCCCCTTAAAGAGCATCCCCTCCTTTACGGTGATGCCTGCTATCCCGAACGGACCTTCCACCTTCTCGCCCTTAGCCAGCTGCTCCAGGACAACCTTGAAGACGGGATCCTGTGCCTGGACTTGCCTCAAGTCCGGAGCCAATGCTACCCCTGCACTCCCGGTGTCCCCCCTTTGTCCCGGATCGCTGTTACTGGGTCGGACCTGTATGGATCCCAAAAAACTTCCCTGGCTCCCTCCTTTGCTAACTCATCTGCCCTTTGGTTGCCTTCCCCTCTGGGCTCTGTCTTAGAGTGAGCCTTTACTTTGTAGATGTAATGACATCCCAGGGTCCCCGTGGCCTCTAAGACCTTTCTCAACAATGGTGCTATTGCTAAGGGCTTTCCGTCTGCGGATGTGAAACCGTGAAGAGCCCATTTGGCAAGTATTCGGTACACGAATTGCACGTAAACATGGATTCCAAGCAGATGGTGTATGGGGCTGGGAACTCGTCGCGTGGGTAATGACGTACACCACTGCCGACAGTTCGGCATGCTGGGTGCTTAGGGTGCTCGGGAGTTCAATGGCCCTTGCTATCCCAGCCGTAGAGTCATAAATCCCGCATCCGGTGAGACGCTCCCCGTTCACTACCGAACTAGACCCAGTGTAACCCGGCCCGGAATCCTACTTCCAAGTACCATACCCCTTCCAGCGTACACTTGTGGGCCGTCCCTGGGTAGATCATGTTGGTGGCCAACTTGGGCTCACTCAGGCCTTGCACTTGCAGATGCATTTGTGGGAGCAATAAAGTCCAGCGGCAATGTGAGCACTGCTCACCGTGCGTCCTTTATTCTCCCATCTAATAACATCTGAGTGTGGGTATGCTGAGTTAGTAGAATGATCAGGGACGATCCCGTAAAGTGCTGTGAGCACTTTATGGCCCAATGCGTGGCTAGGAAATGCTTCTCGTAATTGGAATATCTCCGTTCTACATCCGTGAGGAGTCTTGATGAGTACCACACGGGCCTCAGTTTGCCGTGCTGCTCCTGGAGCAGCACCGCGCTCAAACTGTCCCCGCTGACTGCTACTTCCAAAAAGAAGTCCTCCCCACCATTAATCGCCCCTAATGTGGGTGCCGTCTGCAGGTCTCCCTTGAGGCGATTAAACGCTGCTGTGCAGTCCTCATCCCGCTCCCATCCGACTACCTTGTGGAGGAGCAGAAGCAGAGGGGCTGCCGTGGCGGCGTAATCCTCAATAAAATCCCTGCAGTACCCCGTGAGCCCCAGGAAGGATCTCAACCCGGTCAACGTCGTAGGGGCTGGTAACTCCTGTACCGCTTTCCGTTTGGCCTCGTCTATAGCCCTTTCCCCAGCCCTCACAGTCAGCCCGAGGAATTTTACTTCCCTCTGATCGATCTGAGCTTTCTTAGGATTGACCTTGAACCCTATCTCCCTCAACATCTCCAGCAGCTCGGCCAGTAGCGGACCATGCTCCTCCCCCTCATCGGAGAACAAAAGCAAATCGTCCACACTGAGGTCTGCTGAAACCCTTTAAGGCGTCTGCCATACATTGGTGGAATATGGAGGGGCTGTTATGAAATCCCTGGGGAAGGCATGTCCATGTGTACTGCTATCCTTTAAAAATGAAGGCAAACTTGTACTGGTCTTCCCGCTTCAGGGGAATCGACCAAAACCCGTTTGAAATGTTCAGCACCGTAAATCTAGTTGCGGTTGCTGGAATACGCCCTATCAGATCAGCTACGGCCGTGACTGTGGGCGCGCAGGCTGGGATGTTTTTGTTGAGCACCTGATAGTCCACGGTGGCTCTCCACAACTGGTCCGGTTTCCGAACCAGCCAAAGTGGTGAGTTCACATGTGTGGCTATGGGCCTGAACACTTCCTGTGCTACCAGGGATCCCAGTGCCGTCTCCGAGTCGGCATCTGCCTGTCTGGGGAAACTACTACTTCTGTGGCCATGACATGGAGTCCCCCTGGACCCGGACAACCACCCCCATCACCCTACTACAGTCGCGCTTGTGTGTGGCGAACGATGCGAGGTTGTCCCGCACGTACGCCTGGTACTTGGCCGGGGTAATATTGACCAATTGCTCTTGGTCATAACTCCCCTTTGGCATCATGGTACACATGTTGCCTTTTCCTTCCCCTTTCCTTGGGATCACTACAACTTCTTTCTCCTTATCAGAACCCACTGCTCCCCAAAGGCAGTGATTCCTCAAATCCACTATAATTCTGTGGGCTAACATAAAGTCGGCCCCGAGGACTCCTGACCCTGGCTGTACCTACTTTATTAGGATGCATTCACACCTGGTGTAGAGGGATCCTAAATCCATGGCTAACTGCCCCCACCTGCTTGTTCCCGATGAACCCCATGAGACTGAATGGAACCTTGCTGGACCAGGGTGAATCGGTCAGGTTACTCGCATGGATCACCGTGCTCGAAGCCCCAGTGTCCACCAATACTTCCCCTCTACCTTCTCCACCTCCATCCTCACGCATGGTCTACTCCACTCACCGTACATGAGCGAACACAGGTACTCAGGCTGGGTTCACAGCAGGAGCAGCGAGGTCAGGGTGAAGGAGCTGTGAGAGACTGTGTAGGGATGTGATCGGGCCCAAGGGAGGCGTGAGTTCGGGGCCAAGGGCCCAGGGGCAGCATGGGCCAGCCCACACTGTGATATGTGTGTGCACTAGGTCCGTGCAACAGAGCAGGTCTGTTATCTTGGGTAATTCTTGCCACTGGACCAAGACCTAGCTCTGTCAAGCCCGTGTGGTGGCTGGTGTGTAACGGCCACCACACCTTAAAAAAAAATCCATGCACAGGCACCCTTGAGGATGTAGTTCAGGTTCTTCATTCGAAACACCTGTGAACTCATCTTTTTTTTGGTGTGGAAGCAAATCATCCTCGTTTCGAGGGACTGCCTATGATGATGTGTGCTAGTCAGGGTGGTGGGATTACTGGAGCGGTTTGTAAAGGGGGGGGGTGGTCTCTATGAGGGGGTCAGATTCCCTTCTGAACAACTTGAGCGGTTCGAATCGCTCCCACTCCCTTGGGTTCTGTACTCTGGATTTATTTGGTGGGTGTGACAAAAGTGCAAAGGACACTGGTTTGATGCAAAGAACTTTGTTATTATTACAGTCAAGGTAATACAGACTTATTACTCTCGTAAGAAAATACAAAGCCAAACTTATAATCACTCTAATAAAGAACAATGCATTACACATTCAAAGGGGGTTACAGTAAATTATACCTCCCACCTCCCAATACCTAATTCGAGCTAGGTTAGACCAGGCAGGGATTATGATTACCAATCCTTTTGATAGTTAATGGTAGATCACGGTTGTTTTTCCCTTGGTACCACGTTGACTATTGGTCGGTCGCTGCTGCGATGGTGATGTTCTTCCTTCCTTCAGGACTTCAGAAATTCGAGGCTGGAGAAGTTAGTTTACAACTGTCGCATTGGTTTCTCTCCTTGTCTTAATGACACAGCACAGTGTGGTACTAGTCTGTCAGTCAAAGTGTCACCTGAGGTGGTAGCAGCCTTGTAGCTACCTAGCAACCACCCAACCTCTGTTGAAAATAGGAGTCAGCTATACGATTTCAGTGTTCTAATCTTGCCGCCAAATCTGTTCAAAATCCTTTGTATAATTTTGGCGGGCTTGGTTCTTCTTTGTAATATTTTGTCAGGCTCGTTAAGAGTTGATATGTCTTGGGTGGGTTGATGTTCGAAAACTGTTTCCTGATGGAAATATTAGTTTGCTAATTGCAATGTCCTTTTGTGCTTAGTCTTTCACATATAGGCTGGATTGGGCCTCTTTGTGATGTATATGCTGAAATGGTTGTCCAGACCCATGTGGATGGGTAGCTACCACTGGGTGATTTTGTGATGTTAATGCCTCTTGTGGAAAAGGATTTTCGAATACTCATTCTTCCAGACAGGTTAACTCAGTCCTCACACCCAGGTAGCTTTACGTAATTAGACTGTCTCTTTCTAGTTCTGTAGGTCCGCCCACAGCCTTGAGTTTGTCTTTTAAAATCCAAAATTCTATTAAAGTTCGTAGTTTCTTTCATAAGCACTTTAGAGTTCCAAACTTTTCGGAAGATAGTCCTAAATTAAATTTCCTTTTGAATGAGACCAACACAGGGGGGGGTTTCTTGTGAATTTTGCGCCTTTCATCTTCCCTGCTCTGGCACAAAAACTGTCCGAAGGGCGGCCAGCAGAACATCAAATTGTTCTGCGGTCGGTCCCTTCGCCTCGACAGGTTTTGTCTTAGGCACTGGAGGATCCCATTTGCCTTATCCCCTTCTCAGGGCCAGGCAATCTCTTCTCCAGTATCTCATCTTCCCACACCCGAAACACATCCTAGGCTTCCCTGCGCTAACCCCTTCCTGATGCCATTCCTTTTTACTAGCCTCACTGGCCTTTACTTCATGTATCCCGCCCTTACTTGGTTTGACCTCCTCCTCTGAGCCGGTTTTAAAGGCCATGCTCATGTGATGGAGCACTCTGGCCTCCATATTCGTGAGGTCCTCGGGGTCAAGCCAGGCTTCCGCTTTTACCCTTATTCGTGGCAAAGGGTCCTAAGCCAATGGTTTCTCGGCCCCCCTGCAACTGTGCTCTGTCGAGTTTCCCACCCGTGGCCAGTTCGTAGACAGGCCAGAGCCTGTCCGCGAATTCCTGAGGTGCTTCCCCTGCCAGTTGCAGTGTCCTCTCTACTCTACAGAACGGACTATCGTGGGTGTGACCCACGGCTCTCAGGATTTCCTCCTTTAAGCCGGCCATGGTCCCCTATCCCCGTTTGGTCTTGGCGGACAGAGCCTGATACAGTTTCCCATCCAGGGAAAACAGCAACAGTTTGTGAGCCTCGGCCTCACTACACCCATTAATCCCCCAACCTGCTCCAGCTCAGTGAAGTGAACTGAGGGGTCCCCTTCTTTCTTTAAATTGGGCACCCCCAAGATCATATTCTGCAACTGCGGGGTGGTGAACAGAACCACAAAATTGCTTTGCAGTGCACCCTGACCCGTGCTGTTTACAGGCGGGCCAAACTTCTGCTGCCGTATGGGCCACATCGGTCGCTTTGGCGCTTTAACCGGTGGTCAGTTGTCCCTACCCTGCCCCCAATCCTCGCTATTTTCTTCTTCCTCTTCCAAGTCCACCCGAGCTTCCCCTGGGGCCATCAAGCAAACCATGCCTTTGGCTTTGGCAAGAGCTTGAGTCAAGCTTTGGATTTTTTCTTGGCAGGGCCCATGATTCCCACTCTCAAACCCCCTACTGCTAGCTACCCTGTAACCTAGGTTAATACCTCTCAGTTGTCCCTCCAGCCCATCAACTTTACCCCTTAAGCGGGCGTTCTCCTCCCATACAGCCTGCTCGTTGAGCTTGGCCTCGGTGACCTGGCATTGCAGGTATTCCCGCTGTTACGGGAGGTTTCCTCCTGAGTGCGCCTTTCCTGCCTCTCCTCGCATAACTCATCTACTAATCAATTCACCACTGTGGCCCTTGTGGTTGACTGCTGCTTTGACTCTTGGAGCTCTGCCTTAACCTTACCAACCTGCTCCCCGAGCAGCTCGACTTGCTTCTGCAAACACAGGAGCCAAATGGCCTTTTCTTTTGCCTTTTTGTGTTCCTTACTCCCCGTCCACTCAACGGCTTTATCCTCAGGACTCTCAGCCCGCAACAGGTCTAACACCCACAGCTGTGTTACATTAACTTTACCGAATACGTACGAGGAAATCCTATCCCCCATTGCCGCTCTTGACCTTGAGATCTTCCATGACTGTCTGTTCACTCATATCGGAGTCCTGCCCACGGTCATCAGATTCTGTAAGTGGTTTTGTCCCTGGTGGTTTCGAATCACTCCTCTTACAATAGTTCTAAACTCCGGAATTATAGTCGTGAACAGTAATATACAGTCATAGACAGATCGTTTCGGTCTCCACCGTCACAATGCTTTTATTCAAGTTAAAACACACCTGCACCCAGTAAAAACACACCCTGGTAGTGTAATACAAACAAACACAGTACAACACACAGTCTTGCCTGTCTAAACAGGCCCCTAATGCGAAGTACCCACATCTAAACCACCCCTGCTTGGGTACAAAATTGCATCACTGGATCTATCCAACAGAATGTGCGTACGCTTATGATCCTTGCAAAAACCTCCCCACTAAAACTCCTACGGCTTGGTTGGGACACACAACACTGTTTCACACTATGCAGTGGTCTTAAAGATGCATGGGCTGGGATAAATGCTCACCAATTACCCCTCTGGCTTACTCGCTGCTTCTCCTGATGAAGCATATCTTCTGGGTCCGTACCAAACTGTGGTATTCAAGTCCAGTCTCAAGGTCAGCTTCCCAGTTGAAGTAGCAAGGCCCTCTTGGCTCATAATTGGTGGTTTCTTCTCTCCATCCCAGAAGGAGTGCTTAGTCCTTGTGCATTGCAAGCAGGCATAGAAGAGGGAGAAAGAGAGATGGCTTCCAACTGCCTTCTCTTATACCTGCAAGACTGCTAAAAGTCCAACTGCCCTTCCCGCCTGAGGCTGTCCAACTGAAAAACAAACTCAAGTCTGTGCCTGTTCCTTTGTCAACTGGGCTGTCCCTTGATGTGTGGTCAAAATAGCTTCCCTTTGTCTTTCGATGGCCTGAAACCCTGGCCACTTTACTTAATGTTTCTCTGATGGGTTCCCATTCAATAACAAAAGGCGCTCATCAACCATGATGTTCCTGCTTTCAGCCATTCTCATTCCTGCCCAGCTGATGTGTATTCAAGTTAAACATTTTAGATCTGCCCCAGCCAGCTCTTCTGCTGTACAGTGAAAATGTAACCAAGCAAAGTTCAAAAAGTCCACAAAGTTTACGCCGATGTTTTCGACAAATCTTACATGGGTCGTAAGGATTTTCCACCCCAGTCAGTGTTCGTGATGCATAAGCAATGGGTAAGGGTTTACCTTGCATGACTTGGCACCGGACAGTTGCTGAGCTCTGATCAGATGCTCCTACCTCCAAATGGAAGGGCTTACTCCCGTCCGGGGTGATCAGGAAAGCCACTTGTATCCCAGCTTCCATTAGTTGTTGTACAGCCTCAGTGTGCTGTTCCATCCATTGTGATTGCACATTATCCACCTTTCCTTTAAACAACTTATAAAATGGTTGAGCAAGATCAGCAAACATAAAATCCCTCTGATACCCTACCAAGTCCAGAAATGATTGAAGGGCTGTTGTAAACACAGGCAGGGGTAGCCGTTGAATAACTTCTACTTTATGCTATTCTGGGGTTTGTCCAGCAGCAGAGATGGACACCTCGAGAAATGTTACTTGTTCCTGCAGCAGCTGAGTTTTCGAGGGTTAAATTTTAGACCCGCCTCCTTTAACAATCCAAGCAGCTCACCCAACAGCAGGAGATGTTCCTCCTTTGTTTACAGAGCGAGCAGCAAATCATCTACGTACTTTTTCAATAATTTGTTCATGGGATGTGAGCGTCGCTGGCAAGGCCAGCATTCAGTGCCCATCCCTACTTGTGCTTGGTGGTGAGCTGCCTTGTCTTTCTAGCTGGTAGAGGGCGCGAATTTGGCAGGTGCTGCCAAAAAAGCCTTGGCGAGTTGCTGCAGTGCATCTTGTAGATGGTACACACTGCAGCCACGGTGTGCCGGTGGAGGAGGGAGTGAATATTTAAGGTGGTGGATGGGGTGCCAATCAAGCGGACTGCTTTGTCCTGAATAGTGTCGAGCTTCTTGAGTGTTGTTGGAGCTGCACTCATCCAGACAAGTGGCGAGTATTCCATTACACTCCGGACTTGTGCCAACTAGATGGTGAAAGGCTTTGGGGAGTCAGGAGGCGAGGCACTCGCCGGAACACTCAGCCTCTGACCCACTTTTGTAGCCACAGTATTTGTGTGGCTGGTCCAGTTAAGTTTCTCGTCAATGATGTGTAAGAATATTGGACATGTAAGCAAAATTAACATCTTTGGTTTGGCAGTATTCTTTTCCATGCATTGCAAATACACATGACCTTAAACGATATCAATTTGGATGATTTGCAATGCAGGAAAAAAAATATTGACAAGCAAAAGATGTTAATTTTACACACCATTATCCAGAAATATTAACTGCAAAAGTTACATAAATACTGTGGATATAGGAGCAGGTCAGAGCCTCGGTACTCAGCGAGGTTGTGCGTATTTTCAATAAGAACTTAAGAAATAGCAGCAGGAGTAGGCCTGCTCCGTCATTTAATAAGATCATGGTTGATCTGATCATGGACTCAGTTCCACTTCCCTGCACGCTCCCCATAACCAGTTATTCCCTTATCGCTCAAAAATCTATCTCCACCTTAAATATATTCAATGATCCAGCCTTCATAAATCTCTGGGGCAGAGAATTCCATAGATTTGCAACCCTCTGAGAGAAGAAATTCCTCCTCATCTCAGTTTTAAATGGGCGGCCCCTTATTCTGAGACTATGGGCAAGACTTTACACTTTTGTGCAGATCGCCCAAAAATGGGCTTTATTTCCGGTGTGGGCAGTAAAAATTGATTTTCAGATCACCGGCTTCTCGTCCATTCTCAAAGCAATTAGTCTCCATTTTTTAAATTGGGCGTTACCGCGAGTGACATGAAATGGGCGGTAGCGTTAAATCACTCTGACCTTCCGCCGTAAAGTGTCACCGTCCTTAGCAACGGCATGGCAACGCTCGATTCCCGCGATTCAGGAAGTCAAGGGTCATCATGACGTGCAGAAGAGGAGACAGAGAGAGAGAGGGAGCTGAGAGGGACTGAAGGCTTGTGTGGGTGTGGTGTGGCTGCTTTGGGAGGAGGGAGAGTTTAGAGCTTTAGAGCAAATAGGGCAACAAAAATTAGCTGTTACCAGCCACATGTTTGCCAGAATTTGGCCTATAATGGAGGGCGAGGAGGAGGCGACACAGCCCGCTGTGGAGACTGACGCTGGTGAGAGCAGTGAGCTGGGAGAGGAGCACATTGGAGGGCGCAAAAGAGCGAGGAGGTTCTCAGACGAGGCAAATGCCTCCCTCCTGCAGGAGGTCGAGTTACGCTGGGGTGATTTGACACAGGGAGGGCATGGGAAGCCCACCCCAAAGGCCTACCAGAAGATATGAGCCGAGATAGCAGAGGTGGCCTCATCGGCGACCAAAGAGGTGCGTGAGGGCAACCAATGCCGCAAATGATGGTACAACCTTGTGGGATCCGCAAGAGTAAGTATTACATTGATTTACATGTACTTATGTATTTATATAATTTGATTTGTAACAGTCATGAGTGACTATCAGCACATGTGAGGTCTTTCACTTTTATCGGGAATGTTGTACTCAAAGCCTGCGATCATGGTGCACATCTTTAGGTGAAGAATGATAATTATAATAATCCATGATTACATCTGTCAGTTATGTGTTATCAGTCTCTGTGACAGTACCTAGCAATGATCTCATGCCATGTCGTCCTGTCACTTTTTACAGAAGAAGCTATCGACGATGAAGTCTGTGCAGAGGCAAACGGGTGGGGGGGGCCACCAGTTGTCAGCGACATCACTGAGATGGAGGAGCAGGTGCTCACACTCATGGGGAAGCACCCCCGGACAGCCACGCAAGAATCTGCAGACCCTGAAGTGAAGTGACGTGAGTAAATTTACGCCATTGCGTGATGTAAACTCAATAGGTGCCACACCCACTCATATCCGAACAGTCATATATGATAGATGATTTCTAAAATTGACATAGAAATAATGCTGGCCGAATGAAAATCATTGCAATGCACCTTTTATTGATGGTCATGAAATGTGCAGTGTATGATGATGTTGAAAGTGGTGGTGCTTTTGTCGTGCATATGCTGTGTGTAGCGCTGGAATCACCTTGTCCGCTTCTCCTCTAATAACGTCATTTGTGTTTTACAGCTCAGCCAGCAGCGCGGCCCCAGGCAAGACCACAGAGGCCAGAAGGTGGGGGCGCGGGGCCGGACTCGCCGGACAATCCTACATCTGCTGAGGAGCTCCGATTCTCACCCGTCAATCCGTTGGGTCTGTTCTCCATGGATGAGAGCGCCGACTTCGAGGAACCTGCATCACCACGTTCTAGAAGCCATTTCACCCCAAGGCCATCCAGTCATTCCCGCCTTCACTCTGGAGGTACCGGCCCTAAGCACCTCGCCACAGGGCACCCTGTCTATCCCCAAGACGACGCCGAGCCCGCGGAGGTTTCATGGATGCCGCAAGTCTGGTCCACGAGCGCCACACGAGAGCGGAGAGATGGTACAGTTGTCCAGGAGGACTGTAAACATTGGTGACCAGTTTCTCGATGCATTGGGGGGCATATCCAGACAGCTGGCCACCATGACTGGGTGCGTTCAACGGATGGCGGAGGCCCTGGAGGCGATAGCCAGGAACACTGCTGGCACAGGCCTGCACACCACCACTACGAATGACAGATGAGAGGCAGGACCAAGATGCTGCTTCTGGATCCGAGAATGTTCCCTCTCGGCACTCCCCACTCCCGTACCCGTGCAACCACCGTCCTTGCCTTCATCCCCCCCAATGAGGCACCGCCTGAGGAGCTCCTCGGCCAGGCAGCGTGGAGCGAGGAGGGGAAGGGGTAAAGGTGGGGAGAAGAAGGAAAGGGGGAAGGAAAGTGAGGTGCATGTCCACAGGTGAAGGCTGTTATATCTCCATCTGAGTATATGCAATTTGTTGTAATGTATGGGGGGAGGGGACTTTGCATTTGTATTCTGTGTTGCTGGACATGTTGAACATTTGATTGATGTCAATGGTGGAACAAGTGGGGTGTGGGTGGGGGTGGGGTGTTTTTGCCTGTGATACATATGATTTCAAACCAATGGTCGTATAAAATGTTTTTTATTCAACATAACCTTGTTGCGCATTGTCTCAGATAGCTGGACCGTTACACACTGGTGATTCCTTAACATGAAAGTGTTAAATAAAACTTAACTTGAGTCAACTTAAACTTTAACTGGCACCAAGGTGATGCCCACCATTGATGTCTGGCTGCACAAATACAGCAGTGTGTCAGCTTTGTCACTCACAGCAACATCCTCTCAGGCAAATCGTTCAGATATCAGCTCCTCACATAGATGTCTTGCTGCTATGTTGCCACCACGGGCCCTTTCCTGCGGTCTTGAGGGGGGCGAGGGCATGGTTGCATCGTCAGCCTGATTGTCTGGCCCTAGGTCAGCATCCAGCCCTCGTCCTCCTCTTCCTCTCTCTCCTGAGGTTGAGCATCTCTCCCTTCTGACAGTTCTTGTCCCCTCCTGATAGCCAGGTTGTACAGCATGGAGCACACAACCACGAATTGAGCTACTTGCTCAGGATTGTATTATAGCTCCCCTCCTGAGTGGTCCAGACATCTGAAGCGCTGCTTAAACACAGTTATTGTTTTCTGGACCACAATGCCTGTGTCTCTGTGGCTCTGGTTGTATCACATCTCAGCCTCGGTGTGGGTGTCACACAGAGGGTTCATCAGCCAGTGGCTAGGCCATATCGGTTATCACCAAGCATCCAAGAATTCTTTGAAGGAGCAGCGGGAGATTGTAGAGGGACACAGAGAGGTGCGAATTCGGGGCCAGAAGAGGCGAGGGCCCAGGGGCAGCATGAGCCAGCACACACTGCAATATGTGTGCCCGCTCGGTAGGTGCAGCAGAGCTGGTCTCCAGTCATCTTAGTTAATCCTTGCCACTGGACCAAGACCTGACTCTGTCAAGCCTGTGTGGTGGCTGGTGTACAACGGCCACCATGTGTTAAAAAATCCACTCACAGGCATCTTCCACCCGACACTATTTAGTTCGGGACCTGGAATATTAGGTCCTTCATTGAAACACCTGTGAGCTCATCCTTTTTTGACGTGGAAGTAAGTCATCCTCGTTTCGAGGGACTGCCTATGATGATGCTTTCAATGAGCTGCACGGTGGGAAGCCCCACTCTCCTGAGAGGACTTGCTGGAAGGACTGTGCGAGAGTGAGCCCAGGGTGCATTGTGGGCTGGTCGCGGAGGCTGAGAGGATTCACTGGGAGGACTGTGCTGACTGAGCTCACTGTAGTCAGAGTAAGGTTCCCTTTCCTCCCTTTTCTTTTGCAACCTCCTCATCCCCTGCTGAAGAGATCGCAAAGTTTCTGTTTAAAGATTGGACTTAGTCGAGAATATTTCATGGATTTTATTTTTTTTCTGAGGGTATTTTCCCTGTGCTGGGGCCACCCTGTGCAGATAAGTGAAAAAGCTGTTTTTTGTGAAAACTCCAGAGATCACATGGCAGTTAGCTGTGACAAAAGAACTCTCAGTCATTCATTGACAAAAGAGCTGTCAGCCAGGTAGGGCAGCCACTGACAAAGCCACTCTAATATGCAAAGAACCTCTCACCTCCACCTCAGAAGAAGAGCAGAACAATGAACCCACGAGCCTGGCCAGCCAAAGAGGAGCCAGGTCTTTCCCGACACAAAGACTGGGAGAGATGCCCAGACTAAGGGCCATTAGTCCAATACACATAGGTTGGATGGCCCATCACTAAGGACTCGTGCTTAGAAACAAAAGGATTTTAAAGATTGGCGGGAAAGATAGGGGGTAGCACGGTTCAATAAAGACAGGCTCGTTCCACTTTATTTTTAGCTTGTGGCATGGAGCTTGTATCTAGAGAGAACCCTCTCTCCCTCTCGCTCTCGCTCCACCAAGATCGATGTACCAGAGGAAGAAGCTGCAGTTCCGACGAAGAAGCCACTGAGACTGAAAACCAGGCAGTGACTTCCCACAGCTGAGCTGAGCGAGGAAACCAACTGTGGGTGTAGTGGTGAGCATGATCGCGAGTGTCCCAAGCCGGTAACCAGAGAGCCAGGCGAGCTGTGTGGGGTGTAAAGAGCTCAGGGTTTTCTTAGAAGTGAAGCTTTTCAGGGTTATTCTAGGGAGGAAGCTTTGGTAGGGATAGAGTTAGAATCCACCAGGGAATTACTGCATGTTACTGGTCTCATTTCTGTACTGTATGTATGCTGTTTGTAACCTGGATTTTATTCTCCAGAGACAGTGATTTCATTTTAGTGGTGCATGTTTTAGCCAGTATATGTTGGACCAAATAAATATAAGTACGATTTTTCACCATCGCCTTCCTGTCCATGACTCATTTCATTTACATCTCATCTGAATAAAAATTCCCGGGTCTAGAACTTTCGTAAGTCGGGGGCAATTCAAACCGTCCGTCTAGCAATTGGGCTAGGATCAAAACCGCTTACATCTCTGGTGACCGCAGCAGGACACGGGTTAAAAGAGTGTAAATCAGTCAGGGACAGCGCTTCTGGCGAAAGATCCCAAATGGAGGAAGGGGTTTCTTCATATGTATTTAAGAAGGTTAACATCACTAAGAAGTGGGTGCTAGGCTTGTTGCGTGCTGAGCGTCCAGTGGACGCAGCGACAGAATGGACGAAGGGCAAGGAGCAGAGGCGCAGCATTGAAAAGGCGATATCACTCGTCTGTCTACAAAGACAAGTCCAACTGCGAGATGAGCAGGTTGGTAAGTTAGAGGCAGAGCACAGGGAGTCTGAGGCACAGTCAGACACAGGGGAAACAGTAGGGAGCAGAGTGTACAAAGTTAAAGGAGAGGTTAGGCAAAAGAAAGAATGGAGACAAGAGGAAGGTAATGTGGGTCAATCCCAAAGAGTATTATAACTGTGGGAATCTGGGACACTGGAGCAGGAACTGTTGGTTTCCGAAAGGAGGGAAGCCAGGTTATGAGGGTGCTGAGGCAAAACAGAGCCACAGGAAGGCAGCTGACAACACAGTACAAATTTCAGTGGCCGCATTACAGCAGATTATGGGCACAGGTGAAGGAAAGCTGGACTAAAAACCTCTGATGTTTCAGTGTGAATGGTAAAGTTAAAAGCATGTGGATGGTTTGTAACTTGTCTTTACGTGTGTGTCTGTATAGGTTTTTTCAACTGGCACTGGTTAGTTTGAAATTGGTTTGAATTAATTTGGAATTATTGAGGTTAATTAACCTGGGAAAACCAAACCTTCATTATGGCCATGGTGGAATTTTGGTTGGTTTAAATTGTGTGAAAAACCTCTAGTTCCAGACATGAGGCAATCACATATATTTGGTATTTTAAAATAAAGATTTTCCGACCAATTCAAGAATGTGACCAGTGGAGAAAAGGCTGTGTGCTGCTATTATGTATGAAAGAGAGAAGCATTGTAATGTATGCGTGGTACCATGCATTAGTCTGCGTGTTTGTCGAACTTTAAAAAAAAGGTAACAATCTGTACAAGTAGAAAGAAACACTTTGTCAAGAGTGAAATAATTATTCCGAGCATTTGTAAAATTTTGAAGTTATATTTTAAGTTGTATTTGATTGGATGTTTTCCCTCAGTAACAGTAAGGGAAAATCAGTTGATGAATTAACCCATTGGGCTGACAGAAAAGCCACAATGGATGTTCTTTTCTTTTTCTTTCAAGCAGGCAATTACTAGAGAGGTGTAATGGATTTATATGGACATGACCTCAAGGTGTAGCTGAACTTGAACCTGTATGGGACATTCCCGAATGAACTCCAGAAATTTAGATCACAAAGGCTGGACGTAGGGTTTTGTGAAATAAAAAATTTGACTTAGCTAAATTGATTTAAAGATAAAAAAATAAGTGAATAACTGGAGAAGGATCTGAGAGAGGATGGCCCCAACAGAGCAAAAGATTTTTTTTCATTTTTTGTCTAAATAGGAGCGAATCGAGCCAAGAATACGTGATTGTGTTGGGAAAAGTGGTGGAAGGAGAAACAAGGGATCCATGTCATATCTTGTCTGCATGGGTTCGAGGCCAAGCATCTGTGTGGGTTCGAGGCCCAATGTCTTGTCTGCATGGGTTCGAGGCCCAGCGTCTGTGTGGGTTTGAGGTCCAATGTCTTGTCTGCATGGGTTCGAGGCCCAGCCTCTTTGTGGGTTCGAGGCCCAATGTCTTGTCTGCATGGGTTCGAGGCCCAGCGTCTGTGTGGGTTTGAGGCCCAATGTCTTGCTGCATGGGTTTGAGGCCCAGTGTATATTGTTTGTCTGTGTGGGTTTCAGTCCCAATGTCTGTGTGATCCCCGAACACCGTCAATGCCACAGAGCTCATCTCATACACCAGGAAGCCCCCGCCCAGAGCCCCGTCGGTACAGATGACTGTAGATAGGTGTCTCACCACTACCAGGGGTCCGGGGAACGGGTTGGTGTTAATCCCTACTGACAAAGTTTTATTTCAGAATGTGCACTACTCTGTGGCATCCATGATCCTGAACCTGACTGAAGTCCACTTGCCGGGGTGTACCCGAAGAAGACGGAGAAGCTTTATGAAGCTCTGTTAAAAATGATGTTTCAGGAATTTTATGAACTGGACTATGGAAATGTAGATAAAGGACAGCTTTATGATCTGAATGTTGGGAATAGTGTGGGGTCCAGGAGGCAGAGATGAGGGACTTGGAACGATGTAGTCACAACAGATCACTGGGGTTAAAGAACCAATGCATAAGATTCTAGGGGAAGAGAATACAATAGTGGGTTCAGAGCTTCATGAGGACCAGGCAATGACCGTTCATTTAAAGGAGGTCATTGCGGAGTTGGAGAGGCACACTAAAACCGTTAATTCGCTGAGCCCGTGCCAGCTTCGTTTAGCCTCTGAAGCCTACCCTGTCCCTGGAGATTGCGGGCGGTCCAACCATACAGTGATGGGAATTCTAGTGAGGATGCCGGTAATGAGCGAGTCATCCCGGCTAGCACTGGTATACAGGGTTGAGAATATCGGGGTCATTCGTGGAGGAGTGCATGTTCGTTTTAAAGCGGTCCCGCCATATGTCATAAAGTGGGAGCATGCTATGACAGGCACTGACCTCTCCGGAAGCCAGAGCCGGGGTGCTGTGTTCCTAGCACTTGACTGGTTTTGCCCAATCAGAATGTGGGTTTGCTTCTGCAGGCGCGGAACCTATCAATTGCACCATGGAAGTGATGGCACCAGATCACGTACCTCCACAGGTAGCATACGTGGGGAGTGGGACATACTGTGTCACCACAAGTGCGCTCCGCTACCGGTACAGCCAGGACATGTGGTGTCCGGTGAGCAACAGCAGTTTTTGTTTCAAACCCAAGGCTGAGGTTCAAGTGGCACAAGAGCGAATTACTCCCATCCCCGAACCCTCGACCATTCACCTCACTGTGAACAACACCTTCACGCATCTCCAGGACTATGTGGAACATTTCGGGTACCCGATCCCTTTTCTGTCGGAACACCTCACTGAGTTACTAAAGGCCATCGAGATCTCCCAGAAACATTTTTACACTTTAGAGCAAAAGACAATAGAACTGGGGCAGGATATAGAGGGGATTGTCTCGCCACCATGATGGGACATCGGTCTGAGTGTAGAGATTCCTCCCTGGACCCGCATCTATTCCCATACATTGGTTATCATACAATTGTTGCTTGTAGGCTACTTGTTTTACACCAGCTGCAAGCGACGGAGCCAGATACTCCGAGTGCAGTGGCAAGGGACGTTAGATCGACTCAGAGATGATATTGTTAATGATGGTTTCTCCCTGCCAAAACTTGTAATGTACCAAAGTTCTGTAAGCAAGTGTATTATATTCTGGTTATAGTTTTACACTCTGTATAGCGCAATGTGCGCTGTTGTAGTTTTTGTAATGTGTTACCACCTGTCAATGCTGTACAGTGCGACATCTCGTGGAGTGGAACCCAACCATGTGTTAAGAGGCCATTTTCACTGATGTCTTGACTCTGTAGAAGGGAACTGTGACACGCAATAAGTGGTACAGTTCTGGGGTTTTAAACGTAAAATCAGGAGAACAGCTTCACTTGTGGGAGACTTTGGCCTTTGCTCTCTCGTCGAGTGATGCTTTATCGAAAGAAAAAGCATCAAATGGGGGACTGAAGAGATCGCAAAGTTTCTGTTTAAAGAAAGAATGGACATAGTTGAGAATATTTTGTGGATTTTATTTTTTTCTGAGGGTATTTTCGCTGTGCTGGGGACACCCTATGCAGATAAGTGAAAAAGGTGTTTTTTGTGAAAACTCCAGAGATCTCATGGCAGTTAGCTGTGACAAAAGAACTGTCAGTCATCCATTGATAAAACAGCTGTCGGCCAGAAAGGGGGGCCACTGACAAAGCCACTCTAATATGCAAAGAACCCCTCACCTCCACCTCAGAATGAACCCACGAGCCTGGCCAGCCAAAGAAGAGCCAGGTCTTTCCCAACACAAAGACTGGGAGAGATGCCCAGACTAAGGACAAGCACATGGATTGGATGGCCCAACACTAAGGACCCGTGCTTAGAAACAAAAGGATTTTAAAGATTGGTGGGAAAGATAGGAGTTAGCACAGCTCCCATAAAGACAGGCTCTTTCCACTTTATTTTCAGCTTGTAGATTGGAGCTTGCAGCTTGCAGCTTGTATCTAGAGAGAACCCTCTCTCCCTCTTGCTCTCGCTCCACCAAGATCGATGTACCAGAGGAAGAAGCTGCAGTTCCGACGAAGAAGCCACTGAGACTGAAAACCAGGCAGTGACTTCCCACAGCTGAGCTGAGCGAGGAAACCAACTGTGGGTGTAGTGGTGAGCATGATCGCGAGTGTCCCAAGCCGGTAACCAGAGAGCCAGGCGAGCTGTGTGGGGTGTAAAGAGCTCAGGGCTTTCTTAGAAGTGAAGCTTTTCAGGGTTATTCTGAGGAGGAAGCTTCTACTGGGTAATTGGTTGGTAGGGGTGGAGTTAGAATCCACCAGGGAATTACTGCATGTTACTAGTCTCATTTCTGTACTGTACGTATGCTGTTTGTAACCTGGATTTTATTCTCCACAGAGACAGTGATTTCATTTTAGTGGTGCATGTTTTAACCAGTATATGTTAGACTAAGGACACCCTCAAAGCCTCCTTGATAAAGTGCAACATCCCACCGACACCTGGGAATCCCTGGCCAAAGACCGCACAAAGTGGAGGAAGAGCAGCTGGGAGGGCGGTGAGCACCTCGAGTCTCGTCGCCGAGAGCATGCAGAAAACAAGCGCAGGCAGCGGAAGGAGCATCCAGCAAACCAGGCTCTCCATCCACCCTTTCCTTCAACGTCTGTTTGTTCCACCTGTGACAGAGACTGTAATTCCCATATTGGACTGTACAGTCACCTGAGAACTCACTTTTAGAGTGGAAGCAAATCTTCCTTGATTTCGAGGTACTGCCTATGATGAAGATGATTTGAATTTCCAGAAGGCATTAGATAAAGTGTCACATAAAAGAATACTGCACAAGATAAAAGTTCATGGGGTTGGGGATAATATATTACCATGGGTAGAGGATTGGCTAAATAACAGAAAACAGAGTTGAGATAAATAGGTCATTTTCTGGTTGGCAGTGACTTGTGGGGTGCCACAGGGATCAGTGCTGGGTTTACAATCTATATTAATGACTTGGATGAAGGGACCGAGTGTAATGTAGTCAAGTTTGCTGGTGATACAAAGATGAGTGAGAAAGCAAACTGTGAGGAGGACACAAAAAAATCTGCAAAGGGATATAGACACGCTAAGTGAGTGGGCAAAAATTTGGCAGATGGAGTATAATGTGGGAAAATGTGAGGTTATCCACTTTGGCAGGAAAAATAAAAAAGCAAATTATAATTTAAATGGAGAAAAATTGCAAAGTGCTACAGTACAGAGGAACCTGGGGGTCCTTGTGCATGAAACACAAAAATTTAGTATGCAGGTACAGCAAGTAATCAGGAAGGCAAATGGAATGTTGTCAGTTATTGCAAGGTGAATAGAGTCTAAAAGCAGAGAAGTCCTGCTACAACTGAACAAGCTATTGGTGAGGCCACATCTAGAGTACAGTTTTGGTCTCCATATTTAAGGAAGGATATACTTGCATTGGAGGCTGTTCAGAGAAGGTTCACTAGGTTGATTCCGGAGATGAGGGGGTTGACTTATGAAAATTGGTTGAGTAGGTTGGACCTATACTCATTGGC
Source organism: Pristiophorus japonicus (assembly GCF_044704955.1). Lineage (NCBI taxonomy): Eukaryota > Metazoa > Chordata > Chondrichthyes > Pristiophoridae > Pristiophorus > Pristiophorus japonicus. The sequence goes on along the minus strand of NC_091987.1, from coordinate 134,807,077 downwards.
GTTCAGAAGAATGAGAGGTGACTTTATTCAAACATATAAGATAATGAGGGGGCTCGACAATGTGGATGCAGAGAGGATATTTGCACTCATAGGGGCAACTAAAACTGGGGGACATAGTCTCAGAATAAGGGGCCGCCCATTTAAAACTGAGATGAGGAGGAATTTCTTTTCTCAGAGGGTTGCAACTCTATAAAATTCTCTGGCCCAGAGAGCTCTGGAGGCTTATTGAATATATTTAAAGTGGATAGCCAGATTTTTGAACGATTAGGGAATAAAGGGATATGGAGAGCGGGCAGCGATGTGGAGCTGAATCCATGATCAGATCAGCCATGATCTTATTAAATGGTGGAGCAGGCTCGAGGGGCCAGGTGGCCTACTCCTGTTCCTAGTTCTTATATTCTTAATCCCAATGGACCCAACCCTTTTCCATTCACTCCCATTGTACACAATCCCAATGGACCCAAACCCCTTCCCATTCACCCCCATTGTGCACAATCCCAATGGGCCCAACCCCTTTCCATCCATTCCCATTGTACATAATCCCAATGGAGCTAAACCCCTTCTCATTCACTCCCACTATACACAATCCCAATAGACGTTAACCCCTTCCCATTCACTCCCATTGGGCACAATCCCAATGGAACTCAGCACAATCCATGAATGTTAAGTGAGTGAGCAGTAAAGTGGCAGATGGAATATAATGTCGGGAAATGTGAGGTTTTTCACTTTGGTAGGAAGAATAGAAAATGGGAATATTTTGTAAATGGTGAGAAACTGTTCAATATTGGTGTTCAGAGAGATTTGGAAGGCAAATGGCAAGTTGGCCTTTATTGCAAGGGCGGTTGGAGTACATGAGTACAGAAATCTTACTACAATTGTACAGGGTCTTGGTGAGACCACACCTGGAGTACTGTGCACAGTTCTGGTCCCCATATCTGAGGAAGAACATACTTGCCTTAGAGGCGGTGCAACAAAGGTTCATTAGATTGATCCCTGGGGTGAGAAGTTTGTCTTATGAGGAGAGATTGAGTAGATTGGACCTGTACTCTCTGGAGTTTAGAAGAATGAGAGGTGATCTCTTTGAAACAGTGAGGAGGATAATGAAATACTTCAAGAAGACATTGACAGGTTGGTGAAATGCGCGGAAACGTGGCAGATGAAATTTATAACGCAGAAAAGTGCAAAGTGATACATTTTGGGAGGAAGACTGAGGAGAGGCAATATAAACTAAAGGGTACAATCATAAAGGGGGAGCATGAACTGAGAGACCTGGGGCTATATGTGCACAAATCATTGAATGTGGCAGGGCGGGTTAAAAAGTGTTTAAATAAACTTATAGGATCCTGGGCTTCATAAGCAGAGGTATAGAGTACAAAAGCAAGGATGTTATGATGAATCTTTATAAAACACTGGTTTGGCCCCAACTGGAGTATTGTGTCCAATCCTGGGTACTGCACTTTAGGAAGGTTGTGAAGGCTTTGAAGAGGGTGCAGAAAAGATTTACGAGAAAGATTCCAGGGATGAGGGACTTCAGTTCCATGGATAAACTAGAGAAGATGGGTTTGTTCTCCTTAGAGCAGAGATGGTTGAGAGGAGATTTGATAGAAATGTTCAAAATCATGACGGCTCTAGACAGAGTAGATAGCGAGAAACTGTTCCCTTTGACAGAAGTGTCGAGAATCAGTGGACACAGATTCAAGGTAAGCGACAAAAGAACCAAAGACGACATGAGCAAAAACATTTTTACGGAGTGAGTGGTTAGGATCTGGAATACATTGCCTGAAAGGGTGGTGGAGGCAAATTCAATTACACTTTTCAATAGGGAATGAGAAACGTATCAGAAGGAAAAGCATTTATAAGACTATGGGGAAAGGGCAGGGGATGTATGACTAGCTGAAGGGCTCTTGCAGAGAGCCGGCACGGGCTCAAGGGGCTGAATGGCCGCCTTCTGCTGTAGCCATTCTATGATTCTATGAAACATACAAGATTCTGAGAGGAATTGGCAGGGTAAATGCTGAGAGGTTGTTTCCCTTGGCTGGAGCGTCTAGAACTAGGGGGCACAGTCTCAGGATAAAGGGTCAGTCATTTAAAAATTGAGATGAGGAGGGATTTCTTCACTCAAAGGTTGTGAATCTTTGGAATTCTCTGCCCCAGAGGGCAGTGGATGCTAAATCAGTGTCAGCTGTGGCTCAGTGTGTAGCCCACTTGCCTCTGAATCAGAAGGTTGTGGGTTCAAGTCCCACTCCAGGGACTTGAAATCTAGGCTGACACTCCAGTGCAGTGCTGAGGGAGTGCTGCACTGTCAGAAGTGCCTTTTTCAGATGAGAAATTAAACTGAGGCCCCATCTGCTCTCTCAGGTGGATGTAAAAGATCCCATGGCACTATTTCGAAGAAGAGCAGAGGAATATGGCCAATATTTATCCCTCAATAAACATCACTAAAACAGATTATCTGGTCATTATCACACTTCTGTTTTGGGGAGCTAGCTGTGTGCCAATTGGCTGCTGTGTTTCCCATGTTACAACACTGAGTACACTTCAAAAGTTACTTCATTGGCTGTAAATTGCTTTGAGGTGGTTGTGAAAGGCGCTTATATTCAAATAGATTTTTGGACTCGAGGGGAATCAAGGGATATAGGGATCGGGGAGGAAAGTGGAGTTGAGATCGAAGATCAGCCATGATCCTGTTGAATGGCCGTGTCAGCGAGATCAGCAATCGCCTCCCTCGGACGATTCGTTGGAGGGATTAATCTCACTGTGCTCGGAGACGGTCCCGACAGGTCACAAGCTTCTCCAAGGGTTTACTCAGTTCGTGCAGGTGTCTGCTGTGCAAGTCGAGCTACTGGGGATAGCACGGCAGACCCTGGAAGGGGGGTGTGAACAGACCACCACAACAAATGCCCTTCGGCACACGCAGCTGGCTGAACACGGCGCTACACCCCAAGGTGTTGTGTTGGTTCAGAGTATAACCTCGAGCACTCGAGCGAGTACGGAGGTTACACTTCCTTCTGACTCAGAAGACAAAACGCCAGCTCTGTCTTCCACTCCAACACCCCCACCACGGCAGGAAGTCTTTCCGTCGTCTGCTGCGGGGAACAAAACGGGCGGGTGCTGCTAAGACACGGTAGGGTACAGGACTTGGAGGGAAATGTGTCCGCAGGTAGGGAGGGGGGGGAGGTTTGCAATGTTACCTTATTCTGATCATGTTCATGCTAAATTTTAGTGTTAATGTTAAAGAGTTACAGTGTTAAATTGTTACATTTTTACTGCTAATGTGCATTCATCGTTGTGGGGGGAGGGGCGGGTTGCTGTATATTCTCTTATAATAACACTATTAAGTTTAGTTAAGTTAAGCATTACTGCAAATGTTGTACAACAATGGACAGGCCAGGCCAGTGCAGGCAAGGCTAAAACGTAACTCAATGTTTGTTTAACCGTAACTGTAACTGTATATGACTGTCCCCAATGTAAGTTTATGCAGGCGTTCATTTATGAGCTGCTGACACACCAGCTTTGCAGCTGCGTAACTCCCACGGGATACTGGTCTTCTGGGTGTGGGGGGGGGGGAAGGGGGGCTGGGACCATGGCTACATCGCCAGACTGACTGCCTCCCCGAGGTCCTCACCAGCCTCCTCCTCCTCCTCCTCTTGCTCCTCGCTGTCTGCCTCTGCCGCCTCCCCTCCTTCTGGAGGTGGACCTGCTGCCCCATGCGGCATTTGTTGTCCTCTCCTTATAGCTAGGTTATGCAACATGTAACACACCACAATAAACTCAGCGACCTGGTCAGGGTGGTACTGTACCCTGCCACCACAGTGGTCCAGGCATCTGAAGTGCTGTTTTAGGACTTCAATTGTCCTTTTGACGATGTTGCATGTTCCTATGTGGCATTCATTATAACGTTTCTCGGCTTCAGTGACGGGATTACACAATGGGGTCGACAGTCAGCTGGCAAGGCCATATCTTTTATCCCCCAGCATCCAACCATGACCTTCCGGCTGATTGATAAACAGGTCAGGGATAGCACTCTCACGCAGGATGTGCGCATCATGGTTGCTGCTTGGAAATGTAGCATTTACTGTCATAATTATTTGATTGTGGTCGACAACAAGCTGCACATTCAGGGAGTGGAATCCCTTTCTGTTATGAAACAAATCCGCATTCTGTAAAGGGGCTTTCAGGGCAATGCGCATACAGTCTATTGCTCCCTGCACTTGGGGAAGTTTGCTATTCTTGAGAAACCCAGAGCTCTCGTGGTCTGTGCCTCCCTGGTCATAGGGAAGTTTATAAAGTCCATCCTGTGAGTGTAAAGGACTTCAGTCACCTGCTGAATGGAGCAATGTGTGGCGTGCTGAGAGATACCACAGATGTCGCCAGCTGAAGCCTGAAAGGAGCCCGATACGTAGAAGGATAGTGCCGCAGTAACCTTTACCTCAACGGGCAGTGTGGTTCTGATGGTGCTGGAAGGCTGCAGATCCCCTTTGATGAACTGGCATGTCTCATCGATGACCTCCTTCCGGAAGTGCAGCCTCCTAAGACATGCATTTTCAGACAAGTTGAGATAAGATTGCTTTTCCTTGTACCTTGGTTGGCTGTACACTCACCTCCTCTGTCTCCTCTCTTCCTATTACTCTGCCACCTCTTTGATTGATTAGAAACCAGCGTGTGAACAGTTACAAGTAATGGTAGAGAATGCATAGGCCCCATCACTTTCAATAATTATTTTCAGTTGCTATAAATGTACTTTTTAGTTTAAAAAGTGCCTAATCTGCTAAGCTATTATTAGTACAATTAAATATAAGTATAAATGTGGGTGTATTTATCTGTAAAAGACCCTTAAATAACATAGCATATAAGCTCGAGTTTTTTTGCTGCCTCCTCCCTTCCTCCGAAATTTAAAATGGTGTCAGTAGTGCCCAGTTCGGTGAGGAAGGCCCGGGAAAAGGAACTATTCTCCAGCGATGTTCTCAGCGAGCGATCAGCCCAGCGATGTGCCGAAAGTTCTACTCGGTGATGTGTGGGTGATCACCTCGGCAATGTGAGCCGACACTTGGGGGCTTAATTTTCCGGTGATGTTCCAGCCTGAATTTCCATTTTTTGCTCAAAATGGGCAATAGGTGGCTATTTTGGGTGATATATGGGTGATATACAGGTCATCCATTGGTGGCCGTGCCTTCTGTTGCCTGGACCTCAAGCTCTGGAACTCCCTTCCTAAACCTCACCGCCTCTCTACCTCTCTTTTCTCCTGCACAATGTTCCTTAAAGCCTACCTCCTGTGAAGCGCCTTGGGACGATTCACTACGTTAAAGGCGCTATATAACTACAAGTTGTTGTTGTTACTTACGATGTGGCCTTGGGCCTTCCCTGCTCTGTGCCCTCTGGTTTATGGGGGTGTGTGTTGTGTTGACGCAGGGAGGTGCTGCTGAAGGAGCTTGAGGGTCAGCAGTGGAGCGCCAAGGCCCTGCAAGGGAGGATGGACCAGTACCACATCCTGGGCAGTGAGTTCGAGGAGCTGGCCGCCGAGTACAGTCACCTACGGGAGCTGCTCGCCAACAAGGCGTGGGGCCTGCGGGAGTTCAGCAAGATCCAGGCCGAGGGCCGGAGGGAGGGGCCTCGAGGCGGTATCGGTGTTGTAGAGCGCCCGCTCCCTTTCCATGGTCCGCCCCTCCTCCGCCATCATCACGCTCTCTCCTTCTCACATAACCGTCCCGCACCGCCAAGGGGGAATCTGTCTTTTGGAAAGCGGGCAAGAGACTTTCACTAGGCCCCACGGGAGAGTGAATGGGGCCGGGGTGTCGGTGGGGAGAGACACGGGGCAGGGGTTATGCACTTAACTTGTGTGGGTGTGGAGCAAGAGAGAGAGGGGGGGCAAATGGGGTACAGGGAATAGAGGGGAGGAAATGGACAGAGGAGCGTGGTGGGGAGAATGGAGGGGGAACGGGGGGAGAGGGAGGAGGTGGGAGAGGGGGAATGAGAAAGAAAGAGACAGGGGGAGAGATGGCAGGGGGACTGGGGAGGGATGAGAGAGGGGTGAATGAGAGAAAGCTGGGGGGAATGGGAGGTGGGAATAGGGGAGAGGTGCAGTGAAGGAGGGGGAGAGCAGAGTGGGGGAGGGGGGAGAGGTGGGGGGAGTGAGAGAGAGAGGAGACGGAATGGGGAGGGGATGTGCTGCCGAGGATTCCTCAGGCTGTACACTTTGAATGTCCAATTGCAAATAAAGTCAAACATAATCACCAGATATTGTCGCGGACTTGCGATTTTCTTTTTTCGCATGACGATCTCGACCGTCCTTGATCCCCATCAAATGTTCTTGTGTTCTTAAAAGCAATCAAGTGGCACCAGACTGGTGCGAGTGATAAATTTAGCCCTACCTGACCATCACTGCCTTCAAATATCGCTCTTCCAGCGGCCAGCCGAGGGAGGCAGGGAGCAGTGAGTCACTGAGTGAGCTGTGATATAGAGAGTCACCAGCAGAGAGCAGTGAGTCACTGAGTGAGCTGTAATATAGAGAGACACCAGCAGAGGGAGGCAAGGAGCAGTGAGTCACTGAGTGAGCTGTGATATAGAGAGACACCAGCAGAGGGAGGCAAGGAGCAGTGAGTCACTGAGTGAGCTGTAATATAGAGAGTCACCAGCAGAGGGAGGCAAGGAGCAGTGAGTCACTGAGTGAGCTGTGATATAGAGAGTCACCAGCAGAGGGAGGCAGGGAGCAGTGAGTCACTGAGTGAGCTGTGATATAGAGAGACACCAGCAGAGGGAGGCAAGGAGCAGTGAGTCACTGAGTGAGCTGTAATATAGAGAGTCACCAGCAGAGGGAGGCAAGGAGCAGTGAGTCACTGAGTGAGCTGTGATATAGAGAGTCACCAGCAGAGGGAGGCAGGGAGCAGTGAGTCACTGAGTGAGCTGTAATATAGAGAGTCACCAGCAGAGGGAGGCAAGGAGCAGTGAGTCACTGAGTGAGCTGTAATATAGAGAGTCACCAGCAGAGGGAGGCAGGGAGCAGTGAGTCACTGAGTGAGCTGTGATATAGAGAGACACCAGTTGAGGGAGGCCGGGAGCAGTGAGTCACTGAGTGAGCTGTAATATAGCTGTAATATGCGGCAACTACAGAGGAATCTCCCTGCTATCAGCCACTGGGAAAGTCTTCGCGAGAGTCCTCCTCAACCGACTTCTTCCTGTAGCCGAGGAGCTCCTACCGGAGTCTCAGTGTGGATTTCATCCCCAACGGGGCACAACGGATATGATTTTTGCAGTGCAACAGCTACAGGAAAAATGCAGGGAACAGCATTTTTATACATCCTTATACATGGCCTTCTTTAACCTTACAAAGGCCTTTGACACTGTCAACAGCAAAGGTCTATGGAGCATCCTCCTCCGTTTCGGATGCCCCCAAAAGTTCGTCACCATCCTCCGCCTGCTCCACAACGACATGCAGACCGTGATCCTTACCAACGGATCCATCACAGACCCAATTCACGTCCAGACCGGGGTCAAACAGGGCTGCGTCACCGCCCCAACCCTCTTCTCAATCTTTCTCACCGCCATGCTCCACCTCACAGTCAACAAGCTCTCCGCTGGAGTGGAACTAAACTACAGAACCAGTGAGAACCTGTTCAATCTTCACCGTCTCCAGGCCAGGTCCAAGACCACCCCAACCTCTATCATTGAGCTACAGTACACGGACGACGCCTGCGTCTGCACACATACAGAAGCTGAACTCCAGGAATAGTCACGTATTTACTGAGGCGTACAAAAGCATGGGCTTTACGCTAAACATCCATAAAACAAAGGTCCTCCACCAGCCCGTCCTCACCGCACAGCATTACCCCCAGTCATCACGATCCACAGCGTGGCCCTGGACACCGAGCACCACTTCCCATATCTCGGGAGCCTCCTATCAACAAGAGCAGGCATCGATGACGAGATCTAACACCGCCAACAGTGCGCCAGTGCAGCCTTCGGCTGCCTGAGGAAAAGAGTGTTTGAAGACCAGGCCCTCAAAATTGCCACCAAGCTCATGGTCTACAGGGCTGTAGTAATACCTGCCCTCTTGTATGGCTCAGAGACATAGACCATGTACAGTAGACACCTCAAGTTGTTGGAGAAATATCACCAACGATGTCTCCGCAAGATCCTACAAATCCCCTGGGAGGACAGGTGCACCAACTTCAGTGTCCTCATTCAGGCTAACATCCCCAGCATTGAAGCACTGACCATACTCGATCAGCTCCGCTGAGCAGGCCACATAGTTCACATGCCAGACACGAGACTCCCAAAGCAAATGCTCTATTCGGAGCGCCTTCACAGCAAACGAGCCAAAGGTAAGCAGCAGAAATGCTACAAGGACACGCTCAAAGCCTCCCTGGTAAAGTGCAACATCCCCACTGACACCTGGGAGTCCCTGGCCCAAGACCACCCTATGTGGAGGAAGTGTATCCAGGAGGGCGCCAAGCACCTCGAGTCTCAACGCCAAGAGCATGGAGAAATCAAGCGCAGGCAGCGGAAAGAGCGTGCGGCAAGCCAGTCCTACCCACCCTTCCCCCACCTGTGACAGAGTCTGTGGCTCTCGTATTGGACTGTTCGGCCACCAAAGAACTCGCTTCAGGAATGGAAGCTCGTCTTCCTCGACTCCGAGGGATTGCCAAGTGATGATGATGATGATGTAATATAGAGAGACACCAGCAGAGGGAGTCAGGGAGAGGTGTAAATGAGTGAGCTGTGATATAGAAAATCACCAGCAGAGGGAGGCAGGGAGCGGTTTAACTGAGTGAGCTGTGATATAGAAAGTCACCAGCAGAGGGAGGCAGGGAGCAGTGAGTCACTGAGTGAGCTGTAATATAGAGGGACGCCAGCAGAGGGAGGCAGGGAGCGGTGTAACTGAATGAGCTGTGATATAGAGAGTCACCAGCAGAGGGAGGCAGGGAGAGGTGTAACTGAGTGAGCTGTGAAAGAGATGCATAAGACAATGCAAGCTGAGTTAGATGGATCTGAAGATTTGGGTTATACCACATAGGTTGTCTACTCTAGATTGTGGATGCTGGGGGCCAATTGGAGCTTTCAAGACAGAGAGCAATTTACTTGTATTTTAAATTTAATACACTGTATTCGCTGGTCACAGCACTCTTCTACATTGGGGAGACCAAATACAGATTGGGTGACTGCTTTGCAGAACACCTCCGTTCAGTCTGTAAGCATGACCCCGAGCTTCTGGTGGTATAACATTGCCCACATCTTTAGCTCCATCTAAGTCAGTTTGCGCTGTCTTATGTAATGACACAAATTAATAGTTAAACTGCTGACATTTATAGGGCACCTTTAATTTAGACTAAACACCTCAAGGCACTACACAGAAGTGTAATCAGCCAAAGATTGACACCGAGCCACATGTAGGACAGGTGACCAAAAGCTTGGTAAAAGAGGTCGATCAGACTGGTCTGGGAGGTGGCCAAGATGGTGGCAGCCCAACCACCGGGCGTCTCCAATCTGGCGACAATCGGGCAGTGAGGGACGAGGAAACTGGTAAAACAAAGCACGGCATCGTGGGCAGCGAGGAGCACCAGTCGCGAGGTGAGGACCCAGGGAAGGTACAGCATGGACCAGTCGCGAGGCCAGGACCCTGGGAAGGTACAGCATGGACCAGTCGCGAGGTCGGGACCCTGGGAAGGTGCAGCATGGACCAGTCGTGAGGTCGGGACCCTGGGAAGGTACAGCATGGACCAGTCGCGAGGCCGGGACCCTGGGAAGGTACAGCATGGACCAACAGTGAGGTCGGGACCCAGGGAAGGTACAGCATGGACCAGTCGTGAGGTCGGGACCCTGGGAAGGTACAGCATGGACCAGTCGCGAGGCCGGGACCCTGGGAAGGTACAGCATGGACCAACAGTGAGGTCGGGACCCAGGGAAGGTACAGCATGGACCAACAGTGAGGTCGGGACCCAGGGAAGGTACAGCATGGACCAGTCACGAGGTTGGGACCCTGGGAAGGTACAGCATGGACCAGTAGTGAGGTCTGGACCCAGGGAAGGTACAGCACGGACCAGTCGCAAGGTCGGGACCCAGGGAAGGTACAGCACGGACCAGTAGTGAGGTCGGGACCCAGGGAAGGTACAGCACGGACCAGTCGCAAGGTCGGGACCCAGGGAAGGTACAGCACGGACCAGTAGTGAGGTCGGGACCCTGGGAAGGTACATCATGGACCAGTCGCGAGGTCGGGACCCTGGGAAGGTACAGCATGAACCAACAGTGAAGTGGGGACCCATTGAAGGTACAGCACGGACCAGTAGTGAGGTCGGGACCCTGGGAAGGTACAGCATGGACCAGTAGTGAGGTCGGGACCCAGGGAAGGTACAGCATGGACCAGTAGTGAGGTCTGGACCCAGGGAAGGTACAGCATGGACCAGTAGTGAGGTCGGGACCCAGGGAAGGTACAGCATGGACCAGTAGTGAGGTCGGGACCCAGGGAAGGTACAGCATGGACCAGTAGTGAGGTCGGACCCAGGGAAGGTACAGCATGGACCAGTAGTGAGGTCGGGACCCAGGGAAGGTACAGCATGGACCAACAGTGAGGTCGGGACCCAGGGAAGGTACAGCATGGACCAGTAGTGAGGTCGGGACCCAGGGATGGTACAGCATGGACCAGTAGTGAGGTCTGAACCCTGGGAAGGTACAGCACGGACCAGTAGTGAGGTCGGGACACAGGGAAGGTACAGCATGGACCAGTAGTGAGGTCGGGACCCAGGGAAGGTACAGCACGGACCAGTAGTGAGGTCGGGACCCAGGGAAGGTACAGCATGGACCAGTAGTGAGGTCGGGACCCAGGGAAGGTACAGCATCGACCAACAGTTAAGTGGGGACCCAGGGAAGGTACAGCATGGACCAACAGCGAGGTGGGGACCCAGGGAAGGTACAGCATGGACCAACAACGAGGTGGGGACCCAGGGAAGGTAAACACGGATCAGCAAAGAGGATGGGCCACGAGGCCAGCAGCGAGGTCAGGACACAAAGCCAGAATATGCGTGGTCACTAGTAAAGAACCAATGACCAAAGCGTGAGTGGCTGGAGAGAGAGCAGAAAGTGCAGGAGAGCAGCGTGCTGGAGCTGGAGCTGGGGGGCCCGGGATACAGTGTCAGTATTTTATGGACAAATTCACAAGCTGCTCCAAGATTAATGCGCTCACCTACACTGTGTTCAATGAAAACCAGGGAGAGAGAACCTGAAGGAGGGAGGGAGGGGGTCAGTAGGAATATGTGTGTGTGTGTGCTAGGCCCATGCAGCAGAACCTGGTCTCCAATCGTCTTGGATCCCCTTGCCATTGGACCAAGACCTTGCTCTGTCAAGTTTGTGTGGTAGCTGGTTTGCAAGAGAATTCACACACAGGCATCTTCCACCCTTTACTATGAAGTACTGGACCTGGAACATCAGGACCCTCATGGACAACAGTGACAGATCGGAACGTCATATTTCTATCATTGCACGGGTACTCAGATGCTTCAACATTGACATCGCCGCCTTGGTGAGACACGGCGGGAAGGAAAAGGTCAGCTCAAGGAATAAGGTGGTGGATACACATTCTTCTGGAAAGTCAAACCAGAAGAAGAATGCTGTCTCCATGGGATTGGCTTCACCATCAAAAATGAGCTCGTTTGGCATCTTAGAGATTCCCCCTACGGGATAAATGAACACCTCGTGACCCTTCGGCTCACTCTAACTCACTCTAACCCAGAACCAATATGCTAAAGAACCCAAAGTGCAGGAGATCCTGCAACTAGCCGACAATCAAGGTGTGCGTGGATTTTTTAGCGCAGTCAAGAACACCTACGGCCCAAGCACTCAAGGTCCTATTTCACTGAGAGCCAAGAATGGAGAGGTGCTCATCAAGGACAGAGAGGCAGTCAGTGCACGCTGGAAGGAGCACTTCGAGGCTTTTTGATGTGAGTGTCCTTGAGTCCATCCCATACCCGTCACCACCTCGGCACAATCCCAGCCCGGCATGAGGTTGAAAAGGCCATCTGACAACTAAAAAACAACAAGACTTCAGGAGCAGATAGAATCCTCATCAAAGTACTAAAGCATATCGGAGAACTACTCTTTGTGTGAATCCACAAATCTCTCTCATTTTGAAGGACGAGAGCATGTCAGGGGATCTCAGACATGGTAATCATGACCATCTTCAAGAAAGGAGACAAGTCCGACTGTGGTAATTACAGAGGAGTTTCTCTGCTGTCTGCCCCAGGGAAAACAATTGCAAGAATCCTCCTCAATCGTCTCCTCCCAGTGGCTGAAGAGCTCTTCCCAGAGTCGCAATGTGGATTGCGCCCACGAAGGGGCACAACGGATATGATCTTCACCACGTGACAAATCCAAGAAAAATGTAGGGAGCCTCTGTACATGGCTTTCTTCGACCTCACCAAAGCCTTCGACTCTGTCAACTGTGAGGGATTATGGAGTGTCCTTCTCAAATTCGTCTGTCCTCAAAAAATTGTCACCATCCTCTGCCTGCTTTACGACAACATGCAAGCCATGATTCTTACCAACGGATCCACCACAGACCCAATACAAGTGCAGACCGGGGTCAAGCATGGCTGTGTCATCGCGCCAACGCTCTTCTCAATCTTCTTCATTGCAATGCTTCATCTCACCTTTAACAAGCTCCCCGCTGGAGTGGAGTTAATCTACAGGACAAGCGGGAAATTGTTCAACCTCCAATGCCTCCAGTCCAGATCCAAGGTTGTTCCAACCTCTGTCATTGAATTACAATATGCAGATGACGCTTGCATTTGTGCACACTCGGAGTATGAATTCCAAACCATCGTTGACATCTTCACTGAAGCGTATGAGTGTCTGGGCCTTACATTAAACATCAGAAAGACAAAGGTTACTTACCAACATTCCCCCATCACACAGTACTGTCCTCCCGATCATCAAGATCCATGATGGGACCTTGGATGATGTGGACCATTTCCCATACTTTGGGAGCCTATTATCAGCAAGGACAGACATCGATGATGAAGTCTAACACTAACTTCAGTGTGTCAGTGCAGCCGTCTGAGGAAAAGAGTGCTTGAAGACCAGGATCTCAAACCCGGCACCAAACTCATGGTCTACAGAGCAGCAGTGATACCCGCCCTCCTGTATGCTTCAAAGACATGGACTGTGTACAGTAGGCACCTCAAAGCACTGGTGAAGTATATATTTAAGGCGGAGATAAACAGATTTTTGAGCGATATGGGAATAAAGCATTATGGGGAGTGGGCAGGGAAGTGGAGCTGTGTCCATGATCAGATCAGCCATGATCTTATTCAATAGTGGAGCAGGCTCGAGGGGCCAAATGGCCTACTCCTGCTCCTATTTCTTATGTTCTTATCATCATAGGCAGTCCCTCAAAATCGAGGAAGACTTGCTTCCACTCTAAAGGTGAGTTCTCAAGTGACTGTACAGTCCAATGTGAGGCCACACCTTGAATATTGTGTACAGTTTTGATCTTCTAATCTGAGGAAGGACATTCTTGCTATTGAGGGAGTGCAGCGAAGGTTCACCAGACTGATTCCCGGGATGGCAGGACTGACATATGAAGAAAGACTGAATCGATTAGGCTTATATTCACTGGAGTTTAGAAAAATGAGAGGCGATCTCATAGAAACATATAAAATTCTGACGGGATTGGACAGGTTAGATGCAGGAAGAATGTTCCCGATGTTGGGGAAGTCCAGAACCAGGGGTCACAGTCTAAGGATAAGGGGTAAGCCATTTAGGACTGAGATGAGGAGAAACTTCTTCACTCAGAGAATTGTGAACCTGTGGAATTCTCTACCACAGAAAGTTGTTGAGGCCAGTTCATAGATATATTCAAAAGGGAGTTAGATGTGGCCTTTACGGCTAAAGAGATCAAGGGATATGGAGAGAAAGCAGGAATGGGGTACTGAAGTTGCATGATTAGCCATGATCATATTGAATGGTGGTGCAGGCTCAAAGGGCCGAATGGCCTACTCCTGTACCTATTTTCTATGTTTCTATATTTCTACAGTCTCTGTCACAGGTGGGGCAGACAGTGGTTGAAGGAAAGGGTGGTTGAAGGAAAGGGAGCCTGGTTTGCCACACGCTCCTTCCGCTGCCTCCGCCTGGTTTCTGCATGCTCTCGGCGACGAGACTCGAGGTACTCAGCGCCCTCCCGGATGCTCTTCCTCCGCCTTGGGTGGTCTTGAGCCAGGGATTCCCAGGTGCGGGTGGGGATGTTACACTTTATCAAGGAGGCATTGAGGGTGTCCTTGAAGCGTTTCCTATAACCACCTCCGGCTCACTTGCCATGTCGGAGTTCCAAGTAGAGCACTTGCTTAGGAAGTCTCGTGTCGGGCATGCGGACAATGTGGCCCACCCAATTGAGTTGATCGAGTATGGTCAGTGCTTCGATGCTGGGGATGTTGGCCTGGGCAAGGACACTGACGTTGGTGCGTCTATGCTCCCAGTGGATTTGCAGAATCTTGTGGAGGCAGCGCTGGTGATACTTCTCCAGCGCTTTGAGGTGTCTGCTGTATATAGTCTATGTCTCTGAGACCATAAGCTTGGTACCAGGTTTGAGCTCCTGGTCTTCAAGACTCCTCTTCCTCAGGCGACCGAATGCTGCACTGGCACATTGGAGGCAGTGTTGGTCTTCGTCATCGATGTCTGCCCTTGCTGAAAGTAGGCTCCAGAGATATGGAAAATGGTCCACATTATCCAAGGCTGAGGCATGGATTTTGATGACCGGTGGGCAGTGCTGTGTGGCAGGGTCAGGTTGGTGGAGGATCTTTGACTTACAGCTCATTCAGTTACACCGCTACTGGTGTAACTCCCTCTACTGGTCCCTCACTATATTACAGCACACTCAGTTACACCTCTCACTGCCTCCCTCTACTGGTCCCTCTCTATATCACAGCTCACTCAGTTACACTTCTCACTGCCTCCCTCTACTGGTCCCTCTCTATATCACAGCTCACTCAGTTACACTTCTCACTGTCTCCCTCAGCTGGTCCCGCTCTATATCACAGCACACTCAGTTACACCTCTCACTGTCTCCCTCTGCTGGATTCTCCCTATATCACATCGGAACAGAGAAGCAGGATTAGGCCACCTAACCCCTCGAGCCTGTTCCACCATTCAATAAGATGATGGCTGATCTGATCATGGACTCAGCTCCACTTCCCTGCCCGCTCCCCATAACCCTTTACTCCCTTATCACTCAAAAATCTGTCTATCTCCGCTTTAAATATGACCCAGCCTCCACAGCTCTCTGGGGCAGAGAATTCCATAGATTTACAATCCTCTGAGAGAAGAAATTTCTCCTTATCTCAGTTTTAAATGGGTGGCCCCTTATTCTGAGGCTATGTCCCCTAGTTTTAGTTTCCCCTATAAGTGGAAATATCCTCTCTGCATCCAACTTGTCGAGCCCCCTCATTATCTTATAAGTTTCAATAAGATCACCTCTCATTCTTCTGAACTCCAATGTGTATAGGCCCAACCTACTGAACCTATCCTCATAAGTCAAGCCCCCTCATCTCCAGAATCAACCTAGTGAACCTTCTCTGAACAGCCTCCAATGCAAGTATATCCTTCCTTAAATACGGAGACCAAAACTGCACACAGTACTCCAGGTGTGGCCTCACCAATACCCTGTACAGTTGTAGCAGGACTTCTCTGCTTTTATACTCTATCCCCCTTTGCAATAAATGCCAACATTCCATTTGCCTTCCTCATTACTTGCTGTACCTGCAAACTAAACTTTTTGTGTTTCATGCACAAGGACCCCCCGGTCTCTCTGTACTGCAGCACTTTGCAATTTTTCTCCATTTAAATTATAATTTTCTTTTCGCTTATTTCTGCCAAAGTGGATAACCTCACATTTTCCCACATTATACTCCATCTGCCAAATTTTTGCCCATTCACTTAGCCTGTCTATATCCCTTTGCAGATTTTTTGTGTCCTCCTCACAATTTGCTTTCCCACCCATCTTTGTATCATCAGCAAACTTGGCTACATTACACTCGGTCCCTTCAGCCAAGTCATTAATATAGATTGTAAATAGTTGAGGACCCAGCACAGACACCTGTGGCACCCCACTAGTCACTGTTTGCCAACCGAAAAATGAACCATTTATCCTGACTCTCTATTTCCTGTTATTAACCAATCCTCTATCCATGCTAATATATTACCCCTGACCCCGTGAGCTTTTAGCTCGTGCAGTAACCCTCCTGTATAACACCTCCCCTGTAAACCCTCCCCCCGGAAAACCTTCCCCCTGTATAACACTTCTCTGTATAACATGCTTCCATATAACACCCCCGTATAACATTCCCCCTGTATAACACCCCCCCTTATAACACCCCTTTATATAACATGCCCCCCTGTATAACACCCCCTGTATAACACCCCCCACCGCCCCCCCCCACCGTATACTACCAGCTGTGAAGCTACACCCGTTTGAGTCCTCCCCTATATAATTCCCCTTGTGTGATTTACTTATCTGGGTGTGGGTCCAACTCACGACCCTCTTTAATTCGGTTAAATCCATGTGCAGACAAACAGCTGGAACTCTGTAAGATGCTCCCCCCGCACCAAACACAAAATGCCCTCTCCCGCCTGCACCAAATACAAAATGTGGAAATGTAGAGATAGAAAGATGTGCAGATACAGCAATTTGAAAAGGGAGGGAGGGAGTGAGGGAGAAGCAAAGATGAGGTGGACAGAATAAAATATACAGGTTATGTTGGGCAATGTGGGGAACTCCAGTGGAAATTCAAACCCCCAGTGTGTATACAGGGCTCAGGTGTCTGACTGTATGGCCTGTGTGTGCCTCCAGCGTCACTGGTCCCAGACTGTAAGGGACAGACAGGGAGAGAAAGATAGAGAAAGAGGTACAGAGATGGAATCATACAAGTTTACAGCACAGAAGGAGGCCATTCGGCCCATCGTGTTTGTGCTGGCTGGTTTATAAAGCTCTCCACCCTAAGCCCACTTTCCTGCTCTTGGTCCGTAGCCTTGTAGGTTACGCCACTTCAAGTGCATATATGCCACCTGGTTATTGATCTCTCTGCTAAGGAAAATGGGTCCTTCCTATCCACTCGATCTAGGCCCTGCATCTTTTTATAAACCTCCATTTAATCTTCCCCCAGCCTCCTTCATTCCAACAAAAACAACCCCAGCCTATTCAATCTTTCCTCGTAGCTAAAATTCTCCAGTCCTGGCAACATCCCTGTGACTCTCTTCTGTACCCTCTCTAGTTCAATCGCATCTTTTCAATACATTGGACCAGAACAGTATGCTGTACTGTGGCCTAGCTAGTGTTTTATATATCTCTAACATAACCTCCCTGCTCTTGTATTCTGTGCCTCGGCTAATAAAGCAAATATCCTGTATGCCTCCTTAAGCCCCTTATCTGCAGAGGTACAGAGAGATGGAGAAAGAGGTGCAGAGAGATGGAGATGTAAAGATAAAAAGAGGGATGGAGGGAGTTATGGAGATGTAGAGGGAGGGGTGCAGAAAGATGCTGAAGATACATTGAGTGATCCAGATATACATTGGGTGATCCAGGGATACATTGGGCGATCCAGAGATACATTGGATGATCCAGAGATACATTGGGCGATCCAGAGATACATTGGGTGATCCAGAGATACATTGGGCGATCCAGAGATACATTGGATGATCCAGGGATACATTGGATGATCCAGTGATACATTGGATGATCCAGAGATACATTGGATGATCCAGGGATACATTGGGTGATCCAGGGATACATTGGATGATCCAGGGATACATTGGGTGATCCAGGGATACATTGGATGATCCAGAGATACATTGGATGATCCAGGGATACATTGGGTGATCCAGGGATACATTGGGTGATCCAGAGAATTCATTGGGCGATCCAGAGATACATTGGATGATCCAGGGATACATTGGATGATCCAGAGATACATTGGGTGAACCAGAGATACATTGGGTAAACCAGAGATATATTGGGCGATTCAGAGATACATTGGATGATCCAGAGATACATTGGGTGATCCAGAGATATATTGGATGATCCAGCGATACATTGAGTGATCCAGGGATACATTGAGTGATCCAGAGATACATTGGGTGAACCAGAGATACATTGGGTGATCCAGAGATACATTGGGCGATCCCGAGATACATTGGGCGATCTGGACATACATTGTGTAATGCGCACCCCCCTATATAACACCGCCCCCTGTATCATGCCCCCTGTGTGACACCCCCTCCCTGTATTACACCCCTTCCCCATATAACACCATCACCCCCCACCCCTCACCCGCTGTATTAACCCCTATATAAGTGGGGATGTTGCACTTTTTCAGGGAGGCTTTGAGAGTGTCCTTGTAACGTTTCCTCTGCCCACTTTTGGCTTGTTTGCCGTGAAGGAGTTCCAAGTAGAGCGCTTGGTTTGCGAGTCTCGTGTCTGGCATGTGAACAATGTGGCCTGCCCAGCGGATCAAGTGTGGCCATTGCTTCAATGCTGGGGATGTTGGCCTGGCTGAAGACGCTAATGTTGGTGTGTCTGTCCTGCCAGTGATTTGTAGGACCTTGCGGGAAAATCGTTGGTGGTATTTCTCCAGCAACTTGAGGTGTCTACTGTAAAATGGTCCATGCCTCTGAGCGGGCGGGTATTACTACAGCCCTGTAGACCACGAGTTTTGAGGGCTTGGTCTTCAAAAACTCTTTTCCTCAGGCAGTCGAAGGCTGCACTGGAGTTGGTGTTGAATCTCGTCATCAGTGTCGGCTCTTGTTGATAAGAGGCTCCCGAGGTATGGGAAATGGTCCACGTTGTCCACGGCCATGCCATGGATCTTGATGATTGGCGGGGCAGTGCTGTGAGGCGAGGACAGGCTGGAGGAGGACCTTTGTCTTACGGATGTTTAGCACAATGCCCATGCTTTCGTGTGCCTCAGTAAATACATTGACTATGTCTTGGAGTTCAGCCTCTGTATGTGCGCAGATGCAGGTGTCGTCCGCGTCCTGTAGCTCAAAGACAGAGGTTGGGGTGGTCTTGGATCTGGCCTGGAGACGGCAAAGGTTGAACAGGTTCCCACTGGTTCTGTAGTTTAGTTCCACTCCAGCGGGGAGCTTGTTAACTGTGAGGTGGGGCATGGCGGCGAGGAAGATTGAGAAGAGGGTTGCAGCGATGACGCAGCCCTGTTTGACCCTGGTCCGGATGTGGATTGGGTCTGTAATGGATCCGTTGGTAAGGATTTTGGTCTGCATGTCATCGTAAAGCAGGCGAAGGATGTTGACAAACTTTTGTGGGCATCTGAAATGGAGGAGGACGCTCCATAGACCCTCACGGTTGACAGTGGTAAGGTCGAAGAAGGCCATGTATAAGGGCTGGCGCTGTTCCCTGCATTTTTCCTGCAGCTGTCACGCTGCAAAAATCATGTCCGTTGTGCACCGTAGGGGATGAAATCCGCAGTGTGACTCTGGGAGGAGCTCCTCAGCCACAGGGAGAAGACAGTTGAGGAGGACTATAGTGACAACTTTCCCAGTAGCTGATAACAGGGAGATTTCTCTGTAGTTGATGTAGTCGGACTTGTCCCCTTTTTTCAAGATGGTCATGATCACTGCATCTCTGAGATCCCCCAGAATGCTCTCCTCCCTCCAAATGAGAGAGATGAGGTCATGTATTCGCGCCAACAGAACCTCTCCGCCATACTTCAATGCCTCAGCAGGGATTCCATCTGCTCCCGTAGCCTTGTTGTTCTTAAGCTGTCTCATGGCTTTTCTTACCTCGTGCAGTGTTGAGGTTTCACTGAGGTGGTGGTGGGTACCAAGCTGCGGGATGGAGTCGAGAACACTCGAGTCAAAGGCAGAGTCTCGATTGAGGAGATCTTTGAAATGCTCCTTCCAGCGGGCCCTGACTGCCCTGTGTCCTTGATGAGTGTTTCCCCGTTCTTGGCCAGCAGTGGGGTGGGGCCTCGGGTGTTCGGACTGTAGGTAGCATTAACTGCGAAGAAGAACCCTTGCAGGCTGTCAGCCAGCTGCTGTATCTCCTATGCTTTCTCCATCCACCATCTCTTCTTTAGATCCCGGGTTTTTTGTTGGACCTCAGCCTTGAGCCATCTGTAATGCTGCTTTGCTGCTCCTGAGTTGGGTTGTTGTTTAAGGCTCAGAAATGCCCTGTACTTGCGATCTATTAGCTCTTGGATCTCATGATCATTCTCATCAAACCTGTTATATGCAGGCTATAGATTTACTCTCTGTGTAGTCACTGTATAGTTGCATAAGATGGAGACTTGTTACCTGATGTACTAGCGATAAGGTTTACACTATGTATATACTATGCTGGCACCACTAGAGGGTACAACTGGTGGAGACTGGGGTTTTCTGCCCCTGTGGCAGAGGCTGTCCACCAGAGGGCACTGCGGTGGGAGACCTGAGGGCCACCTGCATAGGTGTGGAGGGCCCAGTATAAAAGGCTGCCCGCCATGCTTGTGCATCACTCTGGAGTTACAAATAAAGGTCACTACAGTTTGAGTACAACACATTGCCTCATGGAGTCATTCATTAGTGCATTACAGACATAACAACTAGTGACGAGAATGTGGACTTTCACGTGATTATGGCTACCTTTGGCACACTAAAAGACTTCGCAGAGGGTGATGATTGGGATGCCTTCACGGAAAGGCTCGAGCAATATTTTGTGGCAAACGACCTGGCAGGGGAGATGGACACATTGGCAGAGAAGCGCAAGGCTATACATAATAAGAACATAAGAACATAAGAATTAGGAACAGGAGTAGGCCATCTAGCCCCTCGAGCCTGCTCCGCCATTCAACAAGATCATGGCTGATCTGGCCATGGACTCAGCTCCACTTACCTGCCCACTCCCCGTAACCCTTAATTCCCTTATTGGTTAAAAATCTATCTATGATTTGAATATATTCAATGAGCTAGCCTCAACTGCTTCCTTGGGCAGAGAATTCCACAGATTCACAACCCTCTGGGAGAAGAAATTCCTTCTCAACTCGGTTTTAAATTGGCTCCCCGTATTTTGAGGTTGTGCCCCCTAGTTCTGGTCTCCCCAACCAGTGGAAACAACCTCTCTGCCTCTATCTTGTCTATTCCTTTCATTATTTTAAATGTTTCGATAAGATCACCCCTCATCCTTCTGAACTCCAACGAGTAAAGGCCCAGTCTACTCAATCTATCATCATAAGGTAACCCCCTCATCTCCAGAATCAGCCTAGTGAATCGTCTCTGTACCCCCTCCAAAGCTAGTATATCCTTCCTTAAGTAAGGTAACCAAAACTGCACGCAGTACTCCAGGTGCGGCCTCACCAATATCCTGTACAGTTCCTGTACCTCCCTACTTTTGTTCTCCATCCCTCTCGCAATGAAGGCCAACATTCCATTTGCCTTCCTGATTACCTGCTGCACCTGCAAACTAACTTTTTGGGATTCATGCACAAGGACCCCCAGGTCCCTCTGCACCGCAGCATGTTGTAATTTCTCCCCATTCAAATAATATTCCCTTTTACTGCTTTTTTTTCCAAGGTGGATGACCTCACATTTTCCGACATTGTATTCCATCGGCCAAACCTTAGCCCATTTGCTTAACCTATCTAAATCTCTTTGCAGCCTCTCTGTGTCCTCTACACAACCCGCTTTCCCACTAATCTTTGTGTCATCTGCAAATTTTGTTACACTACACTCCGTTCCCTCTTTCAGGTCATCCATGTATATTGTAAACAGTTGTGGTCCCAGCACCAATCCCTGTGGCACACCACTAACCACCGATTTCCAACCCGAAAAGGACCCATTTATCCCAATTCTCTGCTTTCTGTTAGCCAGCCAATTCTCGATCCATGCTAATACATTTCCTCTGACTCCGCGTACCTTTATCTTCTGCAATAACCTTTTGTGTGGCACCTTATCGAATGCCTTTTGGAAATCTAAATACACCACATCCATCGGTACACCTCTATCTACCATGCTCATTATATCCTCAAAGAATTCCAGTAAATTAGTTAAACATGATTTCCCCTTCATGAATCCATGCTGCGTCTGCTTGATTGCACTATTCCTATCTAGATGTCCCGCTATTTCTTCCTTAATGATAGCTTCAAGCATTTTCCCCACTACAGATGTTAAACTAACCGGCCTATAGTTACCTGCCTTTTGTCTGCCCCCTTTTTTAAACAGAGGCGTTACATTAGCTGCTTTCCAATCCGCTGGTACCTCCCCAGAGTCCAGAGAATTTTGGTAGATTATAACGAATGCATCTGCTATAACTTCTGCCATCTCTTTTAATACCCTGGGATGCATTTCATCAGGACCAGGGACTTGTCTACCTTGAGTCCCATTAGCCTGTCCAGCACTACCCCCCTAGTGATAGTGATTATCTCAAGGTCCTCCCTTCCCACATTCCCGTGACCATCAATTTTTGGCATGGTTTTTGTGTCCTCCACTGTGAAGACCGAAGCAAAATAATTGTTTAAGGTCGCAGCCATTTCCACATTTCCCATTATTAAATCCCTCTTCTCATCTTCTAAGGGACCAACATTTACTTTAGTCACTCTTTTCCGTTTTATATATCGGTAAAAGCTTTTACTATCTGTTTTTATGTTTTGCGCAAATTTACTTTCGTAATCTATCTTTCCTTTCTTTATTGCTTTCTTCGTCATTCTTTGCTGTCGTTTAAAATTTTCCCATTCTTCTCGTTTCCCACTAACCTTGGCCACCTTATACACATTGGTTTTTAATTTGATACTCTCCTTTATTTCCTTGGTTATCCACGGCTGCTTTTCCCTTCTCTTACCGCCCTTCTTTTTCACTGGAATATATTTTTGTTGAGCACTATGAAAGAGCTCCTTAAAAGTCCTCCACTGTTCCTCAATTGTGCCACCTTTTAGTCTGTGTTCTACCTTGGCCAACTCTACCCTCATCCCACTGTAGTCCCCTTTGTTTAAGCATAGTACGCTCGTTTGAGACACTACTTCCTCACCCTCAATCTGTATTACAAATTCAACCATACTGTGATCACTCATTCCGGGAGGATCTTTTACTTGGAGATCATTTATTATTCCTGTCTCATTACACAGGACCAGATCTAAGATAGCTTGCTCCCTTGTAGGTTCTGTAACATACTGTTCTAAGAAACAATCCCGTATACATTCGATGAATTCCTCCTCCAGGCTACCCCGTGCGATTTGCTTTGACCAATCGATATGTAGGTTAAAATCCCCCATGATTACTGCCGTTCCTTTTGCACATGCCTCCATTATTCCTTTGATTATTGTCCGCCCCACCGTGAAGTTTTTATTTGGAGGCTTCTAAACTATGCCCACCAGTGACTTTTTCCCCTTACTATCTCTAATCTCCATCCACAATGATTCAACATTTTGTTCATTAGATCCAATATCGTCTCTCACAACTGCCCTGATATCATCCTTTATTAACATCCTCTAAGAATTCCAGCAAATTTATCAAACATGACTTCCCCTTTTTAAATCCATACTGACTCTTCTGCTGCCCTCTCTGCTTTGGGGCTATGTTGATGGCAATGATGGATCGGATTAGGCGGTGGTCCGTCCAGCAGCCGTCAGCTTCTGTCATGGCGCGGGTGATGAGCACATCCTTGCGATCCCCGGCTCGGACAATGACATAGTTGAGCAGGTGCCAGTGTTTGGAGCGAGGGTGTTGCCACGATGCCTTGTATTTGTCCCTCTGGTGGAACAAGGTGTTGGTGATGACAAGTTCATGTTCTCGACATTTTGTCAGGAGTAGGGTACCGCTAGAGTTGGCTTTCCCTACCCCCTCTCTGCTAATCATGCCTCCATAGAGGGCTGTGTCCTTGCCGACCCTGGCATTGAAGTCACCGAGGAGAATCAGTTTGTCGTCCGCAGAGACGCGGGACAGTGATTTTTTGAAGTTGGAGTAAAAACCCTCTTTGGTCTCATCTGTTGCATCGAGTGTTGCGGCATACGCACTGATGACTGTAGCGCATTGATTCCGGGATAGGTGAGTCGAAGAGTCATGAGCCGTTCGTATCCCAGCAGGGGACATCTTTGACACGGTCGACCAGCTCGTTTTTGATGGTGAAGCCGATTCCGTGGAGACGTTCTGCCTCTGGTTTTCCTTTCCAGAAGAAGGTGTAACCTCCACCTTGTTCTTGAGCTGGCCTTCCCCTGCCCGCTGAGTCTCGCTTAGGGCGGCGATGTCGATATCAAAGTGTAAAGTCCTGTCCCCTCAGTACAGATTCACACGAGGCATGTAGTGAAGTCAAGGTCACTCTGGACCTGCACCTTTATTTCACAGCTCTGGAATGCTGCACTTGCCTGAGACCTGTCCTTCTCTACCTGTCTCTTGCAAGTGCACCCCCGGTGGTAAGGTATGCTGGTGGTTACAGGTCATATCTTATTACAGTCATGTATAGCATGTTGGGATACAGTTATATATAATAATGTAAGATACATGACATCACCCTCCCCCAAGGTCTTATTGTCTTTATAAGTTCAGTCTCTCAGGTGGTCTGCACTCTCGCGTGGAGCGTCTGAGTTGTGGTTCAGTTGTTTGCCTTGGTGTCTGTTTTTCTTTGGGTGTGGTTGCTGGTATTTTGCCTGGGCTGTCTGTTTCGATTGGTGTGATTGTTGTTGACTCGCCTGGGCTGTCTATTGGGATTGCCCTTTCCTCAGGTTGTTCCCTCTGTCTGTCCACCAGGTGTGGTGTGAGTTCCACATTGTAGTCTGCGTCTGGTTCCACAGTGTTGTTGGTAAATCTGCTTTTGACTTGGTCTGCATGCCTCCGGCAGGTTTTGCCATTGTCCATTTGTACTGCCAGTAGCCTGTTTCCTTCCTTGCCCATTACTGTCCCTGCAAGCCATTTGGGACCCCTGCCATAGTTTAGTACAAACACTTTGTCCCCTATCTCATTCCACCTCCCCTTCGAATTTCTGTCATGGTATTCAGTCAGCTTACGGCGCTTTGCCTCAACAATTTCGTGCATGTCTGGGAGGATTAATGAGAGCCTTGTTTTTAAAGTCCTTTTTATCAACAGTTGCGCGGGGGGATCCCAGTCAATGAGTGCGGACGAGATCTGTATGCCAACAGCAGTCGCGACAGGCGACCCTGCAGCATGGGACCTTGGATTTTAAGCATGCCTTGTTTAATGATTTGCACTTCTCTCTTCGCCTGGCCATTGGAGGCTGGCTTGAATGGTGCCGTCTTGACGTGATTTATGCCGTGGTCAATTATAAAGTCTTGGAATTCTGCGCTGGTGAAGCACGGACCATTGTCACTGACTAACATGTCAGGGATTCCGTGCATTGCAAACATGGTTGCGAGGCTCTCCACAGTGGTGGAGGTTGTGCTCGAGTTTAAAATGGTGCATTCGATCCATTTTGAAAATGTATCTACAACTATGAGGAACATTTTGCCCATGAATGGGCCCGCATAGTCTACGTGCACCCGCGACCACGGTTTGATAGGCCAGGGCCAGGGGCTCAGTGGAGCCTCCCTGGGGGCATTGCTGAGTTGGGCACAAATGGTGCACGTTCAGACGCAGAGGTCCAAGTCCGCGTCAATACTAGGCCACCAGACGTGGGATCTGGCTATGGCCTTCATGAGAGCGATCCCCGGGTGCTCGCGGTGGAGCTCCCAGACAAATGCCTCTCTGCCTCGCAGAGGCATGACTACTTGGCTGCCCCACATCGGGCAGTCTGCTTGTAGTGATAGCTCATGCATGCGCCTGTGAAAGGGTTTTAATTCCTTGGGGCAGGCATCGCGAGCTTCTACCCAGTCACCGGTTCGGACACATCTTTTTACTAAGGATAACGTGGGGTCGCTGGCTGTCCAGGCTCTGATTTGGCGAGCCGTCATGGGCGAACCTGTGGACTCAAAGGCATTGATTGCCATGACTATCTCACAGTCCTGTTCGTCAGACCCTTCCATGGTCGCCAGGGGTAGCCTGCTGAGCGCGTCAGCACAGTTGTCTGTGCCTGGTCAGTGCCTTATGGTATAGTCGTAGGACGCCAGCATGAGTGGCCACCGTTGAATTCGCGCCGAGGCGTTGGCATTTATTGCCTTTCTCTCGGATAGGAGGGACGTGAGGGGCTTGTGGTCGGTTTCTAATGCGAACTTGGCCCCGAAAAGGTATTGGTGCATCTTTTTGACACCGTACACGCACGCGAGCGCCTCCTTCTCTACCATTCTGTACCCGTGCTCCGCCCGCAAAAGTTACCTGGAGGCATAATCTATGGGTTGTAATTTGCCCGCAGTATTGACATGTTGCAAAACGCACCCGACCCCATACACTGACGCATCGCATGTGAGAACTAGCTTTTTACCTGGATCAAAGAAAGTCAAAACACTGTTGGAACACAGAAGGTTGCGTGCCTTATTGAAGGCGCGTTCCTGGGCGTCCCCCCAAAACCAATCGCACCCCTTCCTGAGTAGCACATGGAGAGGCTCCAGCAGCGTGCTAAGTTCTGCATAAAGTTCCCAAAGTAATTGAGTAGCCCGAGAAAGTCACGCAGTTCTGAAACATTCCGGGGCCTGGGTGCCAGGCGAATTGCTTCTGTTTTGGACTCTGTTGGGCGGATTCCATCAGCGGCAATCCTTCTGCCCAAAAATTCAACCTCGGGTGCGAGAAACAGGCACTTGGATTTCTTGACTCGTAGGCCTACCCGGTCAAACCGCTTTAGTACTTCCTCCAAATTACAGAGATGGAGTCGGTGTCCCTGGCCGTGATAAGTATGTCGTTTTGAAATACAACCGTCCCCGGGATGGACTTGAGCAGACTCTCCATGTTGCACTGGAATATGGCAGCTGCCGACCTGATGCCGAATGGGCATCGATTGTACATGAAAAGGCCTCGATATGTCTTGATGGTGGTGAGTAGCTTCGATTCCTCGGTCAATTCTTACGTCATATACGCAGCTGTGAGGTCAAATTTTGAGAAAAGTTTACCTCCAGCCAATGTGGCAAATAAGTCCTCCGCTCTGGGCAGCGGGTACTGGTCCTGTAGGGAGACTCTGTTTATGGTAGATTTGTAGTCCCCACAGATTCGTACAGATCCATCAGGCTTCATGACAGGGACGATGGGACTTGCCCAGTCGCTAAATTCCACAGGTGATATAATGCCTTCCCGCAGAAGCCTGTCTAGTTCGTGTTCAATCTTTTCCCTCATCACATAGGGTACAGCTCTGGCCTTGTGATGGACCGATCTAGCATCCTGTGTGATGTAGATTTTGACTTTTGCCCCTTTGAAAGTGCCCACACCTGGCTGAAAGAGATGTTCAAATCGCTTTATAACTGTTGAGCAGGAGGTCCGTTCCTCTAATGATATGGCATGGACATCATCCCATTTCCAGTTTAGTTTTGCCAGCCAGCTTCTCCCCAGCAGTGCTGGGGGGTCTCCGGGGACAATCTACAGGGGAAGTCGGTTCACTATCCCTTTGTGTGTGACAGAGAGCATGGCGCTGCCGAGGACTGGTACGATTTCTTTGGTATAGGTCCTTAGTTTGGTGTCAACCCTTGTGAGTTTTGGTCTGTCTCTTTTATGCGGCCACAGTTGTTCAAATTGTTGAGCGCCCATGAAAGATTGACTCGCTCCTGTATCCAGCTCCATGTTGATAGATATCCCGTTGAGTAGGACCCTCATCATTATTGGAGGCGTCCTGTTGTAGGAGCAGCGGCCATTGATCATGTTGACCCTCTGTACATCGGTGTCCCGGGTACTGTCCCCGCCGTCTTCTGGTCTGCTTTCTGACCCATCTGATTCGTATACCAGCCGAGCTGCCGTTTTTTTGCACATGCGGGCCAAATGCCCTGTATATTCACAGTTCCTGCAAACAGCCTGCTGAAATTGACATTCCCTTGACGAATGCCCACCCCCACACCTCCAGCACAGACTGCTTGCAAAGAATGAGCTGCGTCTGGCTGATCTCTCTTGAGCTTCTCTCAGTTTGTAGTTGATTGCTCGCATTGTGGGTTGATGAGGTGTGAACGGCCGTTCCTGTGGCCCTTGATGGCTTCTGTTGCCACTGCTTGCTGTCGAAAGCCTGTTCTGCTGGTTTCGTATGTGTGTGGGGGTAGCAGCTTGTTTAATGCTGTGAACTCCTTGTTCCATTATTTCGTTAGTTGTCGTACCTGCATTGTAAATCAACCTCGTTTCTTCTTCCTCCAACAAGAATGTCTATGCAACCAGTGCTGCTGCCTCTAAGGTCAGGTTCTTGGTTTCTATGAGCTTTCAGAATATGCCTGCGTGGCCTATTCCTTCAATTAAAAAGTTTCTCAGCATTTCTCTCCTCAGTTCATCGGAGAACTTACATAAACTAGCCAACCTCCGAAGTTCCGCCATGAAGTCGGGTATGCTCTGGCCCACACAGCGTCTCTAGTTGTAGAACCTGTGTCTGGCCATGTGTCGGCTGCTCGCTGGCTTCAGGTGGTCTCTTACCAGTGTGCTCAATTCTTCAAACGACTTGCTTGCTGGTTTCTCGGGTGCCAGCAGATCCTTCATTAAAGCGTATGTTTTCAAGCCACAGCTGGTCAAGAGATGGGCTCTTCTCTTGTCTGCCTTATCATCGCCTAACCAGTCTTTGGTTACAAAGCTTTGCTGGAGCCTTTCTATAAAGTCCTCCCAATTGTCTCCCGCATTGTACTTTTCATCTGATCCGTTGTTCGCCATTCTGTGGATTCTGTAATCCCGTAACCCGTCGCCACTGTAAAATCCTGTCCCCTCAGTACAGATTCACACGAGGCATGTAGTGAAGTCAAGGTCACTCTGGACCTGCACCTTTATTTGACAGCTCTGGAATGCTGCACTTGCCTGAGACCTGTGCTTATATACCTGTCTCTTGCAAATGCACCCCCGGTGGTAAGGTATGCTGGTGGTTACAGGTCATATCTTATTACAGTCATGTATAGCATGTTGGGATACAGTTATATATAATAACGTAAGATACATGACACAAAGCTTCTATGTTCCTGGGCAACTATGGCAGTGCGGCGTTCCGGCCTGTCGCTGTTAGAGTCGTCCATGAGGGTCCTGACGTTCCAGGTACCGAACTTCATGTTAGCGGAGTGGAAGATGCCTTTGCGTGAGTTCTTTTAACGTTGATATGTTAAATCCCTGGATATCCCAGGGCAGCACAGATCTGAGCAGAGAGCATTTCTTGGGTGATTTATTGCAAAGAATAATGGACCCAAAACAGACCCTTGGGGAACATCGCTGTGGCAGTAATGGGAAGAGCTTTTTTAGTTATGTGAAGAGTCAGAGAACTATCAAAGACTGTATTGGGCCATTGAAGGGAGTTCAAGAATAGGTTACAAAGGACTCACTGAGTATGGTGGAAATATTAAATCAGTTCTTTGCATCAGTATTCACCCTTGAAGATGATGCTTGAACATTAAAATTTAATAATACTAGTTTTATCAGTAATATTAAAATCAATAAGCATGTTGTTTTCGAAAGAATTAAGAATTTAAATATAGATAGAGTTGTAGGGCCGGAGGATATCTACCCGAGGGTTGTCTAGGAGATGGGACATGTGCTGTGTGAGCCCCTGACCTGTATGTTTAATAGCTCACTGCATTCTGGAATGGTTCCTACAGATTGGAAGGAAGCGAATGTAGTCCCCATTTTTAAAAAAGGTGACAAGGCAGATCCGGGTAACTATAGGCCCATCAGTTTAACATCAGTAATCGGTAAGAAGCTTGTGGGAATCATAAGGGATGCAATATAGAATATTTGGATAGGGACATATTAGGGACACCCAACATGGCTTCACAAAAAAGAGATCATGTCGCACAAATCTAATTGTATTTTTTGAAAAATTTCTTCTTCTTCTTAGGCAGTTATTTGGAGTCAAGAATGACTTGCCTCCACACTAAAAATGAGTTCTCAGGTGACTGAAGAGTCCAATGCGGGAACTACAGTTTCTGTCACAGGTGAGGCAGACGGTGGTTGAAGGAATGGATGGGTGGGGGGGCCTGGGTTGCCACACACTCCTTTTGCTGTCTATGCTTGGCTTCAGCTTGCTCTCGGTGATGAGACTCGAGATGTTCAACATCATCCTCCACTTTAAGTGGTCTTGGGCCAAGGATTTCTAGGTGTCAGTTGGAATATTGCACTTTTTCAAGGAGACTTTGAGGATGTCCTTTAAGCATTTCCTCTGCGCACCTGGGGCTTGCTTGCCGTGTCGAAGCTCCGCGTAGAGCGCTTGCTTTAGGAATCTCATGTTGGGCATGCAGATAATGTGGCCTGCCCAACGGAGCTGATCAAGTGTGGTCAGTGATGCTGGGGATGTTAGCCTGAGTAAAAACACTGATATTGGTGCGACTATCCTGCCAATGGATTTGCAGGATCTTGCGGAGGCAGCGCTGGTGGTACTTCCCCAGTGTTTTGAGATGCCTGCTGTACATAGTCCATGTCTCTGAAGCAAGTTGTTGTCTCCACCTTTACATACGAGCATACGAACAATGACGGACAGGTAAAGACCATTTGGTCCATCGAGCCTGTACCACACAATTGCGATACCTTGTGTATCATAATATATACACTCCAGCCCACCCCAAACCATGTGATCTCCTGAGAGAGGCAAAAGAACAAATAAAAATCCTCGGCCAATTTAGGGAAAAAATCTGGGAAATTCCTTTCCGACCCATCCAGGAGATCACTCTGGCCATTAAGAGTTGATCTCTGTTTCTCAAATGACAGCCACGAACCAGGTTCTCCTTGTTAAAGCTGAGCTTGGCACAGTCAGTAGAAGAGAATCAATTAAGACTGAAAGAGAATCATGATAAAGGTAGAGTAAGAGAGGGAAGTGTGAAATTAAATCAGAAAGTGAGAGTGAAGAACCATAACCATAAATGGTTAAAGTGGTTACCAGGAAGAGTGGTGAAGATATGTGGCCCTCACACATATTTGGTCAAGATGTTTGATCATGGACAGGTTAGGTTTATTCACATACAACATATTTTACCTACTGATGTGGAAGGAGTTGAAAGTTGGAATGATTTGATTATTTCTGATGAGTCAGATAGTTTTGTTACAAGTAGAGTACCAGTAGCAAATCCTACATCAGATGTACTAGAAACAAGTCCAAGAGAAAGTCAAAATTTAAGTCCGAGTCAGGCAGATAAACAATCTGAAGCTATAGAGAGTTCAAATGTCGATCAAGGGTTACCCTTGGAGAAAAACTCTCCTAAGGCTCAACCTAGAATGAGTTTAAGCTCAACACCATATTTGGAAAGTTCTGTTGAAGAGCGAAGATATCCGCTTCAAAACAGAAAACCATTGGTTAAGTTTCATTTGTAAATCTGGAAAATTAAGTCCATGAGCTAGATTTTACACTTTTGTGCAGATCACCCAAAAATGGGTGTTATTTCTGGCGTGGGTGGTAAAAATGGGTTTTCAGATCGCCGGCTTGTCGCCCATTCTCAAAGCCCCTAGTCTCCATTTTTGAAATTGGGCGTTACCGTGAGCGATTATGAAATGGGTGTTAGCATTAAATTTCTCTGACCTTCTGCCGTAATGTGTCGCCATCCTTAGCAACCGCATGGCAATGCTCGATTATTGCGATTCAGGAGGTCAAGGGTCAACATGACATGCGCATAAGAGAGAGAGAGGGAGCTGAGAGGGAGCAAAGGAGTGTGTGGGTGTGGTATCGCTGCTTTGTGAGAAAGGAGGGAGACTTTAGAGCTTCACTGCAACTAGGGAAACAAAAATTAGCTGATACCAGCCAGATATTTGCCCGAATTTGCTGCCTATAATGGAGGGAGAGGAGGAGGTGACACAGCACACTGTGGAGACTGACGCTGGCGAGAGCAGTGAGCTGGGAGAGGAGCACATTGGAGGGCGCAAAAGAGCGAGGAGGTTCTCGGACGAGGCAAATGCTTCCCTCCTGCAGGAGGTCGAATAACGCTGGGGTGATTTGACACAGGGAGAGCATGGGAAGCCCACCCCAAAGGCCTACCAGAAGATATGGGCCGAGATAGCAGAGGTGGTCTCGTCGGCGACCAACGAGGTGTGTGAAGGCAACCAATGCCGCAAACAATGGAACGACCTTGTGAGATCCGCAAGAGTAAGTATTACATTTATTTACATGTACTTATATATTTATATAATTTGATTTGAAAGAGTCATGAGTGAGTGTAATCACATATGAGGTCTTTCACTTTTACCGGGAATGTTCTACTCACAGTCTGCGGTCACGGTGCATGTCTTTAGGTAAAGAATGATAATTATCATAATAATCATGATTACATCTGTCGGTTATGTGTTGTATCAGTCTCTGTGACAGTACCTAGCAATGATATCACGCAATGATCTCATGCCTTGTCATCCTGCTAAGTTTACAGAAGAAGCTATCAATGATGAGGTCCATGCAGAGGTGAATGGGTGGGGGGCCACCAGTCACCAGCGACATCACTGAGGTGAAGGAGCGGGTGCTCACACTTGTGGGGAAGCACTTCCGGACGGCCACGCAAGCAGCTGCAGACCCTGATGTGATGCCACGTGAGTAACGTATACACCATTGTGTGATGTAAATTCAATAGATGCCACACCCAATCATATCCGAACAATAATATATGATAGATGGTTTCTAAAATTGACCTATAAATAATGCTGGCCTAATGAAAATCATTGCAATGCACAATTTGTTGATGGTCATGAAATGTGATGTCTGTGATGATTTTGATAGCGGTGCTGCTTTTGTTGTGCATATGCTGTGAGTAGCGCTGGACTCACCTTGTGACCCTAGCACCCCCTTCTCCTCTAATAACCTCATTTGTGTTTTGCAGCTCAGCCAGCAGCGTGGCCCCATGCACGACCTCAGAGGCTAGAAGGTGGGGGCACGGGGCCGGGCTCGCCGGACGATTCTACTACATCTGGTGCTGAGGAGGTCTGATTCTCGCCCATCAATCCGCTGGGTCTGTTCTCCACGGATGAGAGCACGGACCTGAAGGAATCTGCATCGCCAGGCTCCAGAAGGCATTTCACCCGAAGGCCATCTAGTGCTCCCCCGGTCATTCCCACCTCCACTCTGGAAGTACCAGGCCCATGCGCCTCGGCACAGGGCACTCCATTGGTCCCCAGGATGGCGCCGACCCCGCGGAGGTTTCATGGACGCGGAGGTCTGGTCCACGAGCACCAGATGAGAGCGGAAAGATGGTTAATTTGTCCAAGAGAACTGTAGTCATTGGTGACCAGATCCTTGATGCATTGCCGGGCATATTCTGACAGCTGGCTACCATCTATGGCACCATGACTGAGTATGTTCCATGGATGGCGGAGGCCCTGGAGGTGATAGCCAGGAACATTGCTGGCACAGGCCTCCCAGTGGTCCCAAAGCGCGGCACTCCACCCCTAGGTTACGCACCACCAGTGCCAACGACACATGAGATGCAGGATCAAGATCCTGCTTCTTGATCCGAGAATGTTACTACCTTGACACCCACCACTCCCGTACCCATTCAACCACCGCCTCTGCCTTCATCCCCTCCAAGAGGCACCACCTGAGGAGCTCTTCAGCCAGGTGGCATGGAGTGAGGAGGGGAAGGGTAGAGGTGGGGAGAAGATGGGGAGGGGGAAGGAAAGTGAGGTGCATGTCCGCAGGTGATGGCTGTGTTATATCTCCATCTCGGTGTGTGCAATTTGTTCTAATGTTTGAGGGGAGGGGGGCCACCCTCCTGATTTGCATTTGTATTCTGTGTTGCTGGATATCTTGACCATTTGATTGATGTCAATGGTCGAAAAAGTGGGGTTGGGGTGGGGTGTTTTTGATGTGATACTTATGATTTAAGACCAATGGTCCACTGTATTGCTTCCTGCACCCTGGGGAACTTAGCAATGCAGTAGAATGTTCCAGCCCTGTCAGTCTGAGCCTCCATGGTCATGGCGAAGCTGATAAAGTCCATCCTATGCACGTAGAGGGCCTCCGTGACCTGTCTAAAGCAGCGATGTGTGGCATGGTGAGACAGAGGGGAAATCTCGACTGCGGAGGCCCAAAAGGAACTGGACGCATAGAAAGACAGTGCCGCGGTGACCTTGACCTCGACAGACAGTGATGTCCTGATGGCAGGATGCATATCTGGCCTGATGAGCTGGCATATTTCAGTGATCACCACTTTGTGGAAGCGCAGTCTCTGAAGGCAGGTGTTCTCGGGTAAGTCGAGGTAAGACCTCTTCTCCCTGCAAGTGCGGGATGTGTATGGTCTGGATCTCCTCCACATTCTGGCACGTCTTAGATTGGGCACATAATGGTGTGCTTTAGACGTTGTGCCATTTGCACTCTGCAGCATCTGCGTATTAATTGATGCACACTGAGAAATGGCTGGCTCCATTCCAATGAAAGTACAATAGCGATTGATCAGAAGCAAGAATTTCCACACTAAAAGACACCTACAGTAAAACCCAATTGTCCAGAGTCTGAAAAGAGGTCTGTTCAGATGGTCACTTCACTTGAGAAGAACTCCAGAGTCAAACCAAACTCCCCCGAAGTTGAAGTAGCCTTTTCAATGAAGCGACCTGTGATTTGAAAAATGCTGTCCACACCGCTGTGATTAGTTCAGAACAGTTCCACTTTTTCAGAGTGGTGTTTTGGGCCAGCGATATTGTGGGCGAGATGTGTGCGAGGTGGTGAAAGTGATGCTGGGCGATCTCCTGGGCGTTAGTGTCGGCGAATGTGATCGTTACGACAAAGAAAAATGGGAGGGCAGTATTATTGAATCATGGCATTAATTACGTGCCTAAAGTAATGCTGGGTGATATTATGGGCATTGGTTTCGCCCATTCTGGTGATGCAGCCCAAAAAAAGTGGGCGCGCGATATTATTCTTTCCCGGTGTTACAACAAGCCGAAAGGAACACTCGGCAATAAGTGTCCGAAAAGTGGGCATCAGTTTCCATTTTGTGGCAAAATGGGCGATATCTGGGTGATTTACCTCATTTCAGCAGTAAAATGGACGTTAATTGGGCATTATTCATGCAACAATAATGGAAAATCTAGCCCCATATCTTTTATTGTGTATAACCATGCAAGTTATGTATAATGATTATTTTGGTATGGTTACTTCTTCATTGAGGAGGGAGAAGTGTAATATAGCTCCACCTAGTGGACTACTGCTGCACCTAGTGGACTGCTGTGGTAATGCAACTGCTATTGTAAATGCAATACAAGAGTCGCACAATGACAAGTTCTTGTAGAGCTATCTTGTGTGCAGTGTTTACAATGGATGTTGCACATGGAGCAAGGGCAGCATCTGGATTCAATGAGACATCAGTGGCATTACTGCTGGGTGCAGTCAGGACAGACTTTTTCCAAGCAATGGGAGGAAAAAACCTGCGTCTCTCACCAGGAAGCCATAGTTGGAGGGAACTGAGGAGGTGAGTTGCAGGATCGTATGCCCCAGTCTGGGATACAGTGCAGGAAGAGGTTCAATGACCTAACCAGATCAGGAAAAGTCAGCACATTTTCTGATTCACCCCAATCCTATGGTTTAAGCCCCCCACCGACCTCACACTCTGTCTTGCTAAGATTCTCCATGACATCACTCCTCACACCCACTCCACTTTCAGCAGAACCGGGCTTTCACTGTCTGTGCACCACCTCACCTCCCCATGTATCCATCCACCGCTAGCACTCACTCCAATCCTTACACAATGTGATGTATCTGTCTGATAGTCACACTCACCGAATGATCGACATCCATCACGTTGACTCACTCACAGGTCTGCTTCTTCTCCCCTTGTAGGAGAACCCCCACACCCCTTCATCCCCATCCACTGATCCCCCCTACGTGCCCAACCCCTCCACCCTGCTGCTCCCTCCACAATTGATGTTTTTAGACCCTAAATTGCACTTTTCACCCCAGAATGGGGGTGCAAGGCCCATGATTTTTGCTCGGTGGATTTTATTTTGGCGGGAAGTTTTCGCCAGCGATAATCTTCCCAGTCTTAGCGGTTTTTGGGCGGCGATCGAGTGCTGGCAGGCGGATAGGAAATTCTAGCCCATGGTCACCATTATTAGCTTTTTATTTCAATATTTAAATTCCCCAGCTGCCGTGGTGGGATTTGAACTCACGTCTCCGTGTCATTAGGCCCGGCTTCTGGATTTCTAGCCCAGTAACATAACCACTGTGCTACCGTACCCATTTAAAACCACAGACCATGGCTAAATAATAGAATATTGATGCACAACTTACCTTAGGAAGATTAAATAGGTTGGCTAGATCCATGATCGGTAGATTGTACCCCCTTCTGCAGTAGGACTCAATGGATTTTTCGTATTGTGTATGGTCTTAAAATAATATACACCTCTTCCCCACCTTCCCCACCCAAAAATGACTTCATAAATACTGCTTCCAAATTCTCTTCTTAGCTAAAACACTGAGCATCTTAAGCATGAAATAAATGTGCAGTTTTTTATCAAAAGGTAGACTGGTGTAGCTAGGAGCCCACTCTACCAGTCAGGCTAGTTGGATATTAATATAGTGATGTGACATAGAAACATAGAAACATAGAAAATAGGTGCAGGAGCAGGCCATTCAGCCCTTCTAGCCTGCACCGCCATTCAATGAGTTCATGGCTTAACATGAAACTTCAGTACCCCCTTCCTGCTTTCTCGCCATAACCCTTGATCCCCCGAGTAGTAAGGACTTCATCTAACTCCCTTTTGAATATATTTAGTGAATTGGCCTCAACTACTTTCTGTGGTAGAGAATTCCACAGGTTCACCACTCTCTGGGTGAAGAAGTTTCTCCTCATCTCGGTCCTAAATGGCTTACCCCTTATCCTCAGACTGTGACCCCTGGTTCTGGACTTCCCCAACATTGGGAACATTCTTCCTGCATCTAACCTGTCTAAACCCGTCAGAATTTTAAACGTTTCTATGAGGTCCCCTCTCATTCTTCTGAACTCCAGTGAATACAAGCCCAGTTGATCCAGTCTTTCTTGATAGGTCAGTCCCGCCATCCCGGGAATCAGTCTGGTGAATCTTCGCTGCACTCCCTCAATAGCAAGAATGTCCTTCCTCAAGTTAGGAGACCAAAACTGAACACAATACTCCAGGTGTGGCCTCACCAAGGCCCTGTACAACTGTAGCAACACCTCCCTGCCCCTGTATTCAAATCCCCTCGCTATGAAGGCCAACATGCCATTTGCTTTCTTAACCGCCTGCTGTACCTGCATGCTAACCTTCAATGACTGATGTACCATGACACCCAGGTCTCGTTGCACCTTCCCTTTTCCTAATCTGTCACCATTCAGATAATAGTTTGTCTCTCTGTTTTAACCTCACATTTATCCACATTATACTTCATCTGCCATGCATTTGCCCACTCACCTAACCTATCCAAGTCACTCTGCAGCCTAATAGCATCCTCCTCGCAGTTCACACTGCCACCCAACTTAGTGTCATCCGCAAATTTGGAGATACTGCATTTAATCCCCTCGTCTAAATCATTAATGTACAATGTAAACAGCTGGGGACCCAGCACAGAAGCTTGCGGCACCCCACTAGTCACTGCCTGCCATTCTGAAAAGTACCCGTTTACTCCTACTCTTTGCTTCCTGTCTGACAACCAGTTCTCAATCCACGTCAGCACACTACCCCCAATCCCATGTGCTTTAACTTTGCACATTAATCTCTTGTGTGGGACCTTGTCGAAAGCCTTCTGAAAGTCCAAATATACCACATCAACTGGTTCTCCTTTGTCCACTTTACTGGAAACATCCTCAAAAATTTCCAGAAGATTTGTCAAGCATGATTTCCCTTTCACAAATCCATGCTGACTTGGACCTATCATGTCACCATTTTCCAGATGCACTGCTATGACATCCTTAATAATTGATTCCATCATTTTACCCATTACTGAGGTCAGGCTGACCGGTCTATAATTCCCTGTTTTCTCTCTCCCTCCTTTTTTAAAAAGTGGGGTTACATTGGCTACCCTCCACTCCATAGGAACTGATCCAGAGTCAATGGAATGTTGGAAAATGACTGTCAATGCATCCGCTATTTCCAAGGCCACCTCCTTAAGTACTCTGGGATGCAGTCCATCAGGCCCTGGGGATTTATCGGCCTTCAATCCCATCAATTTCCCCAACACAATTTCCCGACTAATAAAGATTTCCCTCAGTTCCCCCTCCTTACTAGACCTTCTGACCCCTTTTATATCTGGAAGGTTGTTTGTATCCTCCTTAGTGAATACCGAACCAAAGTACTTGTTCAATTGGTCTGCCATTTCTTTGTTCCCCGTTATGACTTCCCCTGATTCTGACTGCAGGGGACCTACGTTTATCTTTACTAACCTTTTTCTCTTTACATACCTATAGAAACTTTTGCAATCCACCTTAATGTTCCCTGCAAGCTTCTTCTTGTACTCCATTTTCCCTGCCCTAATCAAACCCTTTGTCCTCCTCTGCTGAGTTCTAAATTTCTCCCAGTCCCCAGGTTCGCTGCTATTTCTGGCCAATTTGTATGCCACTTCCTTGGCTTTAATACTATCCCTGATTTCCCTAGATAGCCATGGTTGAGCCATCTTCCCTTTTTTATTTTTACGCCAGACAGGAATGTACAATTGTTGTAATGCATCCATGTGGTCTCTAAATGTCTGCCATTGCCCATCCACAGTCAACCCCCTAAGTATCATTCGCCAATCTATCCTAGCCAATTCACGCCTCATACCTTCAAAGTTACCCTTCTTTAAGTTCTGGACCATGGTCTCTGAATTTACTGTTTCATTCTCCATCCTAATGCAGAATTCCACCATATTATGGTCACTCTTCCCCAAGGGGCCTCGCACAATGAGATTGCTAATTAATCCTCTCTCATTACACAACACCCAGTCTAAGATGGCCTCCCCCCTAGTTGGTTCCTCAACATATTGGTCTAGAAAACCATCCCTTATGCACTCCAGGAAATCCTCCTCCACCGTATTGCTTCCAGTTTGGCTAGCCCAATCTATGTGCATATTAAAGTCACCCATTATAACTGCTACACCTTTATTGCATGCACCCCTAATTTCCTGTTTGATGCCCTCCCCAACATCCCTATTACTGTTTGGAGGTCTGTACACAACTCCTACTAACGTTTTTTGCCCTTTGGTGTTCTGCAGCTCTACCCATATAGATTCCACATCATCCAAGCTAATGTCTTTCCTAACTATTGCATTAATCTCCTCTTTAACCAACAATGCTACCCCACCTCCTTTTCCTTTTATTCTATCCTTCCTGAATGTTGAATACCCCTGAATGTTGAGTTCCCAGCCCTGATCATCCTGGAGCCACGTCTCCGTAATCCCAATCACGTCATATTTATTAACAGCTATTTGCACAATTAATTCATCCACCTTATTGCGGATACTCCTTGCATTAAGACAGAAAGCCTTCAGGCTTGTTTTTTTAACACCCTTTGTCCTTTTAGAATTTTGCTGTACAGTGACCCTTTTTGTTCTTTGCCTTGGGTTTCTCTGCCCTCCACTTTTCCTCATCTCCTTTCTGTCTTTTGCTTTTGCCTCCTTTTTGTTTCCCTCTGTCTCCCTGCATTGGTTCCCATCCCCCTGCCATATTAGTTTAAATCCTCCCCAACAGCACTAGCAAACACTCCCCCTAGGACATTGGTTCCGGTCCTGCCCAGGTGCAGGCTGTCCGGTTTGTACTGGTCCCACCTCCCCCAGAACCGGTCCCAATGCCCCAGGAATTTGAATCCCTCCCTGCTGCACCACTGCTCAAGCCACGTATTCATCTGCGCTATCCTGCGATTCCTACTCTGACTATCACGTGGCACTGGTAGCAATCCCGAGATTACTACTTTTGAGGTCCTACTTTTTAATTTAGCTCCTAGCTCCTTAAATTCGTTTCGTAGGACCTCATCCCTTTTTTTACCTATGTCGTTGGTACCAATGTGCACCACGACAACTGGCTGTTCTCCCTCCCATTTCAGAATGTCATTACAAATAAGCTTCCAAACTCAACAATGGAATCACACAGCTGTCTGAATTCAGTATTATTGCTGAACAATGTAATAATGATCAGTTTACAATCGCTGCAATGTATTTTGCTCTTGGCTGCAATGGTGTCCATGGAAAGTCATCGGGGAAATTTACTCTTTGTCAACACACACGATGCTGATGGTTATTTACATTGAAAATCAGTGTTGCTTGTGTGTTGAAAATGATGTGTTTATATAATGCCTCATCATGGCTGAGAAATATCGCAAAGTGCTTCACACAAATTACTTTTGAAGTGAAGCCACTTTAATGTCGGCAAACATAGCAGCCAATTTACAAACAGCAAGAGCCCAGATGTACGATCAATCAGCTTTGGTTGAGGGGTGAATGTCGGCCAGGACATCAGGACAAATCCCCACTCTTCTTGGGTAAAACACAGGGATCTTTTATAGTCACTGGAACAGGCAGGTGAGGCCTCAGTTTAACCTCATCCAAAGGACGGCACCTCCAACAATGCAGCATTTCGAGTACCGCTCTCTAGTGTCAGCCCAGGTTGTGTGCTCAAGTCCTGCCATGGGGCTGAAACCCACAACATTCTGTGCAGTTCCAACTCTCCCTTCCACAGTGCTGGTATAGATAAGGTTGGATTCAAATTCTTGTTATTGGCATATTCCACAGCATCAGAGAGAGGAAGGAGTGTCTGGATCACACTCTCCAAAATGTGGTCACCCAAGAGACAGTACTAAACACTTCGGGACAGGGATAGCATAGAAAGAGAGATATGAGGCAGCATTGAGAAACAGGGCACAGAAGTGCAGAGAACCGATGAGTTACTGAAACTGTTCAGTAGATCCACTGGGGGTCACTTTTACTTTTGGCCACACAGCAGGAAAGTATGAACATTTTTATTTCAGGTTTGTTTGTGGGCCAGGATGAGCAGCAGTGCATTACAACAGTGATTACACTTCAAAAATACTTACTTGGCTGCAAAGCATTTGAGATGCCCTGCAGCCTTGAGAAGCACTTTATAAATGCAAGTATTTCTTTGTATCTTCTTCTGTATATATTAAAATTTGTGCAAAAAATGTGAACTAGTTTTATAAATATGATTTAAAAGTCTATTTACAGCAGCGTCTTTGTGTGAAAGAATGTTTGTTGAAGGCAGGGCAGGAAACATCAAGAATGCTGCCATGGTCCCATGGAATTCAGTGTCTGTATTGTAGTGAAAGGGGACCCTGTTGGACACCCATCGATTCCACAGCCCGGCCTCTGGAAAACAAATCTCCAGAGTCAGCCTCGGACACAGGCATCAACAATCGGAAGCGGTGCCTCGCATTACTGTCTGCCTTTTAAACAAGAGAAACAAATTACCTGTGTAAGATTGGGGCTTTACCTCTCGTCTCTGACAGAGATAAATCCGGTTTGGGTTCCAAAGTTGTTTCCATCGCGACTGTATGAAAAGAACATGTCTGGGTGGCAGACGGTACAAAGGGCCGAACATTCGCAGCGTGTGCAATCATCGCTGATCTTTTCCGATAGAATCCCTCCACGTTCCAGTAAAACCCTTCGGGAAAAAAGTTCAACGGTTTGTAGAATGGTCCCCCCTCACCTTCCATTTACAATAGAAGTACACATATATATATATATATATATATATAACATTTCACAACCTTTTTAACTGTCCTCACGACACTGGTTAAAATGCTCTTTTGCGTCTTATTTTATATAATTTAAGCATCAAAAACAGAAACAAATGCTTCCAAAAACATGTATTTCTCTACTTCACGGGTTCCCCTGACCAGGTAACAGATTGCAGTTTCTACACTGACCTTGTTGCTCGCCTGAGGTCAATAGAAGGGCGGGGAGTGTCCCGCTCTCTCACAGAGCCGCTGTCAATCTCCATGAACTCTCTGGCTGCCTCTTGGTGAAGTGTGAAGCAACATGGCCCCACACAAGGGCCCATCACCACCAGAATATCTTTCACATTGCAGCCAAATTCAGTCACCATCGCGTTCACTGTAGCCATGGCAACTCCTGCCAGTGTACCCTTCCATCCTGAGAGAGACAAAGCAAACGCTATTCCAGTTCAAACAAACAATGTTTCATTTGTTGCCGGGGGGGCAACGGGGCGACAGACGTGGATGGGAGGTGGGGGAGGGGATGATCGGAGGCTGGTGGGGTGGGAGAGGAAATCAGAGGCTGGGGGTGGTGAACGGAAGGGGAGGAGACAAGAGGATCGGAGGCCGGGGGGTGTAGGGGAACGGGAAGGGAAGATCGGAGATCGGATTCAGGGGTAGGGGTGGAATGGCAGCACTGCATTCTATAAATGCAGGATCAGGAGAATGACTTCTGCTCCTCCCAGCTCCACATTCAGGTGAGTACATTTGAGAAAACATCCATGTTGGCAGCAGGCTGTCCCAAGGTCAGGTTTTACTGAGTGCAGACTGGTGTCAGATGCCTCATGGCAAAACAGCCTTGGAGTGAGGGCCTCAAACAGGCCCAAGGCCTTTTATTTGCACATGTAAACGGACCAGCTCGTGTTTCAAGCAGGGGCACTACATGACAATTATTTATCCTTTCCTAATATGGCGGGTGGCACACTTCCTGCTCAGCATATTAGAGTTTTAGTAGGGCCTTAGTAAGACCCTGTTAGTACCCGAAGAATTTCTGAGCCCATATCTTTCAGGCACATTCCAAAGAGTATTTTTGACCTGAGGTGTAACTTGCCCTTTTCTCCTCCTCTCCTGAAGGCAGTAACTCAATGCTGCAGTATGGATCCACAGGCTCTTGCCTTGCCCAAATGACCAGTCCTCCTGTGGAGAATGTTGGTAGTGAAGCAGTGTTTTAGAAATTCACTGGGCAGTATTTAGCCATCCTAGGAGATATATTTTGTGTCTCTTGAAATCACATGTCTGTACAGACACCATCTATGAAAACATTCGAGCTAATTTTGTCCTTTCCCCTTCATTTTCCGCCCCAGAGGGGTGGCAATGACGGCGGTGAGGCCTTCTGATGAATTTTGATGACTGAGGTGCGAACTGTTCTTGTCCGCAAACTTTACCACCCCACCGCCATTAAAAATCATCACAGCCGAAAATCCAGCCCTTATCTAAATCTTTGGCAGCTGTAATTGTTGCACTGTTCACAGAATCGGGCCAGACTTTCCCCTTCACTTCCCACGGCTTTCTCGGCGGCACAGCTCTTTTTTGGCCCGGCGAAAGTTTCCACTTTAATTTATAAAGAGTACCTGCCGACATTTTGAAAATACTGCCCACTGCATCTGCATGCACCGCCGAGGAAACCACCACGATCCAAGTTTTGCCTCAACAGGGACCCATACACACCGCCGAGAAAATCGTCCACAAAAAGCTGCTGGAAACAGGGCGGTAGGTGAGTACTCCGCAAAGAAAGGTAAGTTAGAGGTTTTTTATAATTATTTTAAAAATTCTACAATGACGATTACGTTAAAAAGGGTCTCGAGAATGTTTTATACCTTTTATATTTAATTAAAAAAATATTTTTTGAGTTTTCCACTCTCCCTGGGCCCAACCACATCCTTGGTCTAAATTTTAAGTACTTACTGTCCATTCCGGTAAGAGCTGCCATTTTACCTAGTTTCACCTTTAACCACTGAGAAACCGTCGAAAATCCTGGTGTCAGATCCATTTTCTCGCCAGGCGGTATATGTTACCTTTTTATAGAAATTTTCGCCTGCGTTACTTGCAGAATCTTAGCGGTCTTTCTGGGCGGCAATTGGGCAGTGCGGGGCTTTAGGAAAAGTCTAGCCCAATAGAAATTTACAGCACGGAAGGAGACCATTTCGGCCCATCGTGTCCGCACCGGCCGACCTAAAGCTATCCAGCCTAATCCCACTTTCCAGCTCTTTGTCTGAAACCCTGCAGGTTACTGCACTTTAAGTGTACATCCAAGTATTTTTTAAATGTGGTGAAGGTTTCTGCCTCTAACATCCTTTCAGGCAGTGAGTTACAGACCCCCACCACCCTCTGGGTGAAGAAATTTCTCCTCATATCTCCTCTAAATCTCCCCCCAATTACTAAATCTATGCCCCCCTGGTTGTTGACCCCTCTGCCAAGGGAAGCATGTCCTTCCTATCCACTCTATCCAGGCCCCTCATAATTTTATACTTCTCAATCAGGTCTCCACTTAGCCTCCTCTGTTCCAAAGAAAACAGACCCAGCATCTCCAATCTTGCCTCATAGCCAAAATTCTCCAGTCCAGGCAACATTCTTGTAAATCTCCTCTGCATCCTTTCCAATGCAATCACATCTTTCCTGTAATGTGGTGACCAGAACTGTACACTTATTCCAGCTGCGGCCTAACCAGTGTTTTATACAGTTCAAGCATAACCTCCTTGCTCTTGTATTCCATGCCTTGACTAATAAAGGCAAGTATTCTATATGCCTTCTTAACCACCTTATCTACCTGGCCTGCTATTTTTAGGGATCTGTGGACCTGCACTCCAAGGTCCCTTTGTTCCTCTACACTTTTCAGTGCCGTACCATTTAATGCATATTCCCTTGCCTTGTTAGACCTCCCCAAATGCATTACCTCACACTTATCCGGATTGAATTCCATTTGCCATTGTTCCGCCCACCTGACCAGTACATTGATATCTTCCTGCAGTCAGCAGCTTTCTTCTTCATTATCAACCACACGGCCTATTTTAGTGTAATCTGCAAACTTCTTAATCATACGCCAAACATTCAAATCCAAGATATTGATTCATACCACAAAAAGCAAGGGACACAGCAGTGAGCCCTGCGGAACCC
This sequence comes from Pristiophorus japonicus, assembly GCF_044704955.1. Lineage (NCBI taxonomy): Eukaryota > Metazoa > Chordata > Chondrichthyes > Pristiophoridae > Pristiophorus > Pristiophorus japonicus. The sequence goes on along the minus strand of NC_091987.1, from coordinate 134,762,350 downwards.
CACTGGATACAGCCTTCAGTTACAAAAACACCCATCAACCATTACCCTTTGCTTCCAAGGATTCAACTTGCCACTTTGTCCTGGATCCCATGTGCTTTTACTTTCGTAAAGTCTGCCATGTGGGAACTTATCAAAAGATCTGCTAAAATCCATATACCCAACATCATACGCACTGCTCTCTTGCCTCCTCGAAAAATTCAATCAAGTTAGTCAGACACAACCTTCTCTTAACAAATCCATGCTGACCGTCCTTGATTAATCCATGTCTTTCCAAATGAAGATTTATCTTGTCCCTCAGGATCTTTTCCAATAATTTTCCCACCACTGAGGTTAGACTGACTGGCCTGTAATTACTCAGTTTATCCTTTTCTCCCTTTTTAAACAAAGGTACAACATTAGCAGTCCTCCAGTCCTCTGGCACCACACCTGTAGCCAGAGAGGACTGGAAAATGATGGTCAGTGCCTCTGCTATTTCCTCCTTTGCTTCTCTTAACAGCTCGGGATACATTTCATCCAGGCCTGGGGATTGATCCACTTTCAAAGCTTCTAAGCCCCTTAATATTTCCTCTCTCACTATCTTTATCTCATCTAATATTTCACACTCCTGCTCCCTGATTGCAAAGTCTGCATCACCCCTCTCTTGTGAAAACAGATGCCGTTCCTCAAACTAGCTTTTGAAAATGAATTCTAACCAGAGAAAATCCTCATCTTTCGGTCTCTGGGAATTTTATCTTCCAGTAACAATTGAAGGGATCTGTATTGGGGCCTCAGCATTTCACTATATCTGGGAATGACTTAGGTGAAGGAAGAGAGAGCTGTATGTCTATGTTTGCTGACGACACTAAGTTAGGGGGCAAATAATATGGATGGGAGCAAAGGGACATCGATAGATTAAGTGAGTGGGCAAAACTGTGGCAGATGGAGTTCAGTGTGGGGTAGTGAGAGGTCATTCACTTTGGATCTAAGAAAGATAGATCAGAGTATTTTCTAAATGATGAGAAACTGTGGAGGAACAGAGAGAAATGGGTGTCAATATACAGAAATCACTGAAAGTTAATGGACAGGGACAAAAAAAAATAATTAAAAAGGCCAATGAAATGCTGGCCTTTATCTCACGGAGCCTGGAATACAAGGGGTGGAAATGATATTACATTTGTACAGAGCTCTGGTTAGACCCCAGTTAGAGCTCTGTGTTCGGTTCTGGGCCCCGCCCCTCAGGGAGGATATATTGGCCTTGGAGGGGGTGCAGAGCAGATTCGCCAGAATGGTACCGGTGCTGAAAGGGTTACATTATGAGGACAGGTTGCATAGACTAGGCTTGTATTCCCTTGAGTATAGAAGATGAAGGGGTGATGTAATTGAGGTGTTTAAGATGATAGGATAGAGAGAGAAACTATTTCCTCTGGTGGGGAAGTCCAGAACAAGGGGGCAGAACCTTAAAATGAGAGCTAGGCTGTTCAGGGGTGATGTCAGGAAGCACTTCTTCACACAAAGAACAGTGGAAATCCCTTTGGATCTAAGAAAGCCAGACCAGAGTATTTTCTAAATGGCGAGAAGCAGGTAACGATGGAGGAGTTGGGAGATTTAGAGCCCTCAAAAAGCTGTTGAGGCTGTGGGTAAATTGACAATTTCAAAACGGAGATTGATAGATTTTTGTTAGTTAAGGCCATTAAAGGTTGGGGAACCAAGGTAGGTAAATGGAGTTAAGATACACATCAGCCACGATCTAATTAATAGGCTCGAGGGGCTGAATGGCCTCCTCCTGTTCCTATGTTCCTAAAATGCTATACACAACAGCAGCACGAGCGCAAGACTTTTATTTCCACATTTGTACTGAAAAGAAACCCAAGTGGAAAGCCTTGTGTGTGCCCCGTGGGCTGGGACTGGAAAGAACTATAGCCACAGTAACATCTGGCAGAGACTGCTTTAAAATGAACACAGGGCTTGGGGGCACGCAGTATGTGTGCAGACTATAGAGACTGTATGTCCCGTATCCAGTGGTGGTCACACATGTGCTCCACGAGGACCTTTGCCCAGTGTCAGTACAGGATAACTGCTTCAATCAACTATCAGGTGAACATGCTTCAATGGGCAGCCCTTTAAAAGAGAATTATTGTTGGAAACTACGCTGAAAGTTAGTTTGGACAACTATGAATCACAAGGCACAAAGACAGCCGGAGGTACCTCCGCTTACAGCTGAAGAATGAATGGGACAATTGTTCACTAACATGGCAGGATGGGGGAATACCAACAGTAGCCAACATTTGAACCCAGCGGCACTCAGTGTTCCCCCGAAGGTGCGCGGGTGGCTGCATGAGCGCATGTAGATCAGGAGGTCTTGCACAGGCCGCTCGCCAGCTGTTGTCGCTGGAAACCATTCTGTGCACGCAGCGGCCACCCAGCAAATTTAAAGGGATCACTCAGAGAACAAAATGAGAGGAAACACTGCTGGCCCTTATCCTCAGGGAGACACTGGGCTCGTCATTAAATGGAGTGATAAAAGGGAGGTGTTCCCACTCCTGACAGGGAAGTGTACCATACAGGGACCAGCATTGGAACCAACACAGGTAGGACAAGGGAAAGACAGGAAGTGAACATTACCTGCATGAGCCACTCCACATGCTTGTTGGAGCGGATCAGCAAACAGTAAAGGAATGCAGTCTGCTCCTGGCGCTGCTATGGTGACACCTTTCCAATTCGTCACAATTCCATCATAGTAGTCGGGCTCAGACTTCCCTGTGGCCCAGATGGTGTTCCCATGGTTTACCTGTTACCAAGTGACCACAAGTAAAGGTAACAGCACCACAACAAACTGCTCACCGGGCATTTGCAACATCAAACCAACCACAACAGTTTGGTGCGGTAACAGAAGTTTCCAACTGAATCACAAAGCGTGTAGTTAAACAGTGAATGTTGAAGTGGGGTTTTCAGAGTTACATAAGAACATAAGAACCTAAGAATTAGGAACAGGAGTAGCCATCTAGCCCCTCGAGCCTGCTCCGCCATTCAACAAGATCATGGCTGATCTGGCCGTGGACTCAGCTCCACTTACCCGCTCGCTCCCCGTAACCCTTAATTCCCTTATTGGTTAAAAATCTATCTATCTGTGACTTGAATACATTCAATGAGCTAGCCTCAACTGCTTCCTTGGGCAGAGAATTCCACAGATTCACAACCCTCTGGGAGAAGAAATTCCTTCTCAACTCGGTTTTAAATTGGCTCCCCCGTATTTTGAGGTTGTGCCCCCTAGTTCTAGTCTCCCCTACCAGTGGAAACAACCTCTCTGCCTCTATCTTGTCAATCCCTTTCATTGTTTTAAATGTTTCTATAAGATCACCCCTCATCCTTCTGAACTCCAACGAGTAAAGACCCAGTCTACTCAATCTATCATCATAAGGTAACCCCCTCATCTCCAGAATCAGCCTCGTGAATCGTCTCTGTACCCCCTCCAAAGCTAGTATATCCTTCCTTAAGTAAGGTGACCAAAACTGCAGGCAGTACTCCAGGTGCAGCCTCACCAATACCCTATACAGTTGCAGAAGGACCTCTCTGCTTTTGTACTCATTCCCTCTCGCAATGAAGGCCAACATTCCATTCGCCTTCCTGATTACCTGCTGCACCTGCAAACTAACTTTTTGGGATTCATGCACAAAGACCCCCAGGTCCCTCTGCACCGCAGCATGTTGTAATTTCTCCCCATTCAAATAATATTCCCTTTTTACTGTTTTTTTTTCCCAAGGTGGATGACCTCACACTTTCCGACATTGTATTCCATCTGCCAAACCTTAGCCCATTCGCTTAACCTATCTAAATCTCTTTGCAGCCTTTCTGTGTCCTATACACAACCCGCTTTCCCACTAATCTTTGTGTCATCTGCAAATTTTGTTACACTACACTCTGTCCCCTTTTCCAGGTCATCTATGTATATTGTAAACAGTTGTGGTCCCAGCACCGATCCCTGTGGCACACCACTAACCACCGATTTCCAACCCGAAAAGGACCCATTTATCTCGACTCTCTGCTTTCTGTTCGCCAGCCAATTCTCTATCCATGCTAATACATTTCCTCTGACTCCACGTACCCTTATCTTCTGCAGTAACCTTTTGTGTGGCACCTTATCGAATGCCTTTTGAAAATCTAAATACACCACATCCATCGGTACACCTCTATCCACCATGCTCATTATATCCTCAAAGAATTCCAGTAAATTAGTTAAACATGATTTCCCCTTCATGAATCCATGCTGCGTCTGCTTGATTGCACTATTCCTATCTAGATGTCCCGCTATTTCTTCCTTAATGATAGTTTCAAGCATTTTCCCCACTACAGATGTTAAACTAACTGGCCTATAGTTACCTGCCTTTTGTGTGGCACCTTATCGAATGCCTTTTGAAAATCTAAATACACCACATCCATCGGTACAAAACCCTCCAACAATGGGCTAAACAGCTGATGTAATTTAATATCAAATAGAGCCTAAGAATTTAGCGGGGCAGAGGTCAGTGTCCGATCTGCACAGGTCCAGCATAGCTAAATTGGTCGAGGCCTTTACTTTAGGCAGGCCTGGCCCTGAGAGCTGGCCCCATTTTAGCCCCAGATTGTTAAATTAGTTTGGACCAGTCAGAGCGTGCGAATTACAAGCTCTAGCTGGTATTCCCAGGCCTTGAGCAGCCCAATCAGCGGTGCCTAAAGTAGAGCGCTCAAAAAAAAGGCCCCAAAACTTACAGAAATGTGGTAGTTTGGAGTCAGAGGAAGCAGAGATGGTCCTCCTGGGTTTAAGTAACTGCAGGCTGCTCCCTCACCTCCCCCCTCATCGGGGTGAAATTGGTACGGTCCTGACAGGCAAGTTGCATTGAGGCACTTGATTAGCACGCACAGCTCACCTGAATTAGTGTGATGAGGCCAGAGGACTAATTCAGTTTGGTCCTCGGGCCATTCCGTCCCCAGCACCGCCGCAATGCGCCACCCGAATCGTTCCAAGTTTGGGATATTCGCGAACTTAGGTCCCCTGTGTTTTAGGCATCGCATATTCCTGAAATCGCCAAAACAGAGGGGCGTGATCTATTTAGATTTCAGGGAGCTATGGGGGCATGTACGGGTGGGGCACGAGTAATGCTTGGATGTTCATCATCATTGGCAGTCCCTCGGAGTCGAGGATGACTTGCTTCCACACTAGAAATAAGTTCTCAGGTGACTGAAGAGTCCAATGTGGGACCTCCAGTCTCTGTCACAGGTGGGGCAGACAGTGGTTGAAGGAACAGGTGGGTGGGGTGCCTGGATTGCTGCGCGCTCATTCCGCTATCTACGCTTGGCTTCAGCTTGCTCCCGGCGAAGAGACTCGAGGTGTTCAGTGCCTTCCCGGATGCTTTTCCTCCACTTTGGGTGGTCTTGGGCCAGAGATTCCCAGGTGTCGGTGGTGATGTTACATTTTTTCAAGGAGGCTTTGAGGGTGTCCTTGAAGCATTTCCTCTGCCCACCTGGGGCTCGCTTGCCATGTCGGAGCTCCGAGGAGAGCGCTTGCTTTGGGAGTCTCGCGTCAGACATGCGGGCGGTGTGGCCCATCCAGTGGAGCTGATCGAGCGTGGTCAATGCTTTGGTGCTGGGGATATTGGCCTGAGCAAGGACACTGACGTTGGTGCGTCTATCCTGCCAATGGATTTGCAAGATCTTGCGGAGGCAGTGTTGGTGGTACTTCTCCAGTGTTTTGAGGTGTCTACTGTACATAGTCCATGTCTCTGAGTCATATAGGAGGGCGGGTATCAGTGCTGTTCTGTAGACCATGAGCTTGATGCCGGGTTTGAGGTCCTGATCTTCAAACACTCTCTTCCTCAGGCTAACGAAGGCTGCACTGGCACACTGAAGGCGGTGTTTGACCTTGTTGTCAATGTCTGCCCTTGTTGATAGTAGGCTCCCGAGGTATGGAAAATGGTCCACGTTGTCCAAGGCCTCATTTTGATAACCAGGGGGCAGTGCTGTGTGGCGAGGGCAGGTTGGTAGAGGATCTTTGTCTTATGGATATTTAGTGTAAGACCCATGGTCTCGTATGCCTCGGTGAAGGTGTTGATGGTGTTCAGCCTCCGAGTGTTTGCAGACACAGGCGTCATCTGTGTACTGTAGTTCGATGACGGAGGATGGGACGACCTTGGATCTGCCCTGGAGGCGACGGAGGTTGAACAAATTCCCATTAATCCTGTCATTTAGCTCCACTCCAGCGGGGAGCTTGCCGAGGGTGAGCATGGAGCATGGCTTGGATGTTAACTCCTTGTTGGGGCACTTAGTGTCATGTGGTACCCCAACCATGTGACTACTGTGCACTGTGAGCATTGACAGAAAGCACCAGACTATTTACTGCAGGGGGAGGAGGGTAATCACAGCCGCATTATTGTTCATCTTCATCCAAATCTCTGCTTCCCCCTAATCCTAATTCGTACCAAGCCTCCTCACCCATCACCCCTGTGCTCGCTGACTTACTTTGGCTCCTGGTCCAGCAATACCTCATTTTTAAAATTCTCATCCTTGTTTTCAAATCTCTCCCTGGCCTCGCCCCTCCCTAGCTCGCTAACCTCCTCCAGCCTGACAACCCTCTGAGATCTCTGTACTCCTATAATTCTGTCCTCTTCCACATCACCAATTTTCATCGCCTCATTGGTGGATGTGCCTTCAACCATCTAAAAAAAAAGTTGCATTTCTATAGCGTCATTGACGATGTCTCAAACACTTTACAGCCAATGAAATACTTTTGGAGTATAGTCACTGTTGTAAAGTAGGCAGCACAGAAGCCAATTTACGCACAAGCAAGCTCCCACAAACAGCAATGTGATAATGACTACATCATCCGTTTTTTTGTTATGTTGATTGAGGGATAAATATTGACCAGGACAGCGGGGTTAACTCCCCTGCTCCTTGTCAAAATAGTGTCATGGGATCTTTTACGTCATCCCGAGAGAACAGACAGTGCCTCGGTTTAATGTCTCATCTGAAATACAGCACCTCCGACAGTGTAGCACTCCCTCAGTACTGCACTGGAGTGTCAGCCTGGATTTTTGTGCTCATGTCCCTGGAGTGGGACTTGAGCCCACAACCTTCCAACTCAGAAGTGAGAGTGCTGCCCACTGAGCCACAGCTGAACAGGCTAGATAGGCTCTAACCTCCCTAAACCTCTCTCTCCTCATTATGGCACACATTAAAACCTGCTTCTTTGACCAAGCTTTTGGTCACCTGTCTTAATATCTCATTAAGTGGCTCAGTGTCAAATTTGTTCTGATAACACACCTGTGAAGCACCTTGCGACATTTTACTATGTTAAAGGCACTATAGAAATGCAAGTTGTTGTTGTTGATCCAACATCCAGATGTCCACCTCCAGCAGGAGTGTCTGGGTAACCACCCGGAGTGGGGACACTGGGACATTGAAGTCACTGGGAATGGAAGCTGGTGGGGGTGTATATCGGGCAGATCATCTGCTACCGCCAACTATCCACCCCCACTGTTCTTTAAACATTGCCCCTCCCACAAATATCACCAGAGCACACTGCTCAATACCTTTTACAGCAGTCATTCTCAAATGCAAATATGAAAGTTTTACCTTTGCGAGGTGGAAGTTCTTTGGGTTAAATCCTGCACTTTTGCCCAGGCGTCGCACATTCTCATTAACCACGGCCTTTGGGTCCCTGCGCTTAGTGCTACTGAAGAGATTTAAGGAACTCAGGCCTGGTAAGTAGGATATGCCGCCAGTTCTGGTAGTAAAGCCATGAAGAAATGAATCTGTTTAATTAAAACAAGCTTTAGAAACAAGATAACACATGCCTGAATTTAGCTATGACCTTTTATTTGTACTAAAGATACTGGGGGTGAAATTGGACACTATTGTGTTCCTAACACAGATGAGGCTGCACACAGGGAGGTTAAAGTAACAGTGACCTCAGTCTTTAATAAGACACTCCAGAGTGAGGAACAGGCCTTCGGGGCCAGCTTATATACAGTGCTCCCAAGGGGTGCTGGGATCCCTTGGGACTTCAGGGGATGAGCTCCCTGGTGGCGGAACATGGGAGTGCATGCTTTACAGATACACAACAGACACGCATTTGCCGCTCGTTATACGAAACAACGATACTCAGTGCTACTGAAGTCACTGGAACGGACTATCAGGTGGGCGTATAACAGGCCATCAATATCTCACTCCCTCTATCTTTAGTCCATCACTGATGTGTTACCTTGTCTCTCGTTCCTATACCCAAACAGTAGCTGCTGGTTTCAGCAGGAGAGCTCAAATATTACCCTGCAAGCTACTTTCAAAGTGCTGTAAGCAGGTGAACTTGAGAAATTAATCTGCTTGCTTTCAAACTTTGCAACGTTGGGACTTCCTGCAAATATCAATAGTTCCCCATACTCCCAGGGACCCCCTGTAAATATAAACAACAATTTGTATTTATATAGCACCTTTAATGTAGTGAGACATCCCAAGGTGCTTCACAGGAGCGATTACCAAACAAAATTTGACACTGAGCCACATAAAGAGATATAAGAACAGGTGACAGAAAGCTTGGCCAAATAGGTAGGTTTTAAGGAGCGTCTTGAAGGAAGAGTGAGAGGTAGAGAGGTTTAGGGAGGGAAATTCAGAGCTTAGGGTCTAGGCAGCTAAAGGCAGGGCCACCATTGATGGGGCGACAGAAATCAGGATGTGCAAGAGGCCAGAATTGGAGGAACGCAGAGATCTCAGAGGTTTGTGGGGCTGGAGGAGGTTCGAGAAATAGGGAGGGGCGAAGCCCTGGAGGGATTTGAACACAAGTATGAGAATGTTAAATTCAAGGCATTGCTGCACTGCTGGCAAGCACGGGAATGATGGGAGAACAGGACTTACTGTTTCAAGGGAAGGCTGACCGGCAATAAGGTAATGTGTCGGGAGGGGGTTTCAGGAGGAAAAGCCCGGAGCAGCCCTACTCCTCCTGACCCCACAAGGAAATCTGTCCCATGAGTTAACGTGGTTCAGTGGTCTTGCCTCTGAGTCAGAAGGTTGTGGATTCATGTTCCACTCCAGAGACATCAGCACAAAATCAAGCTGACACTCCAGTGCAGTACTGAGGGGGTGCTGCACTGTCAGTAGATCCTGTCCTTCAGATGAGACGTTAAACCGAGGCTCCATCTGCCCTTTCAGGTGGATGTAAAAGGTCCCATGGTACTATTTTGAAGAAGAGCAGGGGAGCTATCGCCAGTGTCTTGGGCTATTATCTGGTCATTATCATATTGCGGTTTGTGGGAGCTTGCTGTGCACAAATTGGCTGCGACGCTTCCTACATTTCAAAAAGTACTTAATTGGCTGTAAAGCACTTTGGGACGTCCTTAGGTTGTGAAAGGGTAGGGAATTGGTTTGGAGGTCGTACACAGAGAGTAGAGATAATGGGCAGGTCTTCCAATGGGCAGGATGTGACTAGTTTTGTCCAATGTTCCCTTTAAGTTATGCGGCCGTGCAGCTCCAGGATCCCGCGCAGCTTCAGGGGTCCCTCCGGGGGTCCCGTGTGGCTCCGGGGGTCCCGCACAGCTCCGGAGGTCCCCCACAGCTCCGGGGGTCCCGCACAGCTCCGGAGGTCCCCCACAGCTACGGGGGTCCCGCCACAGCTCCAGGGGTCCCGCACAGCTCCGGGGGGCCCGCACAGCTCCGGAGGTCCCCCACAGCTACGGGGATCCCGCCACAGCTCCAGGGGTCCCACACGGCTCCGGGGGTCCCGCCACAGCTCCAGGGGTCCCACACAGATCCGGGGGTCCCGCACGGCTCCGGGGGTCCCGCGCGGCTCCGGAAGTCGCGCACAGCTTCGGGGGTCCCGCCACAGCTCCGGGGGTCCCGCACAGCTACGGGGGTCCCCCACAGCTACGGGGGTCCCCCACAGCTACGGGAGTCCCGCCACAGCTCCAGGGGTCCCACACAGATCCGGGGGTCCCGCACAGCTACGGGGGTCCCCCACAGCTACGGGGGTCCCCCACAGCTACGGGGGTCCCGCCACAGCTCCAGGGGTCCCGCCACAGCTCCGGGGGTCTCACACAGCTCCGGGGGTCCCGCCACAGCTCCGGGGGTCCCGCACAGCTCCGGGGGTCCCGTGCACAGCTCCGGGGGTCCCGCACAGCTCCGGGGGTCCCCCACAGCTACGGGGGTCCCCCACAGCTACGGGGGTCCCGCCACAGCTCCAGGGGTCCCGCCACAGCTCCGGGGGTCTCACACAGCTCCGGGGGTCCCGCCACAGCTCCGGGGGTCCCGCACAGCTCCGGGGGTCCCGTGCACAGCTCCGGGGGTCCTGCACAGCTCCGGGTCCAGAACAGCTGGTGAGTCGGCTTCTAAATTGGGAAAAACGCGCATGTGTGGACTTTTAAATGGGCCGCACAGTCTGTTAAAGGGGCCGGGCAGCTCATTAAAGGGGCCGGGCAGCTCATTAAAGGGGCCGCCCAGCCCGTTAAAGGGGTCACATAAATGACTTGGATGAAAGGACGGAGAGCCATAGATCCAAGTTTGCTGACAACACCAAGTTAAGTGACACAGTAAATAGTGTAGATGGGTGCAGAAAGTTGCAGAGGGACATTGATTGATTAAATGAGTGGGCAAACCTGTGGCAGATGGAGTTCAGTGTGAGGAAGTGTGAGGTCATCCACATTGGATCCAAGAAAGATAGAGCAGAGTATTCTCTAAATGGCAAGAAGCTGGGAACTGAGCTAGCAAAGAGATTATGGGGTGTGTTGTAGGCATTAGACACCTGCTGAATATATCAAAACACTAGGTATTAGGCACCTGCTGAATGAACAACGAAGAGGGACCCATGACCGGTCCCCAAATACTAAACAAGCCTATCTTGTAAAGGGGAAGGAGGATTTGACCTTTGTCAATTTGATCTAAGCAACCGGGACTCCTGAAACCGTGTGACTGGCCAGCACGTTGAGGCAGGGAGTACCGGGCCGTGCACAAAAACTAACAAGTGTAGGGCAGTTAAAGGGGGACTAGGACTAGTCCCTTTACCGAAATGAGGGAATTGTTGTCGGCATTAGGCACCTGCTGAATATATCAAAACACTAGGCATTAGGCACCTGCTGAATATATCTAAACTCATATAAGTTTAAAGTGGCCACACATAAAATGGCTGCCCAGGCATGATGGGAAATCAGTTAGTCAAGCTGTGAACTATTGACTGAGGCTGACCGAGCAATAACCCTGTGAGGCCCACTGCCAGGGATGTCTTGGATACAAGATAACTATAACAAACCATTATAACTCCACACAGCAGAGCCCCGAGAAATAGAGATAAGGGGGGCCTACATCACATAACGAGGGCATGAATCAGCCCGAGCTGACAAGAACCGAATATGTAACTCTAATAAGGAGGCTTCCAAAGACAGCATCCAAGGACAGTAAGATAAGGGAGGCCCAGGCCATGTTACAAGACACATGAGTCATTCCTAGCAACACACCCCTTAGCAACACATCTCTTGGCAACACATGAGCCACTTTACATTTAGAGACTAACTCTATCTATTGGTCTAATGTAACTGTCGTAAACTGTTGTATGTAACTGTAGTAAACTGTTGTAAAACATATAAAGATCCATGAAACCCTTTGTTCTGCGGAGTGAAGTGCCTGGATCCAGTCCTGAGGCTTCCTCCCCGCTGGCGTTAATAAAGGCCGCATTGGCGTTGGAACCGACTCTGAGTGTTGAGTGATTCTTCTGAGAAAACATTCACGCTAACAGGATGCAAATACAGAAATCATTAAAAGCTAGTGCACATTACAAAAAATATTAGAAAGGCAATGGCATGTTGGTCTATATCTCACGGGGTCTGGAATACAAAGTGGTCACAGTTGTATAAAACTCGGGTTAGACCCAGTTAGAGCACTGCTATCAGTTCTGGGTACAATACCTCAGGCAGGATAAACTGGCCTTGGAGAGAGTGCAGCCAGTTTCACCAGAATGATACCGGGATTAAGAGGGTTAAATTATGAGGACAGGTTGCATAGACTCGGCTTGTATTCCCTCAAGTACAGAGGATTAAAGGGGAACTAATTGAGATGTTTAAGAGGATTGAAGGATTTGACAAGGTCGATAGTGAGAAATTATTTCCTCTGGTGGGGGAGTCTAGCACAAGGGACATAACCTTAAAATTAGAGCTAGGCCGTTAGGGGTGAAATCAGGAAGCACTTCTTCACAAAAAGGGTCGTGGAAATCTGGAACTCCCTCCCCCAAACAGCTGTTGAGGCTGGGGACCATTGAAAATTTCTAAAGTAAGACTGATAGATTTTGTTAGGCAAGGGTATTAAGGGTTATGGAACCAAGGCGGGTAAATGGAGTTAAGATGCAGATCAGCCATGATCTAACTGAATGGTGGAGCAGGCTGGATGGGCTGAATGGCCGACTCCTGTCCCTGTGTTTCTATATAAATGCAAGTTCTTTCTTTGATTTCACCTGGGGGTGGGAAAGCCCAACAACTTCTCTCTCAGGCTACAGTTAAAGCTTCAGTCGGGGCCTGATGACATCATCGGACAAGCTGCACATTTACAGAAGGACCCCGCCAGTTTCAGGCGACTGTCTTTGCTGCCTGCTCAGAGAGTAAGTTAAAATTGAAGGCGGTGGGATCCAGGCAGGGCATCGACGGGTCAACCCTCCAGCCTATTGTAACTACTCAGTATGGCTGAACTCGCCCCTACACCTCCACGGATCCCTCCACCCCCTCCCCCACCCATTCTAACCTCCAAAGGGCAATGCGAGTTATACAAAGGAAAACAGCAGCCTCATTGCATTCCTTTTTAAAACTGGTCAATCTCCCCTGGCGATGCACACCAGGAGTCAGGACCAAGGGCACTTTTCCAGGGAGGGGTAAAGGTAACGAGGCGAGGTCAGTGGATGGGAGAGAGCATGGGGAAATAGGCGAGAGGAGGGGAGGTGGAAGGGGCAAGAGGATCTTTGTTTAGCAGGGGTGGTGTGGAAAGTATTTTTATCTAAGCTGATACCATACGGTATTTTGTGTGCCTTTTGATTAAAATGGAGTCCTGGCCCTTCCAGAACTTTCTGCATTTTAGCAGTCAGCTTGCATAAACAGCTAAACCTGCTGTTAGATGGCTGATGGCCATCAGACAGCTAGGAGACAAGTCATGCTGAGACAAGTAACCCCCCATGGTGCTCTCCTATTGTCTACACTACAGGAGTTCCATGTCACCCCACCCTTATCTTCTAGCCATTATCTCTTTCCTTTACCTCATCCATTTGATGCAAACAGATAAACTGACCAGGAAATTGAAACAATCCTGACACAATACAAGACAGGTGATAGCCCATTACCTATGACTCATGGAGTAATGGCCGTTTGGCTTTCTGATAACCCTGACAAAAGGAAATATCTGGACACCATGTCAGGACCAGGATATAGTAATTAACTCTTTATCTGTATTCACTGACTGTGAGACAGAGCAATACACAGGGAGAGGCCAGAACTTTGGTTTTACTGTATAAATATCTTGTTAAACTGAACCATTTCGGAGGTGTTCATTTAGCCCTTGACTGAGTGAAACCTACCCCTTGCGAGCAAGTAAATTAAAAAGGAAACTTCTACCGGAGCTGTAAGTGTCGGAGTCATTCTTTTCGGAGGTCGAGATTTCGACAGTGGGGACTTGTCAGCATGCTATTTTGCCCTCAGAAGTGGCAGACAATTTCTGTCTCAGTGGGATTGTGCTGGTTTGGTGGGCCGGTTGTCAGGGGAATATTTCACCATTGATGGGGTGAGTGGGGTTGCTCGGGGACAGTGACCACTCTTGGAAAATGATTCCATCCAGATGGTCGATGGTTCTGCACTAAAAGTGGAAGAACAGGAGGCTGAAACATAACGTTAATGATGCCCCACTATATCTAATGTGTCACATTATGTTTACAGTAAAGTAGCATTAGAATGTGGAGACCACTCCTGGCTCAGGATATATAATAGCAACAGAAATAATCAGTCAGCAAATACAGAATTCACAGGAATCAAACCTTTGTGCTAAGGACCCCTGGACTCAGTTTGAAAAGCTATGAATGATCCGTATCTATATTAAGTGGGATCGTCAGAAAGCCTGGATAAAGACACAGGGGCCGAAATTTAGGGTCTGTATAAGGCCTGTTTCCGCTGTTTTGCGGTGGCCATACGGCGGAATCGAGTGGCCGCCATGTTGAAGTCCATTGGTTTCCCCGACCAAAATTCAGCTCGGGGACTTTTCGGCCTGTCCCCACTTCCGCCCCGCTGCCTCCGTCCGCCACAAGCACGTCATCAAAACGCGCACCGCCACTCTTCTGCACCTCCAGAATACTCCGACTCAGATTCAAGTTAGAAAATCATTGCCCGGCCGTGCGATGCCCCCAACAGTTTTCTCTGTCGGTGCACCTTCTGCTGACTGTGTGCGGCCCGGCAGCGTGGCGGCCCTTCAAGGGGAGGGCACACTGCCGCAGCCGCCATGATTTTAGTTTTGCCGGCCGACTTCCCGATCATCTGGCAAAATATTGCCCACGGGTTCGGCTGGGCTGCCAACAGGCAGCCTGGCACCCCCTCTTGGGTGCTAGGCCACTGGCCTGGCCTAAATCTTCCCTGGTGGCCCAGTGGCTGAAGCTACAAAATGCCCGATTCTCTCCCTTATAACGGAGGGGAGAGAGCGTGGTGACACACATGCACAGTGACATCACCACTGCTCCACCGCTGAGTGACTATAATCGTTTGATCATTGGTGGCTGTGCATTCTGTTGCCTAGACTCTAAGCTCTGGAATTCCCTCCCTAACCTCTCCACTTCGCTACCTTCTTTCCTACTTCAAGATGCTCCTTAAAACATACCTCTTTAACCAAGCTTTTGGTCACCTGCCCTAATTTCTCCTTATGTGTCAATTTTTTTGTCTCGTGATACTCCTGTGAAGCATCTTGGGACGTTGCACTATGTTAAAGGCGCTATATAAATACAAGTTGTTGTTGTTCTGCATTCTTCCCATTTCCCTGTGGTCTGCTTGTCTTCAAGCACCTATCTAACCTACATTCAGAAAGTTTAGGCGGGATACGGAAGGAGTAAATGATATTAAGAGAAAAATAAAGGAACCTTAAAAGTCACATACATGAGGATTTCCTTTTGCTCTGGGGTTAGGGAAAAAGGAAGTTTTTTCCCCCAAATCTGCCAGATCACTGAGAAAGTACCAGCACGAGGGGAGTTGACCTGGTATACCTGGACTCAGCTCAGGATGAATCTTGGAAATGGATACGCAATTGTCTGAAGGGTAGAAAAGAAACTGTTACTTGTTAAGAGTAATGAAGTCAGGGTGGGAAGTTCGGAGTGGGATGCCCCAGCACTTTATGTTGGGACCACTGCTGCTTCTAATCTACAAAGACTTGGATTCAGAAACTCAATGCAAATTGGTCATTTTGCAAATACCAAGCCAGCAGCGCCAGCGGAATTGAAGAAATGACAGAATGTGTTGGAGGAAATATCTGTGAGCAGAATATTACCAGATGGACTTTAATGTTGGTAAGTATTGCACAGAGGAAGAAAACATGGGTGACACATTCATTGCATGAATGGTGTTGAAACAGTTAAGGAAGAAGCTGAATGAGACTTTGAAATCTCAACAGACCTGACAGTACAAAGACAATAGAACATTGAACTACCAAACCAGAGCAATAGCATATAATTCACAGGAAGTTGTGACCAAACTATTCGGTGTTCCGGTCACACATCACTTTGAGGGCTGTGTTCAATTCCTGGAAGCTATTAAGAAAATATTTTTTATAAAATGAGTTGGGGGTGTGAGGGATGGGGGGGGGGGGGTGGGGGGGAAGAACGGGGAATACCGTAGGATCTTTCTGGATGTATAAAGCGATGAAGGTGGGCTTACCTCATCTGTAATGGTCTTGTGGTCAGTGATTTGGATACATGCTTTAGTCAAATGAAATATTCAGTAACGGTTTTAATTTCCCCAGTAAAAGTGTTTCAAAAGACAGAACTAGACACATTTAGGACATGACAATTCAAAAAAGTGACTCAGCTGTCAGCCCAAGAATAGTGGATTCCTACACTTCATACCACAGGTTGTACAGGAGAATTCACAAGTACAAACTTTACTTCCTGTTGTCACACTTCAATGTCAGCTTTTTCCATTATAAACTGCATGTTCCACCTTTACCACAGTAACTGTCTGGGTAAACTTGTTGTAATGACACTCTCCCGCCAGTGGTGGTGCTGTAGCACCTCCCAGCCATCAGTTTGCATTGAGAGAAACTCCTCTGCTTCAACCAACTCTACTTCTCTGCTCCCCAAACTGCCAGGAAGTATTGTTATAACTATAAATATAAAATAAATAAACTATAAATAATAAAAAATAAGGTGAGAATGTATGACTTTAAAATGGGAACCAAGTTACATCTGCACACCTTGGTCCAAGTATCATCCACCCAATAATCTCACTTCAGGTGAACATTGCGGGGCCGAAATTGCCCTCCACCCCATTGGAGGCAGATAAGGCGAATTATCTGGTGAATTACCGTCCGAACCGACGGGATGGGGAATAGAGGGAAATTGGCCTCTTTTCAAAAATCATCAGGGCGGTATTTGGGTTGGCAGAGGGGCGGAAGCAAGTCGGGAGCGGGGCGGAAGGTGGGCAGTGTCACCAGTGCCACGCTGAACACGTCAACGTGGCACTGATGACATTCACATAAAGGGGAGGGACGCTGCATGGCCTACTTGGCACCCACTGGGCCACCAGGGAGGGCTTCAGCCAGGTCAGTGGCCCGACACCCAAGGGGGATGCCTGTTGGCAGCCGGTCAAACCCGTGGCTGCCATTGTCGGGCCGACTACAGAGTCAGCCTCCCCTTTAAGAGCAGACGCGGGGCCCAGTCACTGGCAGCTTCCTGCCGCACGAAGCTGTCAGGGGTACATACAAGTGGTCGATCAATTATTTGAGAACAATGTCGCTCTGGGGCGGGGACCAGGTGGTACGCGCTCTAACGACATCATTATCGCCGTTCACACAGGAGCGGATACCTTCTCCGCCTCAAAAAATCATCAGGGCAATGTCCCGATTGTCGGAGAGTCTGTCCCGACTGGGTTAGGGTTAGGATCGGTGAGAGTTCATCGGGTGGGAAGTTAAAATGGCATCGCTCCATTTCCGCCAATCTCAGATTTGAATGTCGCTGGTTTGGTGGTGGATGAGGCCTCAGGGGTTCATGAAAAATGATGTCAATGGGAACCGGACTGCATTTTAACCGGAGCCTTAGCGGGAAAGCTGCTGTGACCTTTCCGCCATGTAAAGCCAGGGTACAAAAAGAGCCTTCAATATCCATTAGAAACTTTCCTTTGTGGAGCAAAGAGGAGCAGGAGTGGACAGGGAGTTAAATTTAGGCCAATGAGTGAGTATTACACTCGCTCTGCCACCTACGCAAAGCCCGCTGGGGGTTAAACTCTCCCCCCATCACCCCACCATGTGCAATACCATGGGCCACCTGCTTGTGTCCTACCGTCATACTATAAATCAGTCTAATTTCTTATTTGATAAATATCTCAGAATGTGAAGCTATCTTTTACATCAATACGGTTTGTCAGTGAAATCTTAAATGCTCGACTGCAAAGATGGTAGTTTATTGGTTTGAAGAACACAATCAAATTTGTTGCCACACACCTTTTCACATATTAAAAAATATTCTTCCCTTCCTGTAATCTGTCCGCTCGAGCTCCCTTGTATGACCTGGAGAAAAGGGTGGTGACCTACTTCTCAATATGTTCCAAATTCATTTTACAACTGAATGTACACAAGATTGCCCCAGAGCCAGTGCCCCTCAATTTTACCCTTTATTAATGTGATAACCCAAAAGAATACTACAACATAGTGCTTCTCGTGTATGGACATGATAGATAATATGGCTGACATTTTCTTAGCCAAGTTTTTGATATTTATAAAAGCATACCTGGGATCAGCAGAGACTTGAGAACGACAATCTGTCCCATAACTCCTTTGAGTTGTGCCAAGAATGCCCAGATGTCCTTCCAGATATCCTCTGTTTGTTGGCTAGTGAGAACATGCTCTTTAATGGAAGGTACTGGCATCTGCAGTTTTATTTCTCCTTCACTTCCGACCATAAGTGTCTCAAATGTGAATTTATAGATTGCAGTAAAAAGCTGCTGTATATAGAGCTCAAGTGTGGCCTTCCTCTCCGGGAACACAATGACCTTAATGATGCTCAGGCTCCGCTTATCAATCTTCTGCTTGATAGTGTACAAGATGGCAGCCAAACTTGATTGCACCAAAACCTCAAGCTTTTCTTTAGGCACAGCGATGTGCTCTGACAATTGATACAAACAGCTCTGGACATCATTATTTGCACTGTCTGGATTTCTCTGGCTGTACATCAGGAACACATACGGACATTCGATAAGATTATACATGCTCATTACGTCCACGGCACCACCAAGCCACTTCTGAATGTAGTCATACTGAACATCTGAGAAGTCAACCAGGATCACGTCCACCATACTAGCCAAACACTTGGTCTGCTATGAATCACTTCTTCTTAAAGAGTCAGGAACTTCGGGGGCTAAAGAAATGCAGCTAATTTGAGGAAAGAGTAGAGAATCCAAAATGACATGTGTTACTTCAAAATAAAATTGGCATGAAACACAACAATGCATTTTCAGAAGTGCTGTAAAACCTTTAAAAGTTCACTTACAACTTATTTTGTCTCTGTATAATGACATTAAATTCCCTTTAGATTAATCTTAACACATTGTGAAATGTAAATGTATATTATATAAATTAGCACTGGGCAGTACTACACATGTATAAGCAACAGTATTTGGAAAATAGTCAGTGTTACAATAAAACAGTGTTACTATAACAATATTATTAGTGACATGAAAGGGCTACAAGCAACAAAGACAGCCTTGCATTTATGTAGCAATGTGACAGGTCTCTCAGAAACATCTTAATGTGCTTCACATGCAAATTACTATTTTTGTTGGGTGGGGAGGGAAGGGTGCAGTGACTGGTCTGTGGGCAAACATATGCACAGAAGCTCCCACAAATGGGAACAAGACAAATGACTGGTTAACCTGCTTTTTGGTGTTATTTCAGACAGGAACATTAGCGAGGACACCTGATGAATTTCCTGTTGTTATTTAATCTTTTTAACGTCAGCCTGAATCACTGGACCAGGCAGACAGAGCCAGGGTTAGCATCCCATTTGAAGGGCTGCATTTACACTAATGCCGCTCTTCCTCAGTACTGCACTTTGTGCCAGCCCAGATTTTCTCGATCTGCACAGCAGTGTGACATCCCTCACAACACGTCACACAGGAGACCAGCTATGTAATGGCAAGGCTTCTGAAGTACAAGTACAGAAAGTGCGGTGTTTTCTATTTCAGAGCATAAGAACATAAGAACATAAGAAATAGGAACAGGAGTATGCCATTTGGCCCCTCGAGCCTGCTCGTCATTTAATATGATGGCTGATCGTCTACCTCAACAGTTGGGTAAGTACCACCCACACGGCCTCAGCAAGATCCTGTAAATCCATTGGCAGGATAGGCGCACCAACGTCAGTGCCCTCGCTCAGGCCAACATCCCTGGCATCGAAGCATTGACCACGCTCGATCAACTCCGATGGGCGGGTCACATCGTCTGCATGCCCGATACTAGACTCCGAATACAAGCGCTCTATTCAGAGCTCTGACACGGCAAGCGAGTGCCAAGTGGGAAGTGGAAATGCTTCAATGACACCCTCAAAGCCTCCTTGAAAAAGTGCAACATCCCCACCGACACCTGGAAATCCCTGGCCCAAGACCACTCAAAGTGGAGGAGAAGCATCCGGGAAGACGCTGAACATCTCGAATCTCTTCGCTGGGAGCATGTGGAAGTCAAGCACAAACAGCGGAAGGAGTGCACGACAACCCAAGCACCCCACCCACCCGTCCCTTTAACCACTGTCTGCCCCACCTGTGACAGAGACTGTAGGTCCCACATTGGACTCTTCAGTCACCTGAGAACTCATATTAGTGTGGAAGCAAGTCATCGTTGACTCCGAGGAACTGCCTGAGAAGAGAAGATATCAATACCAGTTTCCTGTTCTATCCCCATATAGCAGGCTCGAGTGGCTAGATGGCCTACTCCTGTTCCTAATTCTTATGTTTATCTCCCTTGATTTCCTTACTATCCAAAAATAGCCATCATTCCATAATCGCAAAATATGAATATTTATCTGCTTATCATCATTTCAAATGATCAAATGTTTAAACAGGAATGAATTAAAATTCACTTGGTAAGCACCAGTGAGGAAACAGATTTAGCAATCAGCTTACTCAGTTTTTTTTAAAAAAGACATCCAATTTTCAAACTGGCAAGTAGCAGAGAACAACTAATCAAATAACTCCTAAAATTGACACTTTGCTTTGATGCACCATCTTGAGTTTGTCTTCCGGCAGTAATTCACATGTATTTATAACAGGGAAAAAAAACATTAAAAAGTTAACTATGAACAAAATGCCTACTTTTGCTCAGGGAGAGGTAAACTTCCTGCTGAGCAGAGTGCAATATGTGCTGTTCTGCATTGCCACATGAAAGACAGCCGAGTGGAACATTCTTAGACTTCATAGAGAGTCTCCTAATTACCTGCACCAATTACACACAAGGCTATAGGTACAGGCCCCAAAATGGTTGCCAGTGCCGAGCAAAGCAGCAATGTGTACAAAGACCAAGGCTGTCGAGGGATGTGTGCCACTTCCTGAATGGCATGCAAGAGGGAAGTGTTCTCATCTAACGCTAGCCTCCCCGTGACAGCAGCATTCAACTTCTATGCCACTGATAACATTCAAGCCCCAACAGGGAAGATCACAGGGGTGAACCATTATTTGGTCTAATGAGCCATTAGGCAGAGACTTGTGTGGCATTTGCTTATGCTCACCGGTACATCATCTTTGGCACAATGCAGCACCTGCAATGTCAATGGCAATGGG
This sequence comes from Pristiophorus japonicus, assembly GCF_044704955.1. Classification (NCBI taxonomy): domain Eukaryota; kingdom Metazoa; phylum Chordata; class Chondrichthyes; family Pristiophoridae; genus Pristiophorus; species Pristiophorus japonicus. Next base: position 134,741,372 of record NC_091987.1, on the reverse strand, counting down.
TCTTCTACTGACTTGCTTGGTTTGCTATGGGTCAAAGTGACAGAACTCAATTTGCTATTCATGCATCGCCCAGCAATGGTGTACATAAATGAAAAGGATTTTCACTAACTTATTGTGCAGATGGTCTGTGACCACAATCCTTGGATCGTGCGAGTTAATGCATGCTTCCTCCGGAATTCCTGCAATTCATATATCCTGTGCCAACTTAGCATTACCAAACATGTGTCAGCTGTGGCTCAGTGGGTAGCACATGCACCTCTGAGTCAGAAGGTTGTGGATTCAAGTCCTACTCCAGGAACTTGAGCATAAAAATCTAGGCTGACACTCCAGTACAATACTGCATTGTCGGAGATGCCGTCTTTCAGATGAGATGTTGAACAGAGACCCTGTCTGCTCTCTCAGGTAGATGTAAAAGATCCCAAGGAACTATTTCGAAGAAGAGCAGGGGAGTTATCCCTGGTGTCCTAGCCAATATTTATCTCTCGATCAATGTAACAAAAAACAGATTATCTGATTGCTATTTGTGGAGTTTGCTGCTGCGTTTCTCACATTAGAACAGTGACTACGCTTCAAATGTATTTCATTTTGCTTTGGGACGTCCGGTGGTCGTGAAAGATGCTATATAGATGCAAGTCAACAACAACAACTTGAATTTATATAGCCAAGGGCGTGAAGCCTTTTGTGGGGAAGCTGGGTAAAACAGACGCGATACCCACACTCACACCTCCTGTGGATCCATGCAGCAGGCCAGAGGGTTGTTGTGATGAAGTCCATAGCTGGGCCAAAGTGGGGATTGAATGAGGCTTCACGGCACAGCACTTCGAGTCCATTAAATGCCACGGCAGGATTTTTAAATATTACAATAATACAAATATATGGTCTGCTCCTGTATTGGCTTAACCAAATAAAACTCGGAACCGAATATTTATTTATTCCTTAAAACATCTAAGAAGATCACTTGAATTTAAAGTGACCAAGCACAGGCCAGAATCCGGTACTGATCAGGAGTAATGACATACTGAGTTCTGAACAGGCTGAGGAGAGACCAAGAGAAATAATTTAAAAAAATGCACAACACTTTTGTGTTCTGCCTGATTTTCACTTACTAATGCACGGCAGCTTTGTTTTGGGTTGCTGTCACTGACGTTTTGCTTCAGTACTCACCACATCTGTACAGTTCACACTGCAAACTGTGCTGGCAGTAAATGTGGTTGTGCCCGTGCTCTGCTGACAGTGCGAGTCCTCCCTCCGACACTCAGTTTCTGCCTCTGGCTATAACTCTGTCTCCAGCCCTCGCCGAGGCTCCCACACTGACTTGCTCTGTCTTCCAGCGCAATCGCGACAAGCGGAAGCCCCGCTTCTAACCAACATCAAGTTGCCGAGGGAGGAAGAAGTCAAAAACTAGATGATTGGCAGTAAAGTTCTCCAATGACTTCACCTACTTTGCGTGACACCCGCCCACATCCGCATTGTTGGGTTAGTGTTCACATACTGTCAGTGTGCAGGTCTGTGCTAGTACTGGCTGTTATACCTGTGTGTGGAAATACAATGCTAAGCCCACATATCCAACTGAGAGAGAAACATTCAATGCTGGAAACACGCTGATGTTCTTCGGTTGTGCAAATTTGAAAAACGTTTTCTTCCTCTTTAGAATAATATGATTGTTATGTATGCATGCCCACAATGTTATGATGTACTGTAACACTGAATGTACCTTCACCCTGTACACACCTTATCTGTACACCAGAGGGTGCTGCTGCTGGAGACCTAAGGGTCACCTGCACACTGCAGGTAACCCAATATAAAAGGGAGTTCACCTATTGGTGTCCTCACTCTTGGAGCTGCAATAAAGGTCTTCACAGTTTAAGTACCATACCCCTGCCTCGTGGAGTCATTAACAGAGTGCCTACATACACAGCAATGATTGACTGATGTGTGGGCCTCACTCGCCCCCACCAAACTCTCCGTGTTAGTCCCAACATGCTCCTTCTTACAGTATGACCACTTTGTGGGTATATTTAAAGGTAGTAACTATTTGTACTACACTTTTTTGACAGACATGCGTGTACAAATAAGCGCATCCATATTTAGCCTGTAGCTGTAGGCTCAGCATAAAGCAGCTACAAGGCTGCAGTTATAATGTAAATACAACCGGACTCAGGGACCAGCCTGCCCCTGTAAGCAGAGCAGAGAAACTCCCTGAAGCAGGCAGTCTGACTGCGCTTCCCTTCATAGAAACATAGAAACATAGAAAATAGGTGCAGGAGCAGGCCATTCAGCCCTTCTAGCCTGCACCGCCATTCAATGAGTTCATGGCTGAACATGAAACTTCAGTACCCCCTTCCTGCTTTCTCGCCATAACCCTTGATCCCCCGAGTAGTAAGGACTTCATCTAACTCCCTTTTGAATATATTTAGTGAATTGGCCTCAACTACTTTCTGTGGCAGAGAATTCCACAGGTTCACCACTCTCTGGGTGAAGAAGTTTCTCCTCATCTCGGTCCTAAATGGCTTACCCCTTATCCTCAGACTGTGACCCCTGGTTCTGGACTTCCCCAACATTGGGAACATTCTTTCTGCATCTAACCTGTCTAAACCCGTCAGAATTTTAAACGTTTCTATGAGGTCCCCTCTCATTCTTCTGAACTCCAGTGAATACAAGCCCAGTTGATCCAATCTTTCTTGATAGGTCAGTCCCGCCATCCCGGGAATCAGTCTGGTGAACCTTCGCTGCACTCCCTCAATAGCAAGAATGTCCTTCCTCAAGTTAGGAGACCAAAACTGTACACAATACTCCAGGTGTGGCCTCACCAAGGCCCTGTACAACTGTAGCAACACCTCCCTGCCCCTGTACTCAAATCCCCTCGCTATGAAGGCCAACATGCCATTTGCTTTCTTAACCGCCTGCTGTACCTGCATGCCAACCTTCAATGATTGATGTACCATGACACCCAGGTCTCGTTGCACCTTCCCTTTTCCTAATCTGTCACCATTCAGATAATAGTCTGTCTCTCTGTTTTTACCACCAAAGTGGATAACCTCACATTTATCCACATTATACTTCATCTGCCATGCATTTGCCCACTCACCTAACCTATCCAAGTCACTCTGCAGCCTAATAGCATCCTCCTCGCAGCTCACACTGCCACCCAACTTAGTATCATCCGCAAATTTAATCCCCTCGTCTAAATCATTAATGTACAATGTAAACAGCTGGGGCCCCAGCACAGAACCTTGCGGTACCCCACTAGTCACTGCCTGCCATTCTGAAAAGTACCCATTTACTCCTACTCTTTGCTTCCTGTCTGACAACCAGTTCTCAATCCACGTCAGCACACTACCCCCAATCCCATGTGCTTTAACTTTGCACATTAATCTCCTGTGTGGGACCTTGTCGAAAGCCTTCTGAAAGTCCAAATATACCACATCAACTGGTTCTCCTTTGTCCACTTTACTGGAAACATCCTCAAAAAATTCCAGAAGATTTGTCAAGCATGATTTCCCTTTCACAAATCCATGCTGACTTGGACCTATCATGTCACCATTTTCCAGATGCACTGCTATGACATCCTTAATAATTGATTCCATCATTTTACCCACTACTGAGGTCAGGCTGACCGGTCTATAATTCCCTGTTTTCTCTCTCCCTCCTTTTTTAAAAAGTGGGGTTACATTCAAAGTTAGTCTAGATTTGGCACCAGACTCACACTAACACTAAGGCCTCTTTATTAACCCTCACCTCCCCTGCCCCCCCCCCACCCCCACACACACACAAGACGGGTGGGGGTGGGGTGGGGGGGTCTAAACAATTAAATAAGTGAAACGCGGCACACGGCCCCAACCCGCCGCACACACACCTGCTGCTTTTGTTACACCAGTGGATTTTTAAAAATGTATTCCTTCCTGGGATGTGGGCGTGGCCAGCATTTATTGCCCATCCCTAAATGCCCTCGTGAAGAACCGCTGTTCTTTTTTTGTAGCGGTTTGGAACAACTGAGTGGCTCGCTAGGCCATTTCAGGGGGCAGTTAAGAGTCAACCACATTGCTGTGGGTGAGGAGTCACATATAGGCCAGACCGGGTAAGGACGGCAGATTTCCTTCCCTAAAGGACATTAGTGAACCAGATGGGCCTTTACGACAATCCGATAGTTTCAGGGTCACCATTACTGATACTAGCTTTTTAATTCCAGATTTATTTAATTAACTGAAGTAAATTCCGCAGCTGGGATTTGAACTCCTGCCTCCAGGATCGTTAGTCCAGGCCTCTGGATTACTGGTCCAGTAACATAACCACTATGCTTCTGTTCCTGGGTATCAGGGCATCAGAGTATCCCACCGTGGATGGGCAGGACGACCATTAACATATGTATATCGGGCCCGTTATGGAATTAATGGCAAACACTGAAAAGAGTGCACATTTCCATCTCCCTCATCACCTTCCTCCCACCCCTGGGCCAGCGGCACATCACCCCCGCCTCTCTGTGGGGAGCAGCTTGGAGGAGATCGGTGAGGTCTGACATTATGTCTGTCAGCCGGTCGGTGGTAAGCATGTTAAGCCTCAGAGTTTACAAGGCTGATGTCTGGAATAGCAGCGACTCATTAATGCACCCTGACAACTTCTATAGAGGAGGCCAGACTCTCAGAGGAAGGTCGTATCTCTGAAGGGGGCTACCACTTCACAAATGTTCGAGCTGGACTCCTTAATCCTCTCTGCCATTGTGAAATTGTGCCTGTCAGGACTGCCAGGATCTCGCACAGTTGCTGCGGAGCCTCGAGCTTTTTCCTTTTTATTATGGCCCCTGGAGTTCATCATCAGGTCCAGCTGAGAAGAGCATGGAGAGACGGTGCCCTGGGACATGGACTCTCCACGGCTGTCCCTGCACCTTCTCTGCTCGGGCTCAATTGTGTTGTGCGATTTACCAGGTGACATCCCACCCAACTGTCTAAGAGGACCTACCAATGTGCTTGTGTCTACACTGTTGCCTGCAAAGCATGTGTCCTGTGATAGTGCATCCTCAGCAGGAATGAGCCCCTCTGAGGAATCCTCGTCACCTCTGGGCAGAGGCTGCGTTTCTTCACATCATGGTCCTGGAGGAGGGAAGAGACGGATATAATTTAATCATGGAAATATCCAATTGTTGAAATGCAGGTAATCATGTTGGATAAAATGCTAATTCAACTCAAGATGACGTTGTCTTGGTGGAGGTGTGGGTCTGAGAGATTAATGCTTTCACCCTGCTCCAATGCACTATCAATCTCGCCATCTCCGATGCTTAAGGAGACAGAAAATTCCAATAATCTCCAATGGTTACTGTTCTGTTGGGTGATGCTCCATGATCTGTGGAGGTCTACCTCTGGTCTTCGCCCTCTCGCTGTTATTCTGCACTCTTTTCTCCTGCAAGGTAGCACAACAGACCTATGAGTGGCTGTAAGGCATGTGTGCATCTGATGGCAGCAGTGCATTTGGTGAGGTTGATAATCAAGAAGATGCATCCTGAGCAGCACTGACATGCACTTGAGGAATATGTTGACAGTGCCATTTGAGGACGTGTGCTGAAAAGTCGGGGGAGCTGACTGAGCTGGATCAAGATTGACCGACCTCTTGGACGAAGCTTTTGGTCATCTGCCCTCATTTCTTCTTATGTGGCGCGGTGTCAAATATTTGTCTTCTAACACTCCTGTGAAGCACCTTGGGACGTTTTACTACATTAAGACACAGTTCGAGCAGCACGAGTCCGGGGTGCGTGGAGAGGCCTATAAAAGGCCCAACGTCGGAGGAGGAGCGGCAGTTCGAGCAGTGCGAGTCTGGGGTGCGTGGAGAGGCCTATAAAAGGCTCAGCTTGTGCAGCTGCAGCGGGGACAGAAGGCAAAAAAGAAGTAGAAAGAAATCGAAAGGTGACGTCACAGCCAAAGGGGTAAGAGATTGGCTGGTGATTGGTAAGTAGCTTTTCTTTTTCTTTTCTATTTCAGTAAGTAACCTTTTGCATTGTGGTTGCCAAATTAAGTTAATCTAGGGGTTAAGTCATGGCAGGAGAGCTCGGACACATGTTATGCTCCTCCTGTACTATGTGGGAAATCAGGGACGTCTCCGGTGTCCCTGACGACTACGTATGCGGGAAGTGTATCCACCTCCAGCTCCTGACGAACCGCGTTACAGAACTGTAGCTGCAGGTGGATTCACTCTGGAGCATGCACGATGCTGAGAATGATGTGAATAGCACATTTCGTGAGTTGGTCTTACTGCAGGTAAAGAGTACACAGCCAGATAGGGAATGGAAGACCAACAGGAAGAGCAGTGCAAGGAAGGTAGTGCAGGGGCCCACTGCGGTCATCCCCCTACAAAACAGATACACCGCTTTGGGTACTGTTGAGGGGGCTGACTCATCAGGGGAGAGCAGCAGCAGCCAGGTTCATGGCACCGTGGCGGGCTCTGCTGCACAGGAGAGCAGGAAAAAGAGTGGGAGAGCAATAGTGATAGGGGATTCTATTGTAAGGGGAATAGGTAGGCGTTTCTGCGGCCGCAACCGAGACTCCAGGATGGTATGTTGCCTCCCTGGTGCAAGGGTCAAGGATGTCTCGGAGCGGGTGCAGGACATTCTGAAAAGGGAGGGTTAACAGCCAGTTGTCGTGGTGCATATAGGTACCAACGACATAGGTAAAAAAACGGGATGAGGTCCTACGAGACAAATTTGGGGAGCTAGGAGTTAAATTAAAAAGTAGGACCTCAAAAGTAGTAATCTCAGAATTGCTACCAGTGCCACGTGCTAGTCAGAGTAGGAATCGCAGGATAGCTCAGATGAATACGTGGCTTGAGCAGTGGTGCAGCAGGGAGGGATTCAAATTCCTGGGGCAATGGAACTGGTTCTGGGGGAGGTGGGACCAGTATAAACTGGACGTTCTGCACCTGGGCAGGACCGGATCCTATGTCCTAGGGGGAGTGTTTGCTAGTGCTGTTGGGGAGGAGTTAAACTAATATGGTAGGGGGATGAGAACCAATGCAGGGAGACAGATGGAAATAAAATGGAGACAGAAGCAAAAGACAGAAAGGAGAAGAGTAAAAGTGGAGGGCAGAGAAACCCAAGGCAAAAAACAAAACGGGCCACTTTACAGCAAAATTTAAAAGGTTCAAAGTGTGTTAAAAAGGCAAGCCTGAAGGCTCTGTGCCTCAATGCGAGGAGTATTCGGAATAAGGTGGACGAATTAACTGTGCAGATAGCAGTTAACGGATACAATGTGGTTGGCATTACGGAGACATGGCTCCAGGGTGAGCAAGGCTGGGAACTCAACATCCAAGGGTATTCAACATTTAGGAAGGATAGACAGAAAGGAAAAGGAGGCGGGGTGGCATTGCTGGTTAAAAAAGAAATTAATGCAATTGTAAGGAAAGACATTAGCTTGGATGATGTGGAATTGGTATGAGTGGAGCTACGGAATACCAAAGGGCAGAAAACGCTAGTGGGAGTTGTGTACAGACCTCCAAACAATAGTAGTGATGTTGGGGAGGGCATCAAACAGGAAATTAGGTGTGCAGCAGTTATCATGGGTGACTTTAACATGCATATAGATTGGGCTAATCAAACTGAAAACAATACGGTGGTGGAGGATTTCCTGGAGTGCATAAGGGATGGTTTTTTAGACCAATATGTCGAGGAACAAACTAGGGGGGAGGCCATCTTAGACTGGGTGTTGTGTAATGAGAGAGGAGTAATTAGCAATCTCGTTGTGCGAGGCCCCTTGGGGAAGAGTGACCATAATATGGTGGAATTCTACATTAGGATGGAGAATGAAACAGTTAATTCAGAGACCATGGTCCAGAACTTAAAGAAGGGTAACTTTGAAGATATGAGGTGTGAATTGGCTAGGATAGATTGGCGAATGATACTTAAGGGGTTGACAGTGGATGGGCAATGGCAGACATTTAGAGACCGCATGGATGAACTACAACAATTGTACATCCCTGTCTGGCGTAAAAATAAAAAAGGGAAGGTGGCTCAACCGTAACTATCAAGGGAAGTCAGGGATAGTATTAAAGCCAAGGAAGTGGCATACAAATTGGTCAGAAATAGCAGCGAACCCAGGGACTGGGAGAAACTTAGAACTCAGCAGAGGGGGACAAAGGGTTTAATACGAAATAGAGTACAAGAGGAAGCTTGCAGGGAACATTAAAACGGACTGCAAAAGCTTCTATAGATATGTAAAGAGAAAAAGGTTAGTCAAGACAAATGTAGGTCCCCTGCAATCAGAATCAGGGGAAGTCATAACGGGGAACAAAGAAATGGCAGACCAATTGAACAAGTACTTTGGTTCGGTATTCACTAAGGAGGACACAAACAACCTTTCGGATATAAAAGGGGTCAGAGGGTATAGTAAGAAGGAGGAACTGAGAGAAATCCTTATTAGTCAGGAAATTGTGTTGGGGAAATTGATGGGATTGAAGGCTGATAAATATCCAGGTCCTGATGGTCTGCATCCCAGAGTACTTAAGGAGGTGGCCTTGGAAATAGCAAATGCATTGACAGTCATTTTCCAACATTCCATAGACTCTGGATCAGTTCCTATGGAGTGGAGGGTAGCCAATGTAACCCCACTTTTTAAAAAAGGAAGGAGAGAGAAAACAGGGAATTATAGACCGGCCAGCCTGACATCGGTAGTGGGTAAAATGATGGAATCAATTATTAAGGATGTCATAGCAGCGCATTTGGAAAGAGGTGACATGATAGGTCCAAGTCAGCATGGATTTGTGAAAGGGAAATCATGCTTGACAAATCTTCTGGAATTTTTTGAGGATGTTTCCAGTAGGGTGGACAAGGGAGAACCAGTTGATGTGGTGTATTTGGACTTTCAGAAGGCTTTCGACAAGGTCCCACACAAGAGATTAATGTGCAAAGTTAAAGCATATGGGATTGCGGGTAGTGAGCTGACATGGATTGAGAACTGGTTGGCAGACAGGAAGCAAAGAGTAGGAGTAAATGGGTACTTTTCAGAATGGCAGGCTGTGACTAGTGGGGTACCGCAAGATTCTGTGCTGGGGCCCCAGCTGTTTATATTGTACATTAATGATTTAGACGAGGGGATTAAATGTAGTATCTCCAAATTTGCAGATGACACTAAGTTGGATGGCAGTGTGAACTGCGAGGAGGATGCTATGAGGCTGCAGAGTGACTTGGATAGGTTAGGTGAGTGGGAAAATGCATGGCAGGTGAAGTATAATATGGATAAATGTGAGGTTATCCACTTTGGTGGTAAAAACAGAGAGACAGACTATTATCTGAATGGTGACAGATTAGGAAAAGGGGAGGTGCAACAAGACCTGGGTGTCATAGTACATCAGTCATTGAAGGCTGGCATGCAGGTACAACAGGCGGTTAAGAAAGCAAATGGCATGTTGGCCTTCATAGCGAGGGGATTTGAGTACAGGGGCAGGGAGGTATTACTACAGTTGTACAGGGCCTTGGTGAGGCCACACCTGGAGTATTGTGTACAGTTTGGTCTCCTAACTTGAGGAAGGACATTCTTGCTATTGAGGGAGTGCAGCGAAGGTTCACCAGACTGATTCCCGGGATGGTGGGACTGACATATCAAGAAAGACTGGATCAACTGGGCTTGTATTCACTGGAGTGCAGAAGAATGAGAGGGGATCTCATAGAAACGTTTAAAATTCTGACGGGCTTAGACAGATTAGATGCAGGAAGAATGTTCCCAATGTTAGGGAAGTCCAGAACCAGGGGTCACAGTCTAAGGATAAGGGGTAAGCCATTTAGGACTGAGATGAGGAGAAACTTCTTCACCCAGAGAGTGGTGAACCTGTGGAATTCTCTACCACAGAAAGTTGTTGAGGCCAATTCACTGAATATATTCAAAAAGGAGTTCGATGTAGTCCTTACTACTAGGGGGATCAAGGGGTATGGCGAGAAAGCAGGAATGGGGTACTGAAGTTGCATGTTCAGCCATGAATTCATTGAATGGCGGTGCAGGCTCGAAGGGCCGAATGGCCTACTCCTGCACCTATTTTCTATGTTTCTATGTTTCTATAAATACAAATTCTTGTTGTTAAAGGCACTATATAAATACAAGTTGTTATTGTTGTTGTTAAAGGCACTATATAAATACAAGTTGTTGGTGTAGCGGTGTTACCTGATTACATGGGGATTGGGTGAGTGGCAGTGGTGGATGGAGGATGGAAGAGGTGAGAATGTGCATTTAGCTGGAAGGATGGGTGCTGCTGAAAGTAAAGTGGGTATGAGGAGAGATGTGAAGGGAGTGCACATGAGAAGGCTGAGTGAGAGGTGCTCACTACAGGGACTACGGTCAATCTCTAACTGTGCTCACCTTTCCCGACCTGGTGAGGCCATTAATACACTGCCTGCACTGGATCCTTGTCCTCATTATGACGCTCCTGCTGTTTACTTCTTGGGCCAGCTGCTTCTTTGTGGTGGTAGGTTTCTTGTTCCCATTGCTGGGAAAGAGGGATGCCTTTCTGGTCCTTACTGCACCCAGCAGGACATCCAGAGAGTCCTCATTAAAGCTGGGCACAACCTTTGCTCTCCTTCCTTCCAGAACTCTTCATGTTCTCCATCCAAACCAATGCAGCAAATTCCAAACCTCCTCCTCCATTGGACCTGTGAAATGGACCGTTAAATCGTCGAGGTGAAACTGCCTTTGTAGGTCCGCATTGCACCCGTTCACATACAGTGTGTTACACTCATAATAAATGGTCAGACTGAGTACTGTGTGTAATGAGCAAGTGTGACCTTAGCTCCTTTATTAAGATTCCAGAGTGCAGGTACCTCGCGGGTGGCCTGCTTATATACTGTGCTCCCAAGGGATGCTGGGATCCCTTGGGACTCCAACAGGTGGGCCCTCTGGTGGCTAGGTGTCATGCAGGTTACAAAGGGTTAAATACATAACATTACTCCCGCGTGAAGTCAACAGTACACTTTTTTACAAGGTGATACGATCTGCGGCTTTGTGCTCCCTTGTCGATCGTCTCGGTACAAATGCTGGTGTGGTTGGGTTGGTCAATTTTTCATTGGGCTGTTGGGCAGCCGCCTTGCAGGGCTGCTGGGGATGATGAGTTTGGTTTCATGGTCAACTGTGATGTCAGTTGCCACTTGTGTGTGTGTACGAAGGTCAAAGTTGATGGTGTCCTCTTCAGATTGTTCGTAGCTGTTGGTGAACCGCAATTTGATTTGGTCTAAGTGTTTTCTGTGCGTTTGTCCATTGGTCAGTTTGACCTGAAATACCGTACTCCCCTCTTTGGCTGTGACCATGCCAGTGAGCCATTTGGAACCATGCCCATAATTGAGCACAAACACAGGGTCATTGATCTCAATATTGCGTGACAAATTTGCGCGGTCATGGTACACACTTTGTTGATGCCGCTTGTCCTCCACGTGATCATGTAGATCAGGGTGGACCAGAGAGAGCCTTGTTTTAAACGCCCTTTTCATGAGCAGCTCAGCTGGGGGAATCCCAGTGAGTGAGTGGGGTCTGGTGCGGTAGCTGAGCAGTACTCAGGACAACCGGGTCTGCAGGGAGCCTTCCAACACGCGTTTCAAGCTTTGCATGATGGTCTGAACTGCCCGTTTTGCCTGGCCGTTGGATGCGGGCTTAAACGGGGCAGATGTGACATGTTTGATCCCATTGCCGCTCATGAATTCTTTGAATTCAGCACTGGTGAAGCACGGCCCATTGTCGCTGACTAGGACATCAGGCAAGCCGTGCGTGGAAACATAGCTCGTAGAATTTCAATGGTGGCCGTGGATATGCTTACAGACATTATTGCGCATTCAATCCACTTTGAGTAAGCGTCCACGACAACCAAAAACATTTTGCCTAGGAATGAGCCCGCATAGTCTACATGGATCCTCAACCACGGTTTGGATGGCCAAGACCACAATCTTAGCGGTGCCGCTCTGGGTGCATTGCTCAACTGAGAGCAAGTGTCGCACTGGCACACACATGACTCTAAATCTGAGTCGATGCCAGGCCACCACACGTGGGATCTGGCTATGGCTTTCACCATCATGATGCCTGGGTGGGTGTTGTGCAGTTCGCAAATTAATGTGTCCCAGCCCTTCTTGAGCAAGACCACGCGATTGCCCCACAAAAGACAGTCCGCCTGCAGGGACAGCCCATCTTTGCGTCTGTGGAACGGCTTAATCGCTTCCTGCATCTCAATTGGGTCACTGGACCAGCTCCCATGGAGGACACAGTTTTTTACCAGGGACAGTAAAGGATCCTGGCTGGTCCAGGTCCTGATCTGGCGGGCCGTAATGGGGTATTTCTCGTTCTCAAATGCCTCCATGACCATGAGCAAGTCTGTTGGCTGTGCCATTTCCACCTCGGTGGTGGGCAATGGTAGCCGACTGAGAACATCTGCACAGTTCTCTGTGCCTGGTCTGTGGCGGATTACATAGTTGTATGCCGACAGCGTGAGCACCCATCTTTGGATGCGGGCAAAGGCATTGGTATTAATCTCTTTGCTCTTTGAGAATAGCGATATGAGCGGCTTGTGGTCAGTTTCAAGCTCGAACTTGAGGCCAAATAATTACTGGTGCATTTTTTTTACCCCGTAAATGCACGCCAGAGCCTCTTTTTCAATCATGCTGTCGGCCCTTTGGCCTTGGACAAACTCTTGGATGCATACGCAACTGGTTGCAAAATTCCCAATTCATTAGCCTGTTGTAACACACACCCGACCCCATATGACGACGCATCGCAAGCTAACCCCAATCGTTTACATGGGTTATACAGAACAAGCAGTTTGTTAGAACACAATAAGTTTCTGGCTTTCTTAAAGGCAGCCTCTTGTGAATTCCCCCATACCCAGTCGTCTCCCTTGCGCAGTAGCACATGTAGGGGTTCTAGCAGGGTGCTTAACCCAGGTAGGAAATTACCGAAGTAGTTAACGAGTCCCAGGAACGACCACAGCTCCATCACGTTCTGTGGTCGCAGTGTGTTTTTGATGGCCTCCGTCTTGGCGTCAGTGGGTCTGATGCCGTCCGCTGCGATTCTCCTGCCTAAGAATTCGACGTCCTGTGCCAAGAAAACACACTTCGAGCGTTTCAACCTGAGCCCCACGCGATCCAACCGACTAAGAACCTCCCCCAGGTTTTTCAATTGCTCCATGGTGTCCCGACTTGTAACCAATATGTCGTCCTGGAAGACCACTATACAAGGAACCGACTTCAGCAGGCTTTCCATGTTCTGCTGGAAGATCGCTGCAGCCGACCGAATCCTGAACAGGCACCGGTTGTAGATAAACAGACATTTGTGCGTGTTGATGCAGGTGAGGCCTTTCGAAGACCCCTCCAGCTCCTGCGTCATGTAGGCTGAAGTCAGGTCCAGCTTGGTGAACATCTTCCCTCCAGCCAGGGTCGCAAATAGGTCGTCTGCCTTGGGTAGTGGGTACTGGTCCTGCAGCGAAAAATGGTTAATCGTTACTTTATAGTCCCCGCAAATTCTAACCGCACCGTCCTCCTTGAGTACCGGAACAATCGGACAGGCCCAGTCGTTGAGAATTCCACCGGCGCGATGATGCCTTAGCGTTGCAGCCTGTCTAGCTCGATTTCCACTTTTTCACGCATCATGTACAGTACCAGCTTGTGGTGGATGGGTCGTGTACCGGGAACCAAATGGATCTGCACTTTCGCCCCCGAGCAACTTCCAATGCCTGGCTCGAATAACGATGGGAACTTACTTAGAACCTGGGTACATGCGGTGTCATCGACGGACGAAAGTGCTCGGATGTCGTCCCAGTTCCAGCTTCTGCCAAACAAGGTGGGACCATCCCCTAGCACAATCCACAGCGGGAGTTCGTGTACTGCTCCATCATAGGAGACTTTGACTTCAGTACTGCCAATTACAGGGATTAGTTCCTTTGTGTAAGTCCTTAGTTTGGTGTGAATGGGACTGAGCTTGGGCCTGTGTGCCTTGATGCCCCACAGCCTGTCGAAGGCCGTTTTACTCATTATGGACTGACTTGCCCCCATGTCCAGCTCCATAGACACTGGAATATTGTTCAGTTCAACTTTCAACAGTATTGGTGGGCATTTCGTCGTGAACGTGTGTACCCTGTACACCTGTGCCTCCTCCGTACGAGCTTCCAATTCCATCTGATCCACTGTGGATCGATCTTCCTCTGCAATGTGGTGGTTTGCAGGGTTTGCAGGGTTTACAGCTTGCCTGTGATACGTCCTTACTACACAGTATAAATGCACACGAGGCCCATGCTTGAGAGAAGGTCAGTCTGTGACCTGTCCTTTATTCTTTAGCACTCAAGTGCAGGAAGTGGGTGGAGCTTCCCCTTTTATACCTGAAGGTCCAGGTTAGGAGTGTCTCCCACCTAGTGGTCAGTGTTCTCACGGTGTACAACTTAGGTCAGTTTATACATGGTTGAATACATAACAGCCTGCATAGTCGTTGGAGGTGTCCCATTGTTCTGCAGCCATTGCACACATAGTGCTTAAAGCGGCATTGAGGGGGCCGATGATCACCCCCGGAACGCCAACAGGGTGTCAGCTGCCTCGCATTAACAGATGATGGCGGACTCTGGGTCAATTGAGGTCGGGCCACAGCAGCCGGCGTGTACATTCTGCCCTGTACATTTCTGCTCAAAACTGACGTTACTTTATGCACAGTACTGGCTGAAACTTCTTTGTTCTGCGAAATCTGCTTGGTGTTGTCGCTGGTGGACATAAATGCCTGGGCTATCGTTATGGTTTTACTCAGATTCAGAGTTTCTACAGTCAAAGGTTTGCGAAGGATTGTCTCATGTCCGATGCCCAGTACAAAAAAGTCTCTGAGCATTTGTTCTAGGAATCCCTCAAACTCACAATGTCCTGCAAGGCGCCTTAGTTCAGCGACGTAGCTCGCCACTTCCTGGCCCTCCGATCGTTGACACATGTAGAACCGATATCTCGCCATCAAAACGCTTTCCTTAGGATTTAGGTGCTCCCGGACCAGCGTACACAGTTCTTCATAGGATTTCTCTGTTGGTTTTACCGGGGCCAGGAGATTCTTCATGAGGCCATAGGTTGTTGCCCCACAGACAGTTAGGAGGATCGCCCTTTGTTTGGTCGCGTTCTCGTCCCTTTCCAGTTCGTTGGCCATGAAGTATTGGTCGAGTCTCTCCACGAAGGCCTTCCAATCGTCCCCTTCTGAGAACGTCTCCAGGGTGCCGACTGTTCTTTGCATTTTCACGCGGTTGTTCGTTACCTCGTCACCAATTGTTACATTCATAATAAATGGTCAGATTGAGTATTGTGTGTAATGAGCAAGTGTGACCTTAGCTCCTTTATTAAGGTTCCAGAGTGCAGATCCCTCATGGGTGGCCTGCTTATATACTGTGCTCCCAAGGGATGCTGGGATCCCTTAGGACTCCAACAGGTAGGCCCCCTGGTGGTCAGGTATGATGCAGGTTACAAGGGGTTAAATACATAACACATTGGAGACGTGAAACCCGGAAGTAAACTGAAAATGAGGCATCACTGTTGAAATTGGACATTCCCATACATCTCATGATCTTTCGTTTCCCACTATCCCTACTCCACCACCCGCTCCATTAGTTTCCGCATTAATATCCTGGGCCTACATTTGTGGAGTGTGAATTCGCTGATGGTTGTGGTCCACTATCTGTGGTCTCGCATGTCGGACAATTGTTTCTGTTTGGCTCATTGCTTTAACACCGTGTAACCTTTTTCTGACCTACCAAGGGTGACAGGCTGGTGCTGACCTGCCAACTTGTTCCCATGTGTGGAGTTATGGGTGTGGACAGGTGAAGTGAATGTTTCTCTTCTCCTGGTTTGTTTCTGAGCCATTGCATTGGTTTCTGATCAGCATATTTAAATTTGAGTCAGCAATTTATATACACTTTTTGTCCAATCCAGCATACTGTATTTAATGCTCACAGTGGTCTCCTTTGCATTGGGAAGACCCTAATGGAGATTTGGTGACCACTTTAACGAACATCTCCGCTCTGTCCGCAAGTGATCCTGAGCTCCTTGTGGCTCACCATTATTATCTCCCTCTCCCTTTCCCACTCTGACCGCTTCATTTTAAGTCTCATACTGTTCCAACTCAAGCTCAGGAACAGTATATAGGGGCCAAGTTTCGGCCTGAGTTGCTCCTGTTTTTTTGGAGCAACTGGTTTAGAATGGAGTATCTTCGAAATTTGAATTCTCGGCATTTAGTTTGCTCCAGTTCTAGTCAGTTGGAACAGTTTCACTTTGGAACAGAATTTTTTTTTCAAAAGGGGGCGTGTCCGGCCACTTACACCTGTTTTCAAAGTTTAGGCAGTGAAAACTTACTCCAAACTAACTTAGAATGGAGTAGGTGAAGATTTTTGTCCGTTCGAAAAAACCTTGTCTACACTTTAGAAAATCAGGCGTGGCGGGGGGGGGGGGGCGGTTTAAAGGGAAGTTTACAAACATTAAACACTTCAATTTTACAAATAAAGAGCCATCATCAATAATAAATGATAAATACATCAAGAAATCAACCAATAAATAAATCAAAAAAAAATTAATTAAAAAATTTAAAATTTTTAAAAAATAAATAAATAAAACATTTTCTACTTACCGACTGCAGCACCGGGAGTCCTCCAACAGCGTGCTGGGATGGTCCCCCCAGTGTGTCTCTGTCACTGTCTCTATCTCTCTGTCTGTCTGTGAGTGTGTCTCTCACTCTCTGTCTGTCAGTGTCTGTGTTTCTGACAGCGAGGGGAGGGGGAGAAGGGGGTTGGGAGGGGGAGAAGGGAGATGGGGTGTGGGGGGAGGGGAAGAAGGGGGTGGGAGGGAGGGGGAGAAGAGGGGGGAGGGGGAGAAGGGGGGAGGGGGGAAGGGGATGAGGGGGAGAAGGGGTGTGGGGGTGAGGAGGAGGGGTGGGGGGTGGGAGGAGGAGAGGAGGGGCGAGGAGAAGGGGGGAGAGGGGGAGAAGGGGGGGGAGAGGAGGGAGGGAGGGAAGGAGAGAGGAGGGAGGGAAGGAGAGAGGATGGAGGGAGGGAAGAAGGGAAGGAGAGAGGAGGGAGGGAGGGAAGGAGAGAAGAGGAAGGGAAGGAGAGAGGAGGGAGGAAGGGAAGGAGAGAGGAGGGAGGGAGGGGAGGAGAGAGGAGGGAGGGAGGAGGGAGGGAAGGAAGGAGGGAGGGAAGGAGGGAGGGAAGCAGAGAGGAGGGAGGGAGGGAAGGAGAGAGGAGGAAGGGAGAGAAGGAGAGAGGAGGGAGGGAGGGAAGGAGAGACGAAGGAGGGAAGGAGAGAGGGGGAGGGGGAAAGGGAGAGAAGGAGGCTGAACGGCCAGACCGAAGACCTCGGGCTGGATTTACAGGTAGGTGGCATCGGGTCTCGGGGGAGTCGCGGAGGTCTGGGGGCAGGGGGGGGAGGTGAAGAGTCGCGGAGGTCGGGGGGGGGGGAGAGAGAGTCGCAGAGGTCCGGGGGGGGGGGGGGGAGAGAGAGTCGCGGAGGTACGGGGGGGAAGAGAGAGTCGCAGAGGTCCGGTGGCGGTGGCGGGGGGGGGAGAGAGAGAGTCGTGGAGTCCGGGGGGAGGAGAGAGTCACGGAGGTCCGGGGGGGGGGGGGGAGTGTGGAGAGAGAGTCGCGGAGGTCCGGGGCGGGGGGGGGAGCGGAGGTCGGGTCGCCGGGGGTGGGGAGGGCACGGGGGTCAGGTCGGGTGGGAGGAGCCTTATTCACGCAGCCCCAGTGAGGCCATTCGGCCAGGGCTAGGGGCTGCGTGCTTCAGGCCCCTCCCACAGCTTTGGGCGCCTGGAGCTACTGCACATGCGCGCCCACTGTAGCGCGCATGTGCAGAGGTCCCGGCACTGTTTTCAGCGCAGGGACCTGGCTCCGCTCCCAACAGCCCATGCTGCGCCGCGCCCAGCTCCAGAGGACCTGCAGGGAGCCGGAGAATAGGTAAGTTTTTTTTAGGCGCACTTTCTGGCGCGAAAAACGGGCGTCCAGGTCCGGGCTGTGCCGTTTTAGGCGCGGCCCGAAACTTGGGCCCCTAATGTTTCTCCTGGAAATTCTGCAGTCCTTTGGTAGGAAGACTGACTTTAGTACCTTTATGTCTGCGCTCCTCTAATTCTGCCCTCTTGAGCATTCCTGATTATAATCCCTCAACCATTGGTTGCCGTGCCTTCTGTTGCCTAGGCCTCAAGCTCTGGAACTCCCTGCCTAAACCTCTCCACCTCTCTACCTCTCTTTCCTCCTTCAAGACACTCCTTAAAACATACCTCTTTGACCAAGCTTTTGGTTACCTGCGCTAATTTCTACTTATGCAATTCAGTGTCAAATTTTTACCGCATAAAACTCCTGTAAAGTGCTTTGGGACATTTCACTGCGTTCAAGGCGCTATATAAATACAAGTTGTCGTTGTTGTTCTTACCGATGCTATATCCTTTTTTTACAGTCGGGAGTTTTAATGATGTGTAATGAGCCTGTCAGTGTCCAAAGAAGGGGATGCGGTTGACGATTGGCAGAGAGACCCTATGTGAGAACACAATGCTGGCAGAGACTGTGCCCATGGTGTTGACCTTTCTTGAGACTGGGGGATCCATGTGTTTTGTCAACATTTTATGCTTTAATTTCAGAGCTGCTGCATTTGTTGTCATTTTTTCCTATTTCTCCATTTCCTCAGTGTTTGACAATGTGGACCTCACCCAAGTCTTTCCAGCCTCCTAATGGCACTTTCTTTTGTCCTTTTCTGTCTCTCCACCATTACACAGATGATCTTTTATATGGTGTCACAGTGTTCTATTAGTGGGCTGCAGGCCATTCACCCCATGAACTCCTTTTCTGTATTGATTCTCTCTCCTTTGTTCTCACTATTTTTTCCAACCTTACTAAAATGCTGCTCATCTTTTATCCTTCAGCTCTGACGAATGGTGGACTCCTGAAACGTTACAATCTGTTGTTTCTCTGTACAGATGCTGATTGGCCCACTGTGCTCTCCCAGCATTTTCTCATTTTAGTTCAGATTTATAGCAATTGCCGTTTTTTTTTCATTTTTCTTCACATTTAGATTGATAATATTAAACATGGAAAGAGAGAGATTGTATGTATAATCACACTGCTGTAATGTAGGGAATATGGCAGCCAATTTGTGCACAGCAAGCTCCCACACACAGCAACAAGATAAATGACCAGATAATCTGCTATAATTAGTGGTGTTGGTCGAGAGATTAATGTTAATACTATATACATACTATAGGATTTATATAAATAAAGATTATGAAGGGAAACATTATATGACAAAAATGTCTTCACTCTTGTGCTGATCGTAACCCACTCAAATGCACTATCCATAATACACTGAAATTCTGGGCCTGGTCTCACCGAATGGTTAGATAAGTGCCTATGTGATGTGAGATTTCAGTATGTATTGGTTTGCTGGAACTGTTCCATTTCAGTTCAATACAGATAGTGATGCCTGATTTCACAAAAAATATATATTCTTTTAGTTCCCAAATTGTACTGGCCCCTCTTTCCCCCATTGTATTCTTGGGCTTCTTCCCGGAGAGGAAGATTGTTTATTGTCCTGATGAGATACTGATTCTATCCAACTGTACCATGATTACATTGCGACAACATAGACAAGTGTGCATGGGTGTGTTGCTCCTGAGCTGGACTCCGCTATGTGGCTACTTACCCCGTCACAAGGCATTTATTTACACAATGCTTATTTTGTTATCAATGGAACATGGCCCCAGACTTATATTGTATGGAGTTGTTTGTTACTGTAGTCCAGATGACATCGTTGTAAAGGAAAAGTTAGGAAGAGAGAGTTTCAGTACAATGTATGCCATCACATTTATTTTACAATATATATGAACAGAATACTACTAGGTAGGAGATATCTTTACTTTAGTGCCATATTTTGTCTGCTATGGATCTCATTATTGAAGATCTGTGCCTATATTTGGAGCTGCTTCAGTGAAACACGTTATACAGGTGACCCGGACTATCTTGGAATGACTATTCCTTTATATGGGAATGGGGGACTGGAACCTGAGGGTTAATCAGAGCTCCCTGAGCCGGGAAATATTAATACTCACTCTCTGGCTACATCCAATCAGATTACTCAAATTCATTTCCGCTGATTCTGGATACTTCTACATTTTTACTTAACCTGCTCTTGAATAATTCAGATATTGCGATCTGTTACTATAATTATATATTGTAATTGATGTATTGTAAGTCATCTTTTAAACATAAGTAAACATTTCTCTGTAATGAGTTGCTTTTCAATAAGTTCAGCAAAAGTATCTCTGATGGTGGGAATGTGTACAGGTGTTTATGTTCTGTTTTGTTATTCACATCATTGTTCAGTTAATATGTGGTCTGACATGAATAACGGTCCATATGTGGTCTAACATGCATTAAGCACAACCTCATTTTTTTTAAAGGGCAGTAGTGGAAAAACAATTCATGCTGTGAGACTCTGTCATAGAAATAAAACTAGGTGTCAGTCGTGGTTCATTGGTAACACTTTCGCCTTTGAGCGAGGTTCAAGGTCCACTCCAGAGACTTAAGTACAAAACCTGAGCTCACATTCCAGTGCAGCACTGAGAGAGAGCCACAATGTTGTCTATCGGATGAGATATTAAACCAATGTCCCGCCTGCTCTCTCAGATGGATGTAAAAGTTCCCATGGGACTTTTTGAAGAAGAGCAGGGGAGTTCTCCCTGGTATCCAGGCCAACATTTATCCCTCAACATTATATGTCTCTACTTATCTGTAGAATAACTCCACGAGGCCTCGTGCTGTGCTTGAACTGCTGTGACCTTAGTCTCTTTATTGTAACTGCAGAGTGAGGCAGCAATGTGGTGCCCAGCCTTTTATACAGCCGCTGCTTGGGCCTCCCATAGTTGCACCCTCTAGTGGTACCAGCATCGTATGTACAGAGAATACTTATGTGACAACATTCTCCCCCAAAGTCTTTGATGCGAGTTAGCTACAGGTTGAGGCGATCCGGAACTCTGCACTCCCTGGTTGATTGTCTAAGTGTCACTTCTGGCATGGGGGAGTTGGTTGGGCCACTGCTGTCTTGCAGCGCTGTTGGTCTGACTGGATTGTTGGAGATGGTGGGATCATCCTTGTGGTTGGCAGCTAGATCTGTTGCTGATTGGGTGTGTGTAGGTGGATCGCTGAAGGTAAGGTCCTCTCCCGGTAGTTCCTGGTTACTTGTAAATCACAATTTGCCTGGTCCAAATGCTTTCTGCACGTTTGTCCATCAAGCAGTTTAACAAAAAACACTCTATTCCCCTCCTTGGCTAAAACCGTGCCAGTGACCCATTTGGGGCCATGACCATGATTCAGCACAAACACCGTTTATATTGATGTCGCGTGATACAGCCGCGCGATCATGGTACATGTTTTGCCGATAATGCCTAGTTTCCACCTGATCATTGCGGTCAGGGTGGACTAAGGAAAGTCTGATTTTGAGTGCACGTTTCATTAGTAACTCCGCAGGGGGGACCCCAGTAAACGAGTGGGGTCGTGTCCTGTAATTGATCAGCACCTGGGATAGGCAATTTTGTAAGGAGCCTTCCATGATGCGTTTCAAGCTCTGCTTTATGGTTTGGACTGCCCGCTCCGCTTGGCCGTTGGACATGGGCTTGAATGGGGCCGACCTGACATGCTTGATATCATTGTGGGTCATGAATTCATTGAATTCTGAGCTAGTGAAACATGGACCATTGTCACTGACCAGAATGTCGGGCAAGCCATGGGTAGCAAACATGGCCCTGAGGCTTTCAATGTTGGCGGTGGACGTGCTGGATGCCATTATTACACATTCGATCCACTTAGAGTAGGCATTCACTACAACGAAGAACATTTTTCCTAGAAAGGGGCCCACAAAACCTATGTGGATCCTGGACCATGGTTTTAAAGGCTAGGACCACAGACTAAGTGGAGCCTCCCTGAGGGCATTGCTCAAATGTGAGCAAGTGTTACACTGGCACACGCACGACTCCAAGTCCGAGTCAATGCCGGGCCACCAGATGTGGGACCTGGCGATAGCCTTCATCTGACTATGCCTGGGTGGGCACTGTGTAGGTCGCGTATGAAGGTTACCCTGCTTCTTTTTGCCAGGATGACGCGGTTGCCCAATAAGAGGCAATCCGATTGGATGGATATTTTGTCCTTACGATGGTGAAACGGCTTTATCTCGTCTTGCATTTCTCTTGGGACCGCTGACCAGCCCCCATTGAGGACGCAACTTTTTACAAGAGATAACATGGGGTCCTGGTTGGTGGGCCATTACGGGTGACCCTTCGCTTTCGAAGACGTCCATGATCAGGCACAGGTCTGCAGGTTGCGCCATTTCCACCCCAGTGGTGGGCAACAGTCGCCGGTTGAGGGCATCAGCGCAGTTCTCAGTGTCTGGCCTGTGGCCGTTTGTATAATCGTAGGCCGACAGTGTTAGTGCCCAACTTTGGATTCGCGACGAAGCATTGGTGTTTATGCCTTTGCTTTCCGAAAACAGTGAGATTAGGGGCTTGTGGTCGGTTTCTAACTCGAACCTGAGTCCAAACAAATACTGGTGCATTTTTTATACCCCATAAATACAGGCCAAAGCCTCCTTCTCGACCATACTGTAGGCTCTTTCGGTCTTGGATAGACTTATAGACGCATATACAACCGGTTGGAGTTTGCCCACTACATTTGCTTGCTGTAAAACACACCCGACACCATACGATGACGCGTCACATGCTAAAACTAGGCGTTTCCTTGGGTCTTACAATACAAGCAACTTGTTTGAACACAGCAAGTTTCTGGCCTTTTTGAAGGCGGCCTCTTGATTTGACCCCAAACCCAGTCGTCTCCCTTGCGTAGCAACTTGTGCAACGGTTCGAGCAAGGTGCTCAACCCTGGAAAAAAGTTACCGAAATAGTTGAGGAGTCTCAGGAACGAGCGCAGCTCCATTACATTTCATGGTCTGGGTACATTCTTGATGGCCTCTGTCTTCGAGTCCATGGGCCTGATGCCGCATGCCACAATCTTCCTCCCCAGGAATTCTACCTCTGGCACCAGGAAGACACACTTGGATGGTTTCAACCGGAAACCGACTCTGTTTAGTCGACTTAAAACCTCTTGCAGGTTGTGTAGGTGTTCGGTGGTGTCGCAACCAGTGATTAGGATGTCATCCTGAAATACAACGTTGTGTGGAACCGATTTCAACAGACTCTCCATGTTCCTTTGGATGGTGGCTGCAGCCGAGCATATCCCGAACGGGCACCTGTGATACAAAAACAATCCCTTGTGTGTGTTAATGCACGTTAATTTTTTCGACGACTCAGCCAGCTCCTGGGTCATGGAAGTGGAGGTTTGATCCAGCTTAATGAATGCCTTTCCCACTGCTAATGTCGCAAAGAGATCATCGGCTTTGGGTAGCGGGTACTGGTCTTGTAATGAAACTCGGTTGGTCATTAACTTGTAGTCGCCACAGATTCTGACCGTGCCACCGCTCTTAAGTACCGGAACAATCGGGCTGGCCCACTCGTTGAATTCGACTGGTGATATGATTCCCTCGCGTTGGAGTCTGTTCAATTTGATCTCCACTTTCTCCCTCATCATCTAAGGGACTGCTCGAGCCTTGTGATGAACTGGCCATGCCTCGGGGACAAAGTGGATCTGCACTTTGGCGCCTGTGAAGTTGCCGATGCCTGGTTCAAATAGGGATCGGAGCTTGCTCAGCACTTGAGCACAGGCAGCATTGTCCACTGAAGATAGTGCTTTGACGTCTTCCCAGTTCCACCGAATCTTCCCCATCCAGCTTCTGCCAAGCAATGTTGGCCCATCGCCTGGTACAACCCACAGTGGCAATTCGTGTATCTCTCCATCATAGGATACCTTTACATTCGCACTGCCGATAACTGGGATCAGTTCCTTGGTGTCAATGCGCAGCTTTGTCTGAATCGGGCTCAGCTTGGGGCTTTATTCTTTGTTGCCCCACAGCCTCTCTGCCTTCTGGCTCATAAGTGACTGACTCGCCCCCATGTTCAACTCCATGGAAACAGGAATGCCATTTATCGACTTTCATCATCATGGGGGGGACTTTTGGTAGTGAAGGCATACACCCCGTGCACTGCTTCCTCAGGCTGAATCGCCTCTTTAGCTTGTACTTTATGATCCTTGCAGGATCGGAAACCTCCTGCCGACTCCTCTGCCACGTTTTGAGTCACAGTTCTTCTGCACATTAGCTATGGGTGGCCCTTTTGGCCGCAGCCTTTGCACACTTAGTATCTGAATTGACACAGACGGACCCAATGGTTACCCCCGCAATGCTGGCATGTTAAACGATTCACATTTACACCCCTTGGCAGACTCTGAGTCAGACTAATTATTTGATCAACAGTTATTTTCTGCACAGTACTTGCCAGTGAGTTTTGATTCTAAGAGAATCTCAACATTGAGGTCGTGAATGCCTGGCTTAAGGTGATGGTCTGCTTCACGTCCCGTCCCGTCCCGTCGCGAAAATGTCCCGCAACACATTGTTGAGGAGTTCGTCAAATTCGCACGGTTCCGCGAGCCTTCGTAAGTCTGACATATTCTGTTAAATCCTGGTCCTCGGTGCGGCGGTGTGTATAGAAGCAATACCTGGCCAGCGAAACCAGAGTAAAGGCTTCACCCTCTGTAAACTTTTCTAAACTACCAACGACAGCCATCTCTGCGTGTAAGTTCATGATCTGTCCTCGTCGCCAGTTTATATCTCTACTTATCTTTAGAATAACTCCACAGGGCCTCGTGCTGTGCTTGAACTGCTGTGACCTTAGTCTCTTTGCTGCCTCACTCTGCAGTTTCAATAATGTGGTGCCCAGCCTTTTATACAGCCATTGCCTGAGCCTCCCACAGTTGCACCCTCTAGTGGTACCAGCATAGTATGTACAGAGTATACATATATGACACAACAAACACCACTAAAATAGATTATTTGGTCATTATCTCATTGCTGCTTGTGGGATCTTGCTGTGCCGCATTTCCTACGTTACAGCAGTGACTACACTTCGAAGAGTACTGCACTGACTGTGAAGCACTTTGGGATGTCCTGAGGTAATGAAAGGTGCCACATCAATGAAAGTCTTTCTTCCTTTTAAAGAAGTGCAGAAACCCACTGTTCGTGCACAAGCAAAATATTTACAGGTTAAAGGAACTGAAATGTGAGGAAGTGAAATCTTGTGAGGACAAACTCTTTGTGGTTCTGTCTCTGGTAAAAAGCACCAAGAATTTGAAAACACTTACATAGTGTATGCAAAGATAAATGATAAAACTAGTAATGGTAATTGATACCAGTGAGCCCATCTCTTTAATTTCTATGGGGCTTGTACAAGAGAAAATTTACAGACAGGGTGTAGTCTTGCTAAAAGAAAATCGTCCACATTTTCATCCTGTGTATTTATGATTTTGCTGGAAATACGAACCAGAGCAAATCTTCATGAATGCATTTATGATGTCACTACCTGTCGTGATGCAGACCAATTGCACCACCCCACCCTTTTATAATATCAGATGCTGACAGAGCCACTGAGTATTTCTTGCAAATTCTCTTTTAATATCAGATTATAGTTTTTTACCCCTTAAAGTGGACAGTTTCACTTCCTTTAATCGTTTGTGCATAAACAGTGGGGCTTAATCAGCTTCTACATTTCTTTGGTTTTATTTCCATGACGGACCCTGGGACATGATCCCCCCTGCCCCCCCACCCCCCCCCCCCCCCCCCAATGCTGTCTTTTGTATTTGCATTTTGCAGCTCATGATTCATTCCACCAGCTAATCAGAACTTCGCAGTATTAACTGCCTGCGCTTTCGGTCTGGGTCTCATTTACTTGGCACGACTATCTCTTCAAGGATGCTGTCATGTCTTTAGCCGGGGAAAACTGATCATTTTGAATGGGGTGACACCTAAATTTGCCTCCAGGAATTTGGTGAGTGTGGGAATTTGGTGCCGAGGGAGAAGGAGGTGCTCAGTCATTTAAACCAAGGGGCATCAGTGAAAAGTAAATATATCAATAATCAGATTAATTAGATCTTAAATTAAAATTTAGTATATCAACATTGAAGGGATCCAAATTGTATTAAATAAAAATCTGGTATGATATATATATATAGATATATGACAGACTTTTAAGCAAAATGATGGGACAGCTGAGTCCCATTGCCTACGATTCCTGTGCCCTGTGGGAACTCCACGCTTCACGTGCCCCGATAACCACACGTGCAGGAAGTGTCTCCAGTTGCTCCAACTCGAGCTCAGGGTGTCCGAGCTTCAGGAGCGGCTGGAGTCTGCAGGGCAGATGGGAGGCTGAGAATTTCCTGGATTGGACGTTCCAGGAGGTGGGCACCCCGCAGCTACAGAGAGTTCAGGAGGATAGTAAGTGGGGGGCCATCCGACAGGGTAGGACGAGGCAGCAGTGCAGCAATCCTCCGGGAGTGTGACATCAACAAACTGGTTTCAGTGCTGAATACTGGTGAGGGGGACAACACCTCGGAGTGCAGTCTAAAGCACATCCACAGCACTGTGGGGCAAATGACTGCACAGGGGGGGAACAGCAAAGTGTAGAAGTGCAGTTGTCATAGGGGATTCGATAGTCAGGGGGATAGACGGGCGTTTCTGCAACTGCCGACGTGAGTCTCACATAGAAACATAAACAGAGAAAATAGGTTCAGGAATAGGCCATTCGGCCCTTCGAGCCTGCACCGCCATTCAATGAGTTCATGGCTGAACATGCAACTTCAGTACCCCATTCCTGCTTTCTCGCCATACCCCTTGACCCCCCTAGTAGTAAGGACGACATCTAACTCCTTTTTGAATATATTTAATGAATTGGCCTCAACAACTTTCTGTGGTAGAGAATGCCACAGGTTCACCACTCTCTGGGTGAAGATGTTTCTCCTCATCTCAGTCCTAAATGGCTTACCCCTTATCCTTAGACTGTGACCCCTGGTTCTGGACTTCCCCAACATTGGGAACATTCTTCCTGCATCTAACCTGTCTAAACCCATCAGAATTTTAAACGTTTCTATGAGATCCCCTCTCATTCTTCTGAACTCCAGTGAATACAAGCCCAGTTGATCCAGTGTTTCTTGATATGTTAGTCCCGCCATCCCGGGAATCATTCTGGTGAACCTTCGCTGCACTCCCTCAATAGCAAGAATGTCCTTCCTCAAGTTAGAAGACCAAAACTGAACACAATACTCCAGGTGTGGCCTCACCAAGGCCCTGTACAACTGTAGCAACACCTCCCTGCCCCTGTACTCAAATCCCCTCGCTATGAAGGCCAACATGCCATTTGCTTTCTTAACCGCCTGCTGCACCTGCATGCCAACCTCCAATGACTGATGTACCATGACACCCAGGTCTCGTTGCACCTCCCCTTTTCCTAATCTGTCACCATTCAGATAATAGTCTGTCTTTCTGTTTTTACCATCAAAGTGGATAACCTCACATTTATCCACATTATACTTCATCTGCCATGCATTTGGCCACTCACCTAACCTATCCAAGTCACTCTGCAGCCTCATAGCAAGCCTCCTCGCAGCTCACACTACCACCCAACTTAGTGTCATCCGCAAATTTGGAGATACTATATTTAATCCCCTCGTCTAAATCATTAATGTACAATGTAAACAGCTGGGGCCCCAGCACAGAACCTTGCGGTACCCCACTAGTCATTGCCTGCCATTCTGAAAAGTACCCCTTTACTCCTACTCTCTGCTTCCTGTCTGACAACCAGTTCTCAATCCACATCAGCACATTACCCACAATCCCATGTGCTTTAACTTTGCACATTAATCTCTTGTGTGGGACCTTGTCGAAAGCCTTCTGAAAGTCCAAATACACCACATCAACTGCTTCTCCCTTGTCCACTCTACGGGAAGCATCCTCAGAAAATTGCAGAAGATTTGTCAAGCATGATTTCCCTTTCACCAATCCATGCTGACTTGGACCTATCATGTCACCTCTTTCCAAATGCTTTGCTATGACATCCTTAATAATTGATTCCATCATTTTACCCACTGCTGATGTCAGGCTGACCGGTCTATAATTCCCTGTTTTCTCTCTCCTTCCTTTTTTAAAAAGTGGGGTTACATTGGCTACCCTCCATGCCACAGGAACTGATCCAGAGTTTATGGAATTTTGGAAAATGACTGTCAATGCATCTGCTATTTCCAAGGCCACCTCCTTAAGTACTCTGGGATGCAGTCCATCAGGCCCTGGGGATTTATCAGCCTTCAATCCCATCAATTTCCCCAACAAAATTTCCTGACTAATAAGGATTTCCCTTAGTTCCTCCTCCTTACTAGACCCTCTGACCCCTTTTATATCCGGAAGGTTGTTTGTGTCCTCCTTAGTGAATACCGAACCAAAGTACTTGTTCAATTGGTCTGCCATTTCTTTGTTCCCCGTTATGACTTCCCCTGATTCTGACTGCAGGGGACCTACGTTTGTCTTTACTAACCTTTTTCTCCTTACATATCTATAGAAACTTTTGCAGTCCGTCTTAATGTTCCCTGCAAGCTTCCTCGCGTATTCTATTTTCCCTGCCCTAATCAAACCCTTTGTTCTCCTCTGCTGAGTTCTAAATTTCTCCCAGTCCCCGGGTTCGCTGCTATTTCTGGCCAATTTGTATGCCACTTCCTTGGCTTTGGTTCGGTATTCACGAGGGAGGACACGAACAACCTTCCGGTTATAAAAGGGGTCCGGGGGTCTAGTAAGGAGGAGGAACTGAGGGAAATCCTTATTAGCCGGGAAATTGTGTTGGGGAAATTGATGGGATTGAAGGCTGATAAATCCCCAGGGCCTGATGGACTGCATCCCAGAGTACTTAAGGAGGTGGCCTTGGAAATAGTGGATGCGTTGACAGTCATTTTCCAACATTCCATTGACTCTGGATCAGTTCCTATGGAGTGGAGGGTAGCCAATGTAACCCCACTTTTTAAAAAAGGAGGGAGAGAGAAAACAGGGAATTATAGACCGGTCAGCCTGACATCGGTAGTGGGTAAAATGATGGAATCAATTATTAAGGATGTCATAGCAGTGCATTTGGAAAGAGGTGACATGATAGGTCCAAGTCAGCATGGATTTGTGAAAGGGAAATCATGCTTGACAAATCTTCTGGAATTTTTTGAGGATGTTTCCAGTAGAGTGGATAAGGGAGAACCAGTTGATGTGGTATATTTGGACTTTCAGAAGGCGTTCGACAAGGTCCCACACAAGAGATTGATGTGCAAAGTTAGAGCACATGGGATTGGGGGTACTGTACTGACATGGATTGAGAACTGGTTGTCAGACAGGAAGCAAAGAGTAGGAGTAAATAGGTACTTTTCAGAATGGCAGGCAGTGACTAGTGGGGTACCGCAAGGTTCTGTGCTGGGGCCCCAGCTGTTTACACTGTACATTAATGATTTAGATGAGGGGATTAAATGTAGTATCTCCAAATTTGCGGATGACACTAAGTTGGGTGGCAGTGTGAGCTGCGAGGAGGATGCTGTGAGGCTGCAGAGCGACTTGGATAGGTTAGGTGAGTGGGCAAATGCATGGCAGATGAAGTATAATGTGGATAAATGTGAGGTTATCCACTTTGGTGGTAAAAACAGAGAGACAGACTATTATCTGAATGGTGACAGATTAGGAAAAGGGGAGGTGCAAAGAGACCTGGGTGTCATGGTACATCAGTCATTGGAGGTTGGCATGCAGGTGCAGCAGGCGGTTAAGAAAGCAAATGGCATGTTGGCCTTCATAGCAAGGGGATTTGAGTACAGGGGCAGGGAGGTGTTGCTACAGTTGTACAGGGCATTGGTGAGGCCACACCTGGAGTATTGTGTACAGTTTTGGTCTCCTAACCTGAGGAAGGACATTCTTGCTATTGAGGGAGTGCAGCGAAGGTTCACCAGACTGATTCCCGGGATGGCGGGACTGACCTATCAAGAAAGACTGGATCAACTGGGCTTGTATTCACTGGAGTTCAGAAGAATGAGAGGGGACCTCATAGAAACATTTAAAATTCTGACGGGGTTAGACAGGTTAGATGCAGGAAGAATGTTCCCAATGTTGGGGAAGCCCAGAACCATAGGTCACAGTCTAAGGATAAGGGGTAAGCCATTTAGGACCGAGATGCGGAGGAACTTCTTCACCCAGAGAGTGGTGAACCTGTGGAATTCTCTACCACAGAAAGTTGTTGAGGCCAATTCACTAAATATATTCAAAAAGGAGTTAGATGAGGTCCTTACTACTAGGGGGATCAAGGGGTATGGCGAGAAAGCAGGAATGGTGTACTGAAGTTGAATGTTCAGCCATGAACTCATTGAATGGCGGTGCAGGCTAGAAGGGCCGAATGGCCTACTCCTGCACCTATTTTCTATGTTTCTATGTTTCTATGTTAATACTATCCCTGATTTCCCTTGATAGTCACGATTGAGCCTCCTTCCCTTTTTTATTTTTACGCCAGACAGGGATGTACAATTGTTGTAGTTCATCCATGCGGTCTCTAAATGTCTGCCATTGCCCATCCACAGTCAACCCCTTAAGTATAATTCGCCAATCTATCCCAGCCAATTCACACCTCATACCTTCAAAGTTACCCTTCTTTAAGTTCTGGACCATGGTCTCTGAATTAACTGTTTCATTCTCTATCCTAATGTAGATTTCCACCATATTATGGTTACTCTTACCCAAGTGGCCTCGCACATTGCTAATTAATCCTCTCTCATTACACAACACCCAGTCTAAGATGGCCTCCCCCCTCGTTGGTTCCTCGACATATTGGTCTAGAAAACCATCCCTTATGCACTCCAGGAAATCCTCCTCCACCGTATTGCTTCCAGTTTAGTTAGCCCAATCTGTATGCATATTAAAGTCACCCATGATAACTGCTGCACCTTTATTGCATGCACCCCTAATTTCCTGTTTGATGCCCTCCCCAACATCACTACTACTGTTTGGAGGGCTGTACACAACTCCCACTAACGATTTTTGCCCTTTGGTGTTCTGCAGCTCTACCCATATAGATTCCACATCATCCAAACTAATATCCTTCCTAACTATTGCATTAATCTCCTCTTTAACCAGCAATGCTACCCCACCTCTTTTTCCTTTTATTCTATCCTTCCTGAATGTTGAATACCCATGGATGTTGAGTTCCCAGCCCTGGTGTGTTGCCTCCCTGGTGTCAGGGTAAAGGACATCACTGACTGACTAAAGAACATTTAGCAGCGGGAGAGAGGGACAGCCAGAAGTCTGGTCCCTGTTGGAACCAATGACATAGGTAGGAAAAGTATTGAAGTCCTACAGAAGCGAGGGAGGAAGTTAAAGAGCAGGACCTCAAAGGTAGCAATCTCTGGATTACTCCCAGTGCCACATGCGAGTGAGCATAGGAGCAATAAGATAAGACAGGTCAATGTGTGGCTGGAGAAATGGTGCAGGAGGGAGGGCTTCCGATTCCTGGGGTATTGGGACCAATTCTGGGGCAGGAGGGACCTGTAGAAGATGGATGGTTCCACCTGAACAGAGCTGGGACCAATGTCCTCGGGGAGGTTAACTAGTGCTGTGGGGGAGGTTTTAAACTAAATTGGCAGGAGGAGGGGCATCAGGATGAAGCATTCGAGAGGAGAGACAAGGTGTTCAGAGGAGTGGGAGGTCCAACCCACTATAGGTGGAGCTGCTGGGTGGGTCACCACACCCGTTCTAACAGCCCCGCTGGCCCGTGAACCACACAGGCAAGGTCCTATAAATCCCCTGGGATGACAGACGCACAAACATTAGTGTCATGTATTCAACCAGCATTGTAACCCATGTATAAACTGACCTAAGTTGTACACTGTGAGAATACTGACCACTAGGTGGGAGACACTCCTAACCTGGACCTTCAGGTATAAAAGGGGAAGCTCCACCCACCTTCATCACTTGAGTGCTAAGGAATAAAGGACAGGTCACAGACTGACCTTCTCTCAAGCATGGGCCTCGTGTGCATTTATACTGTGTAGTAAGGACGTATCAATGGCGACAAGAAACTGTGATTTAAACCACGCGAGCATGGCCACTAGCAGAACAGACGAGAGGTACTGTGTTAAGGAATGGTTGGGACAGAGATTCAACATTGTTAAAGCAGCACACAGTTCTCCAGGCAGACAAGGGCAGTCAGGCATGCCCCAACATGTAGTCGAACCCAGAGGGGGAGTTCGACAGAGACAATGGCAAGCTGAACAGCGATTCACGCCATTGCAAGGGACAATGTGGCCAGTAATGGGGCCATCAACACCTGTTAATGGTGCACTCAAGGACAATAACAGGGGCAGTCAGGGACGATCGACTGACAAGGGACCTTTTGTTTCAAACTGCAACTCATGCTGGAGGCGTGGAGGCATACATTCAGCCGGAGTTTGCAGAGATGAGCAAAATACCTGCAGAAATTGCAGAAATGGACACTGGGGGAAATCGCTGGAAGCTGAAGTTCAGCGAGTTCATGTGGAGCACGTATACAGTTCATACACCAGGACGCCACCGATAATGATGAAAGTGCTCCTCAATGGCATCCCAGTATCAATGGAGTTAGACACGGGTGCCAGCCAGTCCCTGATGGGTATCAAACAGTTTGAAAAGTTGTGGGCATCCAAGGCCAGGAGGCCAAAATTATCGGCGATTGACGCACAGCTATGGACTTACACAAAGCAGATCATTCCGGTGCTAGGCAGCGCCACGGTAGTCGTGACCCACAAAGATTCGGAGAACAGGTTGCCACTCTGGATTGTCCCAGGGGACGGTCCCGCACTACTGGGGAGGAGTTGGCTTGCTGTCATGAACTGGAAATGGGGCGATGTCAATGCAATTTCCTCTGTGGAGCGAGTATTGTGCTCACAGGTCCTGGACAAATTTGACTCATTATTTCAACCCGGCATTGGCACTTTCATGGGGGCCAAGGTAGTGATTCATATAAACCCGGACGCCAGACCAGTACACCACAAGGCCAGAGCGGTGCCGTACGTGATGCGGGAAAAGATAGAAGGCGAATTGGACCGCCTGTTGAGGGAAGGCATCATCTCACCAGTCGAATTCAGTGACTGGGCGAGCCCGATTGTGCCGGTGCTCAAGACGGATGGGTCGGTCAGGATATGTGGCGATTACAAGGCCACCATCAATCGGGTGTCACTCCAAAAACAGTACCTGCTACCGAGAGCAGAGGACCTCTTTGCGACGCTATCCGGTGGCAAACTTTTTTCAAAATTGGACCTGACCTCAGCTTACATGACCCAGGAGCTGGCGAGTGAGTCGAAGAAGCTGACCACCATCACGACACACAAGGGGTTGTTTGAGTACAACAGATGTCCATTCGGGATTCGTTCGACCGCCGCGATCTTCCAACGAAATATGGAAAGCCTCCTCAAGTCGATTCCAGGGACGGTGGTTTTTCAGGACGACATCCTCATCACAGGTTACGATACTGAAGAACATCTCCTGGACCGGGTAGGTCTGCGACTGAAAAAGGTGAAGTGCGTCTTCCTAGCTCCAGAGGTAGAATTCCTGGGGATGAGGGTAGCAGCAGACGGGATCAGCCCTACTGCATCCAAGACGGAAGCGATCCAGAGAGCACCCAGACCCCATAACATGACGGAGCTGCGTTCATTCCTGGGGCTCCTGAACTATTTTGTTAACTTTCTTCCCAAATTGAGCATGTTGCTAGAGCCGCTACACGTGCTCCAACGCAAAGGTCGCGAATGGGTCTGGGGGGACAGCCAGGAAAGGGCTTTTAATAGAGCACGCAATTTGTTATGTTCCAACAATCTGTTAACGCTATATGACCCATGTAAGAAACTTGTGTTAACGTACGATACGTCGTCTTATGGTGTCGGGTGTGTGTTGCAGCATGTCAATGCCAAGGGTCAGTTACAGCCGGTAGCTTATGCCTCCAGGAGTCTGTCCCAGGCAGAAAGGGGCTACGGGATGGTAGAAAAGTAGGCGCTCGCATGTGTATATGCGGTAAAGAAAATGCACCAGTACCTGTTTGGCAGGAAATTTGAGCTGGAGACAGATCACAAACCCCTAACGTCCCTTTTGGCCGACAACAAGGCCATAAATGCAAACGCATCGGCCCGCATACAGAGGTGGGCACTCACCTTAGCTGCCTATGACTACACAATTCGGCACAGACCGGGCACCGAAAACTGCGCCGATGCACTCAGCAGGCTCCCACTAGCCACCACTGAGGGGGCTACCGAGCATGGTGCTGAGATGGTCATGGCTGTTGAAGCTTTCGGAAGCGAAGGATCACCCGTGACAGCCCGTCAGATTAAAGTCTGGACAAATAGAGACCCGCTATTGTCTCTAGTCAAGAAATGTGTCCTGAATGGGGACTGGGCAGCCACGTACAGGGCATGCCCTGAGAAATTTAAACCATTTCACAGGCGCAAGGTTGAACTTTCGATTCAGGCCGATTGCCTACTGTGGGAAAACCGCGTAGTCATGCCGCAGATGGGCAGAGAGGTGTTCATCAGAGAACTCCACAATGGGCACCCGGGCATTGTCACGATGAAGGCAATTGCCAGGTCACACGTTTGGTGGCCAGGGATAGACGCAGATCTGGAACTTTGTGTTCGCAGATGCAACACGTGTGCCCAGCTGGGCAATGCGCCCAGGGAAGCCCTCCTTAGCCCCTGGCCATGGCCCGCCAAGCCTTGGTCACGCATCCATGTGGACTACGCAGGTCCTTTCATGGGGAAAATGTTTTTGGTTGTAGTAGACGCCTACTCCAAATGGATCGAGTGTGACATTTTAAATTCAAGCACATCCTCTGCCACGGTAGAAAGTCTACGGGCAATGTTCGCCGCCCACGGTCTACCAGACATCTTGGTCAGCGACAATGGCCCGTGCTTCACAAGCACTGAATTCCAGGACTTCATGGCAGGCAATGGAATTAACCATGTTAGAACGGCACCGTTCAAGCCGGCCTCAAACGGCCAGGCAGAACGAGCAGTGCAGATCATCAAACAGGGGATGCTCAGATTCCAAGGGGGTTCCCTACAAACCCGCTTATCACGCCTCCTGTTGGCCTATAGATCCCGACCACACTCGCTCACAGGGGTTCCACCCGCAGAGCTACTAATGAATAGGACGCTCAAAACCCGATTATCCCTTATACACCCCACCATGAAAGAAATTGTCAAGAGCAGGCGCCAGTCACAATATCACTACCATGACAGGAATGCGAGGGCGCGATGTATTGATGTAAATGATCCTGTTTTTGTCCTCAACTACGCTGCAGGGCCCAAATGGCTCGCAGGCACTGTGGTTGCCAAAGAGGGAAATAGGATTCTGGTAGTTAAACTTACCAATGGACAAATCTGCCCCAAACATGTGGATCAAACAAAAAGGAGGTTCAGCAACCCCATAGAAGAAGCAGAGGAAGAACACGATATAGAGTTCACTCCACCACAGGTGACCGAACACCGGAACCAAAGGGAGGAGAGCCCAGTCACTGTGGGCAGTCCGGACAGGCCTGAGGCACTGCAAACAGCAGACACTCAGGCCAGCGCCCAACAACCGGAGCCCCAACTCAGGCGCTCTACAAGGGAGCGTAAACCACCAGAGAGACTCAACTTGTGATCCCAATAAGACTTTGGAGGGGGGAGGTGATGTCATGTATTCAACCAGCATTGTAACCCATGTATAAACTGACCTAAGTTGTACACCGTGAGAACACTGACCACTAGGTTGGAGACACTCCTAACCTGGACCTTCAGTATAAAAGGGGAAGCTCCACCCACCTTCATCACTTGAGTACTAAGGAATAAAGGACAGGTCACAGACTGACCTCCTCAAGCATGGGCCTCGTGTGCATTTATACTGTGTAGTAAGGACGTATCAATTAGTGTCCTCGTCCAGGCCAACATCCCCAACATTAAAGGACTGACCACACTTGATCAGCTCCGCTGGGCAGGCCACATAGTTCACATGCCAGACACGAGACTCCCAAAGCAAGCGCTCTACTCGGAACTCGTCCACGGCAAATGAGCCAAAGGCGGACAGAGGAAACGTTACAAGGACACCCTCAAAGCCTCCCTGATAAAGTGCAACATCCCCACTGACACCTGGGAGTCTTTGGCCATTGACCACCCTAAGTGGAGGAAGTGCATTTGGGAGGGTGCTGAGCTCCTCGAGTATCATCGCCGAGAGCATGCAGAAATCAAGCGCAGGCAGCGGAAGGAGCGTGCAGCAAACCAGGCTCCCTGCCTACCCATTCCCTCAACGACTATCTGTCCCACCTGTGACAGAGACTGTGGTTCTCGTATTGGACCACCTAAGAACTCAGGCTAAGAGTGGAAGGAAGTCTTCCTCAATTCCGAGGGACTGCCTATGATGATTCAGGGAATGAGGGCCCAGTAATGACAGTGATGACCCTACAACAATCACCAGGATGTGGGGAGATTTTAAACACCACCGCACTGAATTGGAAGATGTCGATCCTAAATTGGTCTTATTAGCTGCCCTGGAGACGGGAATTAAGCCGTGCATTCCGACAGCAGCCATGTTACCTGATCACATGTCCTATTCACAGAGGTTGTTGATATTCTGGCAATAGGAAAGTGGAGCTCGTGGCTCCCTGTTCCCAGACGGCCCAATGACCCACTGAGCACCCACTGGCTTTGGCCAATCGGTTTCTGGACCTCTATGAGAGGACTCAGCCCACAATTCCACCAGAAAGTGATGTGCCTCATGAGTACCAGGACCATGTCCTGTTTAAACAAATGTTTCTAAGGCAATTGCAATGACTGGTCTGAACAGCATTGGCAGTGTCGATCTCTACAACTAGTACCTGGGCAGCCATTCATGCACACACACTTCATGCATAGGCGAGTGTGAGAAGTCACCTTCCCCGTCCCACCGGTAATGCCCGGAGGGCAGTGTAGAAGTATTCCCTGAATTAGTTCTCCGATCCCGAACAGGCTCCATTTCAACAAGGGGACCAGCATGTTACATCTGTGGTAAGGGAGGACATTTCACAAAAAGTTGCAGATCGATTAGAGGGCTCCCTCCTCCGTATTCAGGACCTAGCTGTCAAACCTCCCTCCCCAGGACCAGCAGCGGGAGCCATGGAATCTAAAATCAACAAACTATTGGCTTTGATGACTGGCAGTAATATGACTGGAACTTTTATTGTTCAAACAAACAAACCAGCATGTTTGTGACTGCATCATCTGCCCCTCCAGTCTGTCCTGTGCCAAGTCAAATCTGCAAAGGGATATAGACAGGCTAAGTGAGTGGGCAAAAATTTGGCAGATGGAGTATAATGTGGGAAAATGTGAGGTCATCCACGTTGGCAGAAATAATAGAAAAGCAAATTATAAATTAAATGGAGAAAAATTGCAAAGTGCTGCAGTGCAGAGATACCTGGGCGTCCTTGTGCATGAAACACAAAAAGTTATTATGCAGGTACAGCAATAATCAGGAAGGCAAATGGAATGTTGACCTTTATTACAAGGGGGATAGAGTATAAAAGCAGAGAAGTCCTGCTACAACTGTACAGGGTATTGGTGAGGCCACACCTGGAGTACTGCGTACAGTTTAGGTCTCTGTATTAAAGGAAGGATATATTTGCATTCGAGGCTGTTCAGAGAAGGTTCACTAGGTTGATTCCAGAGATGAGGGGGTTGACTTATGAGGATAGGTTCAGTAGGTTGGGCCTATACACATTGGAGTTCAGAAGAATGAGAGGTGATATTATTGAAACATATAAGATAATGAAGGGGCTCGACAAGGTGTATGCACAGAGGATATTTCCACTCATAGGGGAAACTAAAACTAGGGGTCATAGTCGTAGAATAAGGGACCGGCCATTTAAAACTGAAATAAGGAGAAATTTCTTCTCTCAGAGGGTTGTAAATCTATGGAATTCTCTGCCCCAGAGAACTGTGGAGGCTGGATCATTGAATATATTTAAGGCAGAGAGAGACAGATTTCTGAGTGATAAGGGTTATAGGGAGCAGGCAGGGAAGTGGAGCTGAGTCCATGATCAGATCAGCCATGATCTTATTGAATGGTGGAGCAGGATCGAAGGGCCAAATGGCCTATGCCTGCTCCTATTTCTTACTTTCTTATGTTCTTATGTAAGTCATGCAAGGTAAACCCTTACCCATTGCTTATACATCACGAACACTGACTGTGGTGGAAAATCCTTACGGACCATGCGGGAGACACGTGTTGCCCACATTCTGGGCAGTCAAACATTTTACATACATTACTGGGCTGTTGATGTTGATATTCCACTCTCCACACACCCCGCTGAATTTGCTCATGAAACCTGGAGACACCCTTGTCTCCTCGGCTGGGCTGAGCCACTGGACACTTCTGTTAATGGAACTGCATTTGGGCATTACTCCAAAATAAACTCCCCGACTACTGTACAAGGGCGAGCCGCATGAGTGCCCCCACCGTTGTTGGATTTCAAGGCACACCCAGTTCAGAAGACTGCAATAACTGGTGCCCAACATGTCTACATGGATTGATCATCATCGCATTATCAGGGAAACCAGCTACAGGGTTTGCAGTAGTTCTCCCAGATCAAATTATCCAGCACAACTGCGGCCACACTAGGTGAAATATGTTGAGATTGTGGACCTCTTTCAGACTAGGGACCAGTTAATAGTTTTTCTTATGGTGCCTATGAAGCAGAGGAAGATGCAGGTTTATGGTCGGAGAGTGTGCAGTAGTGGGACCACCAATTGATGCAATGTAATAATTGTTCACTCTGTGGTCAATCCCATGCCGATCAGACATCTAACAATCTAATTGATAGCTTCCTCAGTAGAGAAATAAGTGGGTCTATTTGGGGTCAAAGGTCCTACAAGTTATGCCATGCCTGTTGATGCAAGTTCAGAAGCAAGTGAAATCTCTTTGGAAGACTTAATTTATTTTTCAGTATTAGGTTATTAAGAGGCTAATAGAATGTTGGCCCTTATCTCAAAGGTGCCGGAATATAAAGGGGTGGGAGTTAGGTTACAGCTGCACAGAGCTCTGACCAGACCACATTTATAGAACTGCATCCAGTTCTGGGCACTACTTCTCAGGAAGGATATATTGGCCTTGGAGGAGGTGCAGCGCCAGAATGATACCGGTGCTAAAAGGGTTAAAGTATGAGAACTGGTGGCATAGAGGCATGGCAGGGCACCTCATTCCCATTGAATGCACATCCTGCGCCATGTGGGAAGTTCAGGATGCTTCTAATGTCCTGGATAATCACAAGTGTACGAGGTGTCATCAGCTGGAGGAGCTCGAGCTCCGGGTTTTGGAGCTTGAGCAGTGGCTGGCATCACTGCAGTGCATCCACAAGGCTGAGAGCTACGAGGATCGAACGTTTCAGGAGGTGGTCCTGCAGCTTAAGGGTGTGCAGGCAGAGAGGGAATGGGTGACCACCTGACAGACAAGGAGGACCAGGCAGTTAGTGCAGGAATCCCCTGAGTGCATCTTGCTCTCTAACCGGTATTCGGTTCTGAATATTGGTGAGGGTGATGGTTCCTCTGGGGAGTACAGCCAGAGCCAAGGCAATGGCACCAAGGGTGGTAGCTCAGCTGTACATGGGGGAGGAGGAACATCAGGAAAGCATTAGTGACAGGGGCTTCAATATTTAGCGGTATGGACAAGCGCTTCTGTGGCCACAGATGTGATTCCAGGATGATATGTTGCCTCCCTGGTGCCAGGGTCAAGGATGTCACTGAGCAGCTGCAGGACATTCTGAGTTGGGAGGGTGAAAGCCATAGGTTGTTGCCAGTGACATTGGTAGAAAGAGGGATGAGATCCTGCTGGCAGATTTTAGGGAGCTAGGAAAGAGATTAATAACCAGGACCTCAAATGCAGTAATCTCCGGATTACTCCCAGTGTCACATGCTAGTCAGTACAGGAATAGGAGGATAGAGTAGATGAATGTGTGGCTGAAGAGATGGTGCAGGAGGGAGGGCTTTAGATTCCTGAGGCATTGGGACCGGGTCTGGGGGAGGTGGGATGTGTACAAGCCGGACAGGTTGGACCTCAACAGGGCCGGGACCAATATCCTCACGGTGGGGATTATTAGTGCTTGTGGGGAGGGTTTAAAATTGCTTGGCAGGAGGATGGGAACCTAAGAGTAGATTCAGAGGGAGAGAAGCAAAGCTGGAAATGGAAGGCTAGAAAATAGAGAACAAGGGAGTTTGGCATTGCTTAATAGTATATATTTCAATGCAAAGAGTCCAGTGAGTAAGGCAGATGAACTGAGGGCACAGATAGACATGTGGAAGTATGATACCACAATTATTACTGAAACATGGCTGAAAGAAAGGCAGGAATGGCAGCTCAACATTCCTGGCTACAGGGATTTCAAATGAGATACAGATGTGGATAAAAAAAAGGAGGGGAGTCACAATATTGGTTAAAAAACGCTTACAGCTTTGAGGAGGGGTTTTTCTTCATTAGCCGAAGCATAGAATATAAAAGCAGGGAGGTGATGCTTGAACTGTATAAAACACATGTTAAGCCACAGCTAGAGTACTGCATGCAATTCTGGTAACCACATTATAGGAAGGATGTGATTGCACTCGAGAGGGTACAGAGAAGATTTACGAGGATGTTGCCAGGACTGGAGAATTTTAGCTATGAGGAAAGATTCGATTAGCTGGGGTTGTTTACTTTGGAACAGAGGAGGCTGAGGGGAGACTTAATTGAGGTCTGTAAAATTATGAGGGGTCTAGATAGAGTGGATAGAAAGTATCTATTTCCCTTAGCAGAGAGGTCAATAACCAAGAGGCATAGATTGAAAGGAGTTGAGGAGAACTGTTTTCAAGCAAAGAGTTGCGGGGATCTGGAAATCACTGTCTGAGAGGGTGGTAGAGGCAGAATCCCTCAACGCAAGTTCTTGGATATGTACTTGAAGTGCCATAACCTACAGGCCTACTGACCAAGAACTGGAGAGTGGAATTAGGATGGATAGCTCTTTTTCGACCGGCACATACGCAATCGACCGAATGACCTCCTTCTGTGCAATAATTTCCTATGATTCTATGAGACTAGGCTTGCATTCCCTTGAACGTAGAGGATTAAGGGTGATCTTTGCTAGCATGGATTTGTAGCCTAAAGGTGAAGCAGTTATGGGTAGGGAGGGTGGGCCATTCAGAGCCACTTTCTGGTACAAGAAAGTAAACTAGTCTGATGGGTAGTTGGCTGCCATGTCAATTTCTCACATGTAGCCGGCAGCAAGCAAGCTACTAATGGGCTGAGATTAATGGTACAAATTATGGGAGACTTGAAATACATCCAGTCATGGAAGGTTATGAGGGAAGGTGATATTGGAAGTGAAGAAAAGGGGTGTGAATGATCTGGCAGCACCTCCAGTGCATTACTGGTTAACTCACCAGTAATTAATTATCTGTGATGAACTTATTCCAATCCATTGCATCAACAAGGACCCTTTTTCAATTCTGGGGGCTACTATTTTATGTTGCTGCAGCTCATTAAATGCAGCAGCAGATTACAATTATTGTTTCCCTTCCTCAAGGAGCGAGAGGATCAAGGCCCAGATAAAAGGGCGTGGAGAGTCGGGAGGAGCCAGCTGCTGCAGGGACAAAAAGTAAAAAAATCAAAATTGAAGTGTGACGTCACAATCAAGCAGGTAAGTAAATTGGCTGGTAGATTGGTGAGTATTTTTATTTTCTGTAGGAAACCTTTGGCATTGTTGTAAGTAGGAACTGCAAGTAAATATATGTGATCTTTATTATCTAAGGAGAACCAGTTAATTAAATCGGCTGTTTGCTGAGTAGCGGCTGGGTGTGTTTTGCTAAGGTTTAGAGTTTAGTTCTACTTGATAGTTGCGAGTGTAACTAGAGGGATGGCAGGGCAACTCAGTCCCGTGGATTGCACATCCTATGGCATGTGGGGAATCCCGGACACTTCACGCAGCCGGGGCAACCACGTGTGCAGGAGATGTTTCCAGCTATAGCAACTCGAGCTTTGTGTTTTGGAGCTTGAGCGGCGGCTGGAGCCACTGCGGTGCATCCGCGAGACTGAGAGCTACGTGTATAGCACGTTTCTAGAGGCGGTCACCCCGCAGCTTAAGAGTATGCAGGCAGATAGGGTTTGGGTGACCCCTGGACAGAAGAGGAGGACTAGGCAGGTAGCGCAGCAGTCCCGAGTCCATCTCGCTCTCCAACCGGTATCCAGTGGGAGCGATGGTGGCTTGAGGGAGTGCAGCCAGGGCCAAGTCCATGGCACCACGGGTGGCTCAGCTGCATGGGAGGGTGGGGGGGAGGAAAAAGAATGGAAGAGCTATAGTGGTAGGGGATTCCATAGTCAGGGGACCAGACAAGCGTTTCTGCGGCCGCAGATGTGACTCTAGGATGGTATGTTGCCTCCCTGGTGCCAGGATCAAGGATGTCACTGAGCGGCTGCAGGGCATTCTGGGGGGAGAAGGTGAACAGCCAGAGGTCGTGGTCCACATCGGTACCAATGCCATAGGTAGGAAGAGAGATGAGGTCCTGCAGGCAGAGTATAGGGAGCTAGGAGAGAGGACCTCAAAGGTAGTAATCTACAGATTACTCCCAGGGCCATCAGCTAGTGAGCACAGAAATAGAAGGATAGAGCAGATGAATGCGTGGCTGGAAAGATGGTGCAGGTTGGGAGGGCTTTAGTTTCCTGAGGCATTGGGACCACTTCTGGGGGTGGTGGTACCTGTACAAGCCGGACGGGTTGCACCTCAACAGAGCTGAGACCAATATCCTTGCGGGGCCGGGGGGGGGGGGGGCATCACTGGTGCTGTTGGGGAGGGTTTAAACTAGCTTGGTAGGGGGATGGGAACCTGAAAATAGATTCAATAGGGAGGGGAGTAAAGCTGGAATTAGAAAGCAAAAACAAAGAAAGTGAGTTTGAAGGAGAGAGGAAACAAGCAGGAAAAAAGGGTAAAAAAACAAATTTAAAGGCACTTTGTCTAAATGCACGTAGCATTTGTAACAAAATTGATGAGTTGATGGCACAAATTGAGACAAATAGGTATGATCTGATAGCCATTACAGAGACATGGTTGCAAGGTGACCAGGACTGGGAATTAAATATTCAGGGGTATTTGACAATCCGGAAGGACAGACAGAAAGCTCTATAGATAAAGGATGGAATCACTGCATTAGTGAGAAATGATATTGGCTCAAATGATCAGGATGTTAAAGCAGTTTGGGTGGAGATAAGGAATAAGGGGGGGAAAAAATCACTGGTGGGTGTAGTCTATAGGCCCCCAAACAGAAGCAATGCTGTTGGTCGGAGAATAAACCAGGAAATAGTGGGGGCTTGTAAAAAGGGAATAGCAATAATCATGGGTGATTTTAACCTCCATAGTAATTGGACACATCAAATTGGTCAGGCTAGCCTTGAGGAGGAGTGCATAAGGGACGGGTTCCTTGAGCAGTATGTAGCTGAATCAATCAGGGGGCAGGCTATCTTCGATCTGGTCCTGTGTAATGAGTCAGGATTAATAAACAATAGCCTAGTAAAGGATCCCCTTGGAATAAGTGATCATAGCATGATTGAATTTCAAATTCAGATGGAGGGTGAGAAAGTTGGATCTCGAACCAGGGTGGTAAGCTTAAATAAAGGAGACTA
Organism: Pristiophorus japonicus; assembly: GCF_044704955.1. Lineage (NCBI taxonomy): Eukaryota > Metazoa > Chordata > Chondrichthyes > Pristiophoridae > Pristiophorus > Pristiophorus japonicus. The sequence continues at coordinate 134,697,778 of NC_091987.1, read as the reverse complement.
TGAAGGTATGAGGGCAGAGTTGGCTAAAGTGGACTGGGAAAATAGATTAAAGTGTAGGACGGTTGATGAACAGTGGTGTACATTTAAGGAGATATTTCACAACTCTCAAGAAAAATATATTCCAGTGAGGAGGAAAGGGTGTAAGAGAAAAGATAGCCATCCATGGCTAACTAAAGAAATAAAGGACGGTATCCAATTAAAAACAAGGGCATACAAAGTGGCCAAAACTAGTGGGAGGACAGAAGATTGGGAAGTTTTTAAAAGCCAGCAAAGAATGGCTAAAAAAATTAATAAGAAAGGGAAGATAGACTGTGAAAGTAAAGTAGCACAAAATATAAAAACAGATAGCAAGAGTTTCTATAGGTATATAAAAAGGAAAAGAGTGGCTAAAATAAATGTTGGTCCCTTCGAGGGCGAGACCAGGGAATTAGTAATGGGGAACATGGAGATGGCAGAAACTCTGAACAAATATTTTGTATCAGTCTTTACGGTAGAGGACACTAACAATATTCCAACAGTGGATAGTCAAGGGGCTATAGCGGAGGAGGAACTTAACACAATCACAATCACTAAGGAGGTGCTACTCAGTAAGATAATGGGACTAAAGGCAGATACATCCCCTGGACCTGATGGCTTGCATCTTAGGGTCTTAAGAGAAGTAGCAGCAGGGATTGTGGATGCATTGCTTGTAATTTACCAAAATTCCCTGGATTCTGGGGAGGTCCCAGCAGATTGGAAAACTGCAAATGTAACGCCCCTATTAAAAAACTATAGACCAGTTAGCCTAACATCTGTGGTTGGGAAAATGTTGGAGTCTATTATTAAAGAAGCAGTAGCAGGACATTTGGAAAAGCAAAATTCGGTCAGGCAGAGTCAGCAGGATTTATGAAGGGGAAGTCATGTTTGACAAATTTGCTGGAATTCTTTGAGGATATAACGAACAGGGTGGATAAAGGGGTACCAGTGCATGTGGTGTATTTGGACTTTCAGAGGCATTTGACAAGGTGCCAAATAAAAGGTTACTGCGCAAGATAAAAGTTCATGGGATTGGGGTAATATATTAGCATGGATAGAGGATAGGCTAAGTAACAGAAAACAGCGAGTCGGGATAAATGGTTCATTCTCCGGTTGGCAATCAGTAACTAGTGGGGTGCCGCAGGAATCAGTACTGGGACTCCAACTATTTACAATTTATATTAACTACTTGGAAGAAGGGACTGAGTGTAATGTAGCCAAGTTTGCTGACGATACAAAGAAGGGAGGAAAAGCAATGTGTGAGGAGGACACAAAAAATCTGCAAAAGGACATAGACAGGCTAAGTGAGTGGGCAAAAATTTGGCAGATGGAGTATAATGTTGGAAAGTGTGAGGTCATGCACTTTCGCAGAAAAAAATCAAAGAGCAAGTTATTATTTAAATGGAGAAAAATTGCAAAGTGCTGCAGTACAGCGGGACCTGGGGGTACTTAATACAGGTTATTAATGAGGCCACACCTGGAATACTGCGTGCAGTTTTGGTTTCCATATTTACGAAAGGATTTATTTGCTTTGGAGGCAGTTCAGAGATTTACTAGGTTGATTCCGGGGATGAGGGGTATGACTTATGAGGAAAGGTTGAGTAGGTTGAGCCTCTACTCATTGAAATTCAGAAGAATGAGAGGTGATCTTATCGAAACATATAAGATTATGAGGGGGCTTGACAAAGTGGATGCAGAGAGAATGTTTCCACTCATAGGGGAGACTAGAACTAGGGGGCACAATCTTAGAATAAGGGGTCGCTCATTTAATACTGAGATGAGAAATTTCTTCTCTCTGAGGGTTGTAAATCTGTGGAATTTGCTGCCTCAGAGTTGTGGAAGTTGAGACATTGAATAAATTTAAGACAGAAATAGACAGTTTCTTCAACGATAAGGGGATAAGGGATTATGGGGAGCGGGCAGGGAAGTGGAGCTGAGTCCATGATCAGATCAGCCATGATCTTATTGAATGGTGGAGCAGGCTCAAGAGGGGCTGCATGGCCTACTCCTGCTCCTATTTCTTATGTTCTTAACACCTCTTAATGGGAGCCCGACCTCAATAAACAAATGAGAATGAATGCAGTGCAATGGGAGCTGATGCTGGAGGTACTGCCCGGTCACACGTCCAGCATTGAATCACTCCATTGGTCATAACAGGATTGCTATTTATTTGCTAATAAATGAGATCAAATGAAGAATAAACATATTTACAAATGAAGAATAAACATATTTACAAATGAAGAATAAACATATTTACAACAAGAAACACTCAGCACAATCTGAAACAGGTGGAGAAGGATCGGTGAGTCTGTCGAGTTGAGTTGGATTGTCCACGCTGTATCCTTAAACAGCAGAGTTTCTGAATCCATGTCCTCCTCCGGGCCGGCTCCTGTGGAATTTGACAAAGGACGACTCTTAAGAAGACCGCATCCCCTCCGAGACGAGGCCCCATGTGTAGGAAGGAGCTGCAGCATATTATATATGAGTTGATCCTGCTGGGGAAATCTTTGATGAGTTGTAAGGAAAGTACTTTCAAAAATTCCTCATACTTCAGGCTGCCTTCCCGCGAATGCTCCTGGATTATTGCACAAACCCTCTGTGAGCCGATATATGGGGCGATCGAGCACAATGTTAAAAGACAGGCCCTTTGTACCTCCTCACTCTTTTCGTTCAGGTGTAGCAACAAACTGACCAGGTTCAGGTGGATCTGTTCCATAAAGGAAGTCCTTGAATGTCCGTGTCCACATTTGGCCAAAGTGCCAAACACGGTAAATGCGGCAGCACGAACCTGAGTGGATTTGAACTCAAAGAAAGATCGAATTCCTTTTGCTATTTCAATACAAAATGGTCCGATAGCATTGACACTGAGCTGGTCCAAGATCTTTGAGAGAGTTGATGTCACTTCAGTCATGAATTCCTCTTCATGGTAATCCTTGCTCTGCAGTATGTTACTCATTGCAGCCAACAGGTCTGAAGCGTGTCTCTCCATCAGTCCAGGTACTCCAATTGGAATATTCCCCAGCCCCCTAATACAGAGCAACCTGACAGCCAGAGTCGAATCCAGTAGACCATTGAGCAAGCTATCCACCAGGGTGTTAGTGAATAACATGTGGGAGGTGGACGTACATTTTAAAAGTTCAGCAAAGAAGGCAGCCACAGTGGCTTTCTGGCCCACCTGTGTAGTTGAGAGGACAGGTGCTAGATCCACCACAATCCCAACCAGCTGGTGCTCATTGAACAAGCTCATCGCTCTAGCGAGCAGAGCAATCCCCTTGTGGTGGGTGTGTGGGTCCAACATCAAATCCCAGCCTCCCTTCTCCTGGATAAAATCTACCACCACTTCATTGTGTGCTCGATTCAGCACGGCCCTGAGAGTCTTTACTGTGGACAGGCAAAGCTCTCGGCTTCTGCACACTGCTGTTGTCGATGGGTTTTCTGACTGCTCCAATTCGCAGCAAGGAATAAAGTCAGAAGGCACATTCACATAGATGGAGGAACCGAGATGTGTTAACAGAGCAGTGAATAAGTCAGAATACAAGGTGTTTACAGCCTCTGCAGACTCCGGCTCTGAGACCATCTCGTACACCGCGCAAATAACAGCCAGAGGATCAGGGCTCTCGGTTTCTGTCACTGAATGGCTCCTTTCACTAAATGCCACCGATCTGTTCAGGTATTGCATCAGTTGTTTCAATGAAGTGGCAGCCAATTGGGTCTTCTTTGCTACTGACCTCCAGATGGCGCTGGTGCACTCGCCCACAGGGAACCTGAGGAGACAACGCACAACGGCTGGCAGGTGCTGGGAAGTGAGCAGAGTGAAGGTTTGTAGAACTGTCAGTGTCACTTCCTGCTGTGTGATTGCTGCCATTTGAAGGTGCAGTGCCTCGAGGATCTCTGAGAGTTGATCCTCCAGCTCAGGGCCACGTCGCTTTACCACAGCTTTCAGTGTAACAGCAGCTGCATTGGAAGAGCTGGGTTGGTGGTCAACCAGCCCTTTGAAGAGCATAAAGAGCAGGTTGGCCAGCTGGTCCCGGGGCAAGTGCTGGGAAATGAGTTGTGCGAGCTCAGTGCATCCTTTAAAGAGGACTGTGGTGTCTGTGCTCACCAATTGTTGGCCAATTCTTTTCAGAATCCCTTCCTGCTCATATTGCTCATCTGGATTCACACCTTCAGAACATGCCTGGATCTTTAGTAGGATGTACAAACAGTCCATGGCCCTCTGCCGTATGGTAAGCAATGGGTCAACACATCGTGGCAGCAGCTGACCAACTACAGCCCCCAAGTCAATCGGTGCCATTATATTTTCAGCATCAAGCTCCTGCCAGTAGAATGTCAGCAGCTTCGAGGTCATGTCTACTGCTCGCTCTCTTTCATAATCCCGCGATGATATTATCCACATCTCCACATATTTGTATATCGTCTGGAGACCCTCAGGGGACAGGTTCTGTAGCAAAAGTTGTTTCAGGAGACAGTAGAGAGCGGCCACACTATCAGTGTAAAGATCTCTTCCTCCTGGGTGAAGAGGTGTCCCATTCTGGTCCTGGTTGGGGTCCACAGGAACTAAACTGAAAATACTCCTCAAACAGCTTTTAATTAACTGGCATTGATCAGCTTCATTTAGCTGTGGGTTCAGTTGGACAAGGTACAGGCAGGCATTCATTGCCAACGGCCGAATAGGAGTCTGCAGCAGCTCTGTTGGCTCAGCCTCGATAAGTTGTTGCATGTACTTCAGTAGCTCACTTTTCCTGCTGAAACTCGAGGGGAATGTCCGACTACTGCACTGCACTGCTCTGGCTATCAGGGTCACGCTCTTTATAAGGCTCAAGGTCAGAGTCAAGTCCTGGGATTCTTCCTTTAACCTCTGTCCAAGCTGGCTGAATTGGTCATTTAAAAGTGGCAGAATGTGGTTCTCTGTTTGTGATAATAAAAGGTCCGGTGGAGCATTGATTGCCAGATACCCAGAGCAAAGGACCAGTGTGCTCTGAGCATTGTCCACCTCAAGATCAGACTGATCCTTATCAACATGGAGGGAACTTCTGGACTTCTTCAGGAGGTTTAAGTTATAATCCATGAGGCTGCTGAAGGTGGCTTCAAAGTTGATGATAGAGCAGAAACCAATTCCAACAGCCACACCCTCTCTCTCAACGGCCTCCCTGTGCTGAGCACTCTGCAGCATTTGTCCAATCTGCCTCTTTATATCTGTGCTACCTGAGTGATGTAGCACCATCCCAAGGCATTTGTAAAGAAACCCCTTCTGTTGTGGATAACTGTGGGAGATTGAGATCTGTTGGGTTATTTCATCAATCAACTGGCATGTCCACTGCTCGTCATGAATTGTTTCCAGAGTTTTGGACAACAGCAGGATGAGTCTCTCCTCCCATTCTTGCTGGGGCAGGGGTTTCTCTGAAGTCTCCACCAAGTTATTAACTAACAATGGAATTTCCTCCTCCCACCTCTGCACTATTGCTGCATGAATATTCAGGCTCATGGCCTGTAGCAGCCTCAGTGCAGCAGCACCCCGGCCTTCTCCCTCACAGGGACAACCCGCTATAACCAGAAGCTGGGTCAGCAGTGCCTGAGGATTGGGGAAATTTGTACGTTGTTTATAAATGAGGAAATATTTCTCATCTCCGGCTTGCAGCTTCTTCTTCGCAAGTTGTGTTAAACACGGAGAGACCATTGTTAGTCCTTTAGTGTATTGAGCCAAGGTAATGTGCAGTAGGAATGGCCAGAGTACATCCTCCATACTCTCCAGAACTGTCAGAGTGAACATCATCACTTCACATATTCGACTCAAATCTTCATGGGTAACCTGATCTTCATCAATATCCAATGGGATTTGGTTACATGAGTCGGTGCAGAGAACATATTGTTTCATGACAAACTCCACCATTATTCTTCCTCCCTCTAGATCTAGGTAACCTTCGAGGGCCATGGCACCAATTGTCTCCACAATCAGCTTCTTGACATTGTTGTTGTTGTCTAGAAGCACCAGTTTCAACCCAGCCACAATTTGGACCTTCCTCCTTTCCAGCTGTGAAGGGACAGCCCTGATAAGTTGCTTGAGGACACTTAGTGCTCCCAGTCTAGTCTGTGGATTCTTGGTTTCCAACTGGCGGAGAAAGAATTCGATGATTGAGTCGGCATGATCTTGGGCCAGAACAGTGTAGCAGCCAAGGATCTGATTGTGATTCTCAGCAGCGAGCCGGTTATCATAATCCACTGGAACACAAAACTGTTTGTGCAAGTTGTTAAGTAGATCCTCTATCTGTGTTCCCAGACTTTTGCTCCCCATATTGACAGCAGTAGCTACAATCTGACACAGACTACGGGTGATAACAAGGTGTTCGGACTGAAATTTGTAGAGAAGCAGGATTCCAGGAATTAATCTCGGCAGTTCTACCTCAAGGCTGTCTTTAGGCATCAAGGTGGTGCAGTAACCCAGAGCTTCCACTATTATGATGTTTAAAGGTGACTCCGTCTTCTCAAGCCACTTATTGAAAAGCAAATCGTAGGAAATGTCCATCACATTGGCGAAGGATTCTTTAGTCACTGTTGTCTGTGGCCGCTTCTCTACATCATCCATGTAGAGTAGAATGTTCTTGCTGAAAGCACCCAGTGCTGCGGCAAACACTGATTTATGGTAGTCAAATGTGACATCCATCAGCACTGGCATTATAACCTCTAGGATGGGCTTGATTAAAGGTACCATCCCATGGACATGGGCTGATGACAGCCTTATCAATGTTTTGATCATATAAACATGGGATGGATACCCTTTCTTCATATCTTCCAAGGTAACCGCCAGCACTTCTTGTGTAAATCCTAAGCCAATGGCAACCAGGAGGTTACATGCAGCTTCCTGGCTTTGCTTGTGTGCCTTGATCAACGTGGTCGCTCTGAGGTAAGCCATAACGATGAGAGAGTCAGCCACATGGTGTTGAATGAAGCTGAGATTGTCTTGGACGATCATCACCATAGTGTTCAGAATGATTGTGCTTTCTTCATCCCGGAGCCAGACACGGTCCCAGAGGTAGTGACGGCAAGTGAGGAGGACATATTCTGGCCAATGATGTCCCAGTCTATATATAGTCTGGGCTATTTCTCGTTGAGTATTGTCATCATTATCGACCAGTCTCTTTAACAGAGCCATCAAGAAAGTGCCAATTCTTCCAGTTGGTTGCTGTGACATTTCTGGGGTCTCGGTTGGTTTCTCTGCAATTTGTAATATCACTATAGCAGGGGTATAAGGACAGAATGAAATACCATTTGATGCATTGACTTTAGCTCTATCCCAGCTATCCCAGCCTAGCAACCAACTGTATGGTGAACTCCTTCAGTATCTTGAATTCATCCCCTTAGATGGTGCATTATTCCAAATATTGATCACCCTTTGAGTTAGAAATGCACTTTTCATTCATTTTAATTATATCTCTATTTCTCCACTTGGCATGACAGGATGTAGTCTAATATTTTGGGTTCACCTTTTCTGTGCCAATGATTGGCTTTCTTTACTATCAATGTTTTGCATCGATTACAAAGTGTGGAGTCTGGTGTGAGGCAGATGTGTGCTAGACCCAAGGTTTCTTTCTGTGTAGTGGTGGACCTCTCCTGAGATGACATGTTGGGTGTGGTGGGTAATGGTGGAGGTGGGGTGTTGTGATTGAAGGTGTTGATGTAGTAGTTTGTGAATGAAGTGAGAGATTTAACTTGAGTGTGTGTGTGAAATCGGAGATGGTGAGGGATGGGAAATGTAGTGTGTCTGATAGAACAGGCGTGGTGTGTGAGATTGGAGAAAACATAGAAAATAGGTGCAGGAGTAGGGCATTCGGCCCTTCGAGCCTGCACCACCATTCAATATGATCATGGCTGATAATGCAATTTCAGTACGCCATTCCTGCTTTCTCTCCATACCCCTTGATCCCTTTAGCCATAAGGGCCACATCTAACTCCCTTTTGAATATATCTAACGAACTGGCCTCAACAACTTTCTGTGGTAGAGAATTCCACAGGTTCACAATTCTCTGAGTAAAAAAGTTTCTCATCATCTCGGTCCTAAATGGCTTACCCCCTTCTCCTTAGACAATGACCCCTGGTTCTGGACTTCCCCAACATCGGAAACATTCTTCCTGCATCTAACCTGTCCAATCCCGTCATTATTTTATATGTTTCTATGCGATCCCCTCTCATTCTTCTAAATTCCAGTGAATATAAGCCTAGTTGATCCAGTCTTTCCTCATATGTCAGTCCTGCCATCCCGGGAATCAATCTGGTGAACCTTCGCTGCACTCCCTCAATAGCAAGAATGTCCTTCCTCAGATTAGGAGATCAAAACTGTACACAATATTCAAGGTGTGGCCTCACCAAGGCTCTGTACAACTGCAAAAAGACCTCCCTGCTCCTATACTTAAATCCTCTAGCTATGAAGGCCAACATGCTATTTGCCTTCTTCATCGCTTGCTGTACCTGCATGCTAACTTTCAATGACTGATGTACCATGACACCCAGGTCTTGTTGCACCTTCCCTTTTCCTAATCTGTCACCATTCAGATAATATTCTGCCTTCCTGCTTTTGCCACCAAAGTGGATAACCTCACATTTATCCACATTATACTGCATCTGCCAGGCATTTGCCCATTCACCTAACATGTCCAAGTCACCCTGCAGCCTCTTAGCATCCTCTTCACAGCTCACACTGCCACCCAGTTTAGTGTCATCTGCAAACTTGGAGATATTACACTCAATTCCTTCGTCTAAATCATTAATGTATATTGTAAATAGCTGGTGTCCCAGCACTGAACCTTGCGGTGCTCCGCTAGTCTCTGCCTGCCATTCTGAAAAGGATCCGTTTGTGCCTACTCTTTGCTTCCTGTCTGTCAACAGTTCTCTATCCACATCAATACATTACCCCCAATACCATGTGCTTTAATTTTGCACACGAATCTCTTGTGTGGCACCTGTCAAAAGTCTTTTGAAAGTCCAAATACACCACATCCACTGGGTCTCCTTTGTCCACTCTGCTAGTTACATCCTCAAAAAACTCGATGATTTGTCAAGCATGATTTCCCTTTCATAAATCCATGCTGACTTGGACCGATCCTGTCACTGCTTTCCAAATGCGCTGCTATTACATCTTTAATAATTCCAACATTTTCCCCACTACCGATGTCAGGCTAACCGGTCTATAATTCCCTGTTTTCTCTCTCCCTCCTCTTTTTAAAAAGTGGGATTATATTAGCTATCCTCCAATCCATAGGAACTGATCCAGAATCTATAGAATGTTGGAAAATGACCACCAATGCATCCACTATTTCTAGGGCCACTTCCTTAAGTACTCTGGGATGCAGACTATCAGGCCCCAGGGATTTATCGGCCTTCAACCCCATCAATTTCCCTAAAACAATTTCCTGACTCAAAAGGATTTCCTTCAGTTCCTCCTTCTCGCTTGACCCTTGGTCCCCTAGTATTTCTGGAAGGTGAGTGATGGGGAATGTGGTGTGTCTGAGAGTACGGGAGTGGTGTGTGAGAGTGGAGATGGTGAGTGATGGGGAATGTGGTGTGTCTGAGAATACGGGAGTGGTGTGTGAGATTGGAGGTGGTGAGTGATGGGAAATGTGCTGTGTCTGAGAGTATGGGAGTGGTGTGTGAGAGTGGAGATGGTGAGTGATGGGGAATATGGTGTGTCTGAGAATACGGGAGTGGTGTGTGATTGCTGATTCTCCAATATGAGTGATATCCGTGCCCCAGCCCACCAGATGTTCTGATGCTCCATTGGTGTACCAGGGCAAATTGAGAGAAGGTGGCCTGGTCTGTCACCTACAGCCAATATGGCGGACGGCGCGGATCCTGTCGGAATTGTGCGCCTGCTTCCTGCCCGATATTTTGGGGACCGTAGAGGCCATGTAGCACCTGGAAAATATGGGCCACACGTCCCAACTTCAAGGCTAAAGTCATCCAGAATAAACAGTTAGAAACTTTGATATCCTGGATCCCACTGTGATCCTGAACTCGGAAACCCGTCCACTGTGCTCCAGGATTCCCCTTTCTCCTGAAATCAGACAGCCTGCTAGGATTGCTGGAAGCCAGGGCCTTCTCCCACTGCTCCTAACCCTGAGAGTCTTCAGAGTCTGCAGACCCTCCTCAATGCCTTTAAACCCTCCCCATTGCATTTAGACACTCGCTAATGACTTCAAACCCACCCGGTGCCTCCACACCAACCCCAGACCCTCCCCAGTCCCTCCAGACCCTCCCCAGACCCTCTAGACTCTCCTAGGTCCCTCCGGTGTCATGTGTCTGGAATCACTCTCTGTGTCACTCTCACACTTCACTCACTCGAATATCATATTCACAAAATTTAAGCAAATCACAATTCAAGCGCTCCATAGCTTACCAATCAGAATAACAATAATCAATTCTACACAGAAACAAATCAGCTACTCCCAGGTAAACATCACAATTTATAACATAACAAATATGTAAAAACATTAAAAATCTGCTAAATTTTTTCTAATTATCCCAGAAATGTTCTGCCATGAAGCCTATGTTTTGCCATGAGCCTAGGGCTTGAGTTTTGCTCTGCGGCCACTGTCAGCACTCCTGTGTGACAGGTTTCTAGCCGTCTGGTGCAATGCCACAGATATCCTGCCGAATCCTGCAGAGGCCTTTTACCAGAATGGTAGCAGGGATAAAAAACTTCAGTTACGTGGAGAGATGAGAGAAACTGGGATTGTTCTCCTTGGAGAAGGTTAAGAGGAGATCTAACAGAGGTGATTTCACAGTAAATAAGGAGGAGCTGTATCCAGTGGCTAAAGGTCGCTAACCAGAGGTCACAGAGTTAAGTGATTGTCAAAAGAACCAGAGGCGACATGCGGAAACGTTTTTTACGCAGCGAGTTGTGATCTGGAATGCACGGCCTGAAAGGGTGGTGGAAGCAGATTCAATAAGAAATTTTAAGAGGAAATTGGATAAAGACTTGAAGGGGAAATTTTGCAGGGCTATGTGGAAAGAGCAGGGGAGTGGGATTCATTGGATAGGTCTTTCAAAGACCCAGCACAGGCAGAATTGGCCAAATGCCCTCCTTCTGTGTTGTGTGATTCTATCGTTCTATGAGTTGCCAAACCAACCCGGCCATTCTCAGTGCTTCTACACCCTTACTTCAAGTGTTTCCAGGCCTCCCCACCCGTGTTAGGGCTTCCTGCCCCGTTGCTCACCCATCCCTCGTGCTTGCCAGCTTGTCCGCCTGCCTGTGCAGGGTTCCTTTCTGTCCCACCTACTCGCCCACCCATTGACCTACAGAGACTGATAGTCAGCGGGGAATGAGGTGACTGGAGAGTGGGGAATGGGTTGTGCTGTGTGGGTAAGGGGTTGTGATGGAGAGTGGGGAATGGGGTTGTGCTGTGTGGGTAAGGGGTTGTGATGGAGAGTGGGGAATGGGTTGTGCTGTGTGGGTAAGGGGTTGTGACGGAGAGTGGGGAATGGGTTGTGCTGTGTGGGTAAGGGGTTGTGATGGAGAGTGGGGAATGGGTTGTGCTGTGTGGGTAAGGGGTTGTGATGGAGAGTGGGGAATGGGTTGTGCTGTGTTGGTAAGGGGTTGTGATGGAGAGTAGAGAATGGGTTATGCTGTATGGGTAAGGGGTTGTGGTTGTGAGTGGATGGTGAAAACCCCATGAAGGCTAGTGGGATGAGCTTTGAGCAGATATGAGGAAGAGACAGGTGAGGGAAAAGGACGTTTGGCAGGAAATTGAAACGAAACTCATCCCATGCCAAATCCCGTCGGACTGGCAATCTCTCGATTCCAATTTGTCCCTCCACTGCCGCTGGACATCCAGAACGGAAAATGAGTTGCCAAACCAACCCAGCCATCCTCAGTGCTTCTACACCCTTACTTCAAGTGCAGATGACACTAAGCTGGGTGGCAGTGTGAGCTGTGAGGAGGACGCTAAGAGGCTGCAGGGTGACTTGGACAGGTTAGGTGAGTGAGCAAATGCATGGCAGATGCAGTATAATGTGGATAAATGTGAGGTTATCCACTTTGGGGGCAAAAACATGAAGGCAGAATATTATCTGAATGGTGACAGATTAGGAAAAGGGGAGGTGCAACGAGACCTGGGTGTCAAGGTACATCAGTCATTGAAAGTTGGCATGCAGGTATGGGGCGGTGAAGAAGGCAAATGGTATGTTTGCCTTCATAGCTAGGTGATTTGAGTTTTGGAGCAGGGAAGTCTTACTGCAGTTGTACAGGGCCTTAGTGAGGCCTCACCTGGAATATTGTGTTCAGTTTTGGTCTCCTAATCTGAGGAAGAACGTTCTTGCTATTGACGGAGTGCAGCGAAGGTTTACCAGACTGATTCCCAGGATGGCAGGGCTGACATATGAGGAAAGACTGGATCGACTGGGCCTGTATTCACTGGAGTTTAGAAGGATGAGAGGGGATGAGAGAACATATAAAATTCTGACAGGACTGGACAGGTTAGATACAGGAAGAATGTTCCTGATGTTGGGGAAGTCCAGAACCAGGGGACATCGTCTAAGGGTAAGGGGTAAGCCATTTAGGACTGAGATGAGGAGAAACTTCTTCACTCAGAGAGCTGTTAACCTGTGGAATTGCCTACTGCAGAGAGTTGTTGATGCCAGTTCATTGGATATATTCAAGAGGGAGTTAGATAGGGCCTTTACGGCTAAAGGGATCAAGGGGTATGGAGAGAAAGCAGGAAAGGGGTACTGAGGTGAATGATCAGCCATGATCTTATTGAATAGTGGTGCAGGCTCAAAGGGCTGAATGGCCTACTCCTGCACCTATTTTCTATGTTTCTACGGGCCCAAGTTTCCACATGATTTGCGCCTGATTTTTAGGAGCAACTGGTGGAGAACGGACTATCTTAGAAATCGCAATTCTCCACATTTTTTTTTCTGCAGTTCTGGTCAGGTAGAACAGTTCCACTTTGGAACAGAATTTTTTCTTCAAAAGGGGGCGTGTCCGGCCACTGACGCTTGATTTCAAAGTTTCCACAGTGAAAACGTACTCCAAACTAACTTAGAATGGAGCAAGTGAAGATTTTTGTAGAACTGAAAAAAGCCTGTTCTACACATTAAAAAATCAGGCGCAGGTTACAAATTAGGCGTCCAGAACGAGGTGGGGGGGGGAGGGGAAGGGAAGGGATGTCATTAAATTCGATAATAAATCCTTATTTATACTTATACAAATATTATACAAATAAATCCAACCTGAATAAACATTTATAAGCAAAGAAAAGATTAAATAAACCATCTTCCTACCTGTGTGAAAGTGCTTCAGGCAGGCCTTTCGGGACCGAAGGCTGAACGGGCCGGCCCGAGACTTCGGGCAGAGCCCGTCCCTAGCACCAGATTTACAGGTAGGTGGCGTTGGGTCGGGTCGGGGAGGTTCGGTTCGGTTCGGGTCGGGGGGGAGGGAGGGAGAGAGAGAGGGAGGGAGAGGGAGGGGGGCGGGAGGGAGGGAGAGAGAGGGAGGGAGAGAGAGGGGGGGAGGGAGGGAGGAAGAGAGAGGGGGGGAGGGAGGAAGAGAGAGAGAGAGGGGGGGAGGGAGGGAGAGAGAGAGAGGGGAGGAGGGAGGGGGAGGTCGGGTCGGATCCAGTCCGGGGGCGGGAGTCGAGTCGGGTCGGGTCCAGTGGGGGCGGGCGCGCGGGTCGGGTCCAGTCGGCGGGGGGGGGGGAGCGGGAGCTGGCCGTGGGAGGAGCCTTATTCACGCAGCCCCAGTGAGGCCATTCGGCCAGGGCTAGGGGCTGCGTGCTTCGGGCCCCTCCCACACAGTTTCGGGCGCCTGGAGCTACTGCACTTGCGTGCATGTGCAGAGGTCCCGGCACTGTTTTCAGCGCAGGGACCTGGCTCCGCCCCCCCACAACTCCTGCTGCGCCGCGCCGAGGGCCAGAGGACCTGCAGGGAGGTGGAGAATACCGAGGATTTTTTTAGGCGCATTTTGTGGCGCGAAAAACGGGCGTCCAGGTCAGGACTGCGCCGTTTTAGGCGCGTGTGGAAACTTGGGCCCTACGTTTCTATGTATCCTCAATGTTTAGTGCAGGAAATTTGGGCAGCGGCATCTTTAGGACCGTACAATTGGATGGGGCTCTGAGCCAATCACGGACCCCGGGTGGATCCAGGAATAGCACAGCTATGAAATGACTGATCCTGATCATTTAGTCAACTATTTTTAAATGATGTGTTAGAATGGGGCTCAGGAACAGGCATAGGCCATTCTGCCTGTTGAGCCTGTTCCACCATTCTCCACCCCCTCCATCCCATAGATAGAGAATTGTGTGTGGGTCACGCATCGTTAACAAGTTTAATGGGTATGGTGAATAATGACAGTGTCATGACTTCTGGATTCCATCCAGTACAATGCTGTCACCAAGGCACCAAACATTCCGAGAAATTAACCAGGTCTATAGGGAGTTGAGGGAGAACGTGATGTGAGTGTAAAGGGGGCGGGGTTGGAAGAACATGATCCGTCTCACCATCTGGATCACAATCCCACTCTCATTCCACCGCCTCCCCCGCCCCCCCCCCCCCCCCCCGCCCCCACTCCCTTAGACCTTGGTCATGTTCTTTCCCCATCCCCACTGTGGTCTCCGTGCTCTTTACCCCGCCGATTTCCTGAACTTATCTCCCCTCCGAGTTCCCGACCACCTCTCCTCTCCCCAATTCTCTCCATCCCTTCTTCCCCCCTCCGATTCCCACCCTCTCTCCCTCGCCAATCCCCACACTCTCTCCCCCTTCCGATTCCTTCCCTCTCTCCCCCATCCGATTCTCACTCTCTCTCTCACTCGGACCCCCACTCTCTCTCCCTCCGATCCCCACTCTCTTCCCCCCTCCAATTCCCTCGCTCTCCCCCCCTCCAATTCCTTCTGTCTCTCCCCACTCCGATTCCCACTCTCTCTCCCTCCTCTGATTTCTTCTCTCTCCCCCTACAATTCCCTCTCTCTCTCTCCCCCTTCAATCTCCTCTCTCTCTTCCCCTCCTCCCCCTCCCCCTCTCTCTTTCCTTCCAATCTCCTCTCTCTCTTCCTCTCACTCCCCACTCTCTTTCTCCCTCCAATTTCCTCTCTCTTCCCTCCTCTCACTCCTCCCTCCTCTCTCCCTCCAATCTCCTCTCTCTTCCCTCCTCTCACTCCCTCCCTCTCCCCACCCCGTCCGATTCCCTCTCTCTCTCACCTTTCGATCCTTTCTCTCCCCCCCTCCGACCATCAATGGATCGACTGACCTACTCCTTATGGATCTGAGGAAAACGTGGCCCAGGGTGCATGCTGCAACTGTTGGGTGCTGTGCATGAGCGGCTTCGGTAAGCAGCACGAAGGGAACTCGCTGCTCATGTGCGGCTCCGGGAAACTGAGCACATGTGCAGAGCCGCAAGGATGTTCGTGCAGCCTAGTACAGTGTTGTTTTATTTGCTGTGACTATTCCTGTTCAATGGAAGGGAAATCTCACTGTTAAACCATTTTAATTCTCAACTAAAGATTCCTTCTTTCGTTTACTCACCGTCTGAAGTCACTCTTTGTCTCCTCGATGACATTTGCCTGATATTTTGAAGAATTATCTCTTCCTTAGAATTTGATTAATTTAACAACTGAATTCTGTAAACAAACAATTTTTGATCACAGCAGATTCGGACCAATTTACAAACTGAACTCTGGAAACCAATGGTTTTGAGCTCCACAGTTCCTGATCTGATTAGAAACTGAGTTGCGTTAACAAACGATTTTGATCTACACAGATTCTGAAGACTTTGGTAAGATTTAAACAAACTTGCCCCTTACTTGTCGAGAGCTTTTCAGCATCTGCACTTCAGCTACTGGTGAAACCCACTTCCCTCTGTGTTGCCATGGTTGTCACTGTGATGTCATGTGACATAACCTCCCGAGTAACAATGTGGAGGTGATGCAGACCCTGGGTTGAATGCCCATATAAGGACTGCAAGCTGTTTGAGGCTAGCTGGGATTAAGCACAGACCTGAGATACATTGGGGGCAATTTTACTCTAAGTCCATTGGGAATCCCGTGCCAGATCCAGTCGGACTGTCAATCTCCCAGTTGCAATTTGCCTCGTGCCCTCCACTGCCGCTGGCCATCCTGAATGTGAAATGTACCCTCAATGTTTAAAGCAGGTAATTTAGGCAGTGGCATCTTTAGGACCAGACAATTGGATGGGGCCTGCCTGTGCAGAGTTGCTTTCTGCCCCACCTGTTCGCCCACCCATCGACCCGCAGAAGCTGTGCACTCACCAAGCCCACTTGTCTCTCCACCCACACTGCCTCCCACCCTCCGTACATGGCCGACCCCAGAGCTTTGTGCGGGTTCATCAGGGCCTGGTGTCTCTCAAAATCGATCCGCCGCACCTCTCATAAATGCTCTTTGGTTCCTAGTTTTTGATCCAATTCCTTCTTTTGTTCTGCCTTCTAGCCTGAATTCCAATGGATACTCCTCTAATTAGGGCTCATTTTATATGAATCTTCCATTATGAAGGGATGAAGGGACCAAGTGTAATGTAGTCAAGTTTGCTGATCATACAAGGATGTGTGGGAAAGTAAGTTGTGAGGAGGACACAAAAAATCTTCAAAGGGGTGTAGAGAGGCTAAGTGAGTGGGCAAAAAGTTGGCAGATGGAGTATAATGTGGGAAAGTGTGAGGTTATCCACTTTGGCAGGAAAAATAAAAAAGCAAATTATTATTTAAATGGAAAGAAATTACAAAATGCTGCAGTACAGAGGGACTTGGGGGGTCCTTGTGCATGAAACACAAAAAGTTAGTTTGTAGGTACAGCAAGTAATCAGGAAGGCAAGTGGAATGTTGGCCTTTATTGCAAAGGGGATGGAGTATAAAAGCAGGGAAGTCCTGCTACAACTGTACAGGGTATTGATGAGGCCACACCTACAGTACTATGTACAGTTTTGGTCTCCTTATTTAAGGAGGAATATGCTTGTTTTGGAGGCAGTTCAGAGAAGGTTCACTAGGTTGATTCCTGAGATGAAGGGGTTGACTTCTGAGGAAAGGTTGAGTTGGTTGGGCCTATACTCATTGGAGTTTAGGATAATGAGAGGTGATCTTATTGAAACACATCAGATACTGAGGGGGATCGACAAGGTAAATGCAGACAGGATGTTTCCCCTCATTGGGAAATCTAGAACTAGGGGACATAGTTTCAGAATAAGGGGTCACCCATTTAAAACTGAGTTGAGGAGGAATTTCTTCTCTCAGAGGGTTGTAAAGCTGTAGAATTCTCTGCCCCAGAGAGCTGTGGAGGCTGGGTCATTGAATATATTTAAGGTGGAAATAGACAGTGTTTTGAGTGATAAGGAGTTGAAGGGTTATGAGGAGCGGGCAGGGAAGTGGAGCTGAGCCCAAGATCAGATCAGCCATGATATTATTGAATGGCGGAGCAGGCTTGAGGGGCCAAATGCTCCTATTTCTTATGTTCTTATTACTCTACCTGCTACTCTGTTTCTTTCAACAATATCTTTTAGATGCCTTCTGACACATGGAGATTAAGGGGCTGATTCTCCCCAGCTGGTGGAAGTAAGAGGGGAGATGATGAACACTGGGCCAATGACCCATTTACATCAGTCCAGGATTATCTGGGCCTTCCCCAAATGAGTGGACCCGTGCCTGGACCATGGCCTGCTAGCGTTCCCATGGAAACAAGCTAGCAGGGAGGCATTCTTGGTTCTTCAGTCCCATTTCCCTGTCCATGTTTTATTTGCTGTGACTATTCCTGTTCAATCTGAAGGGAAATCTCACTGTTAAACCATTTTAATTCTCAACTAAAGATTCCTTCTTTTGTTTACTCACCGTCTGAAGTCACTCTTTGTCTCCTTGATGACTTTTGCCTGATATTTTGAAGAATTATCCCCTCCTTGGAACTTGATTAATTTAACAACCTAATTCTATAAACAAACAATTTTGATCATTACAGATTCGGACCTATTTACAAACTGAACTCTGGAAACCAATGGTTTTGAGCTCCACAGTTCCTGATGTGATTAAAAACTGAGTTGCGTTAACAAACGATTTTGATCTTCACAGATTTTGAAGACTTTGGTAAGGTTTAAACAAACTTGCCCCTTACTTGTCGAGAGCTTTTCAGCATCTGTACTTCAGCTACTGGTGAAACCCACTTTCCTCTATGTTGCCATGTTTTTCACTGTGATGTCATGTGACATAACTGCCTGAGTAACAATGTGGAGGGTTGATGCAGGGCCTTGGTTGAGTGCCTATATAAGGACTGTAAGCTGTTTGAGGCTAGCTGGGGTTAATCACAGACCCGAGATACATTGGGGACAATTTTACTCTAAGTCGTCCATCAGGAAACTGATGTGATCTGGTGCAACGCTGGTTTTGCACCCTGCCCATTCTCACTCTCCATTAAAGTCATCATGTGGAACATAAACACCGGCATAGAACTGGTGGCGTGTTTCTATGTTGTAAATTCTATGTAATTCTATGTAAATATTGATTCATTTCCCCATATACTGGAACTAGAGTGACCCAATGTGTGAAACTGATGAAATGGACGAGGGAATGGTGTGATGTTAGTGCAAAGCTGGCTAAAGGAGCATTAAGCAGATTGCCCACAGTGATGTTATGGTGGTGTGTGGATGGTGAAAACATGATGAAGTGTTGAACAGGCTCAGAAGGAGGTTGTGTACCGCTTTGGGGCCTTCAGCATTTGATGAGAGGGGAGCACGGACAAGGCTAGTGGGATAAGCTTAGAGTAAAGAAGGGAAAGACATAGAATAGAATGATGAGGGAAAAGGTAGTATGTCAGGAAATTGAAGTGAAACTCACCCTGTGCCAGATCCTATCTCCCTGGCCATCTCCCTGTTCCGGTTTGCCTCGTGTCCCCCACTGCCGCTGGCCATCTAGAACGGAAAATTTACCCTCCAGGTTTAGTGCAGGAAATTTAGGCCTCGGCGGCTTCAGGACCGTGCGATTGGATGGGGCTCCGAGCCAATCACAGACCCCAAGTGGATCCAGAAATAGCACAGCTATGAAATGGCTGACCCTGATCATTTAGTCAACTATTTTTACAATACGTACTGGGCCAGTCAGCCCCTTGAGCCTGTTTCACCATTCAATTAGATCATGGCTGATCTGTTTCTCAACTCAATCAACACCCTTGGTTCTGTAATCCGAGTTAACTTCGCCCAACGAAAATTTATCTGTTACTGTTTTCAAATTTTCATCTTGCCCCCAGCCTCAACAGCTTTCTGGTGAGAAAGTTACAGATTCCCGCTAACGGTTGTGTGCAGAAGTGCTCCTTGCCCCATTGCTCACCCATCCCAAGTGATTCCAGCTTGCCTGCCTGGCTGTGCAGGGTTGGTTTCTGCCCCACCGGCTCACCAGTCTTTCCCAAATTTGAGCCCCTGGCACCTCTCATAAATGCTCTTTGGTTCCGAGTTTTTAATCCAAAACCGTCCCTCATTCCACCTTCTAGTCTGAATTCCAGCAGCTATTCCTTTAATTAGGGCTCATTTTATATAATCTTTTTCTACTCTACCCGCTGCCCTGTACACCTCCTCTCTAGTTTCTTTCAACAATGTCTTATACATGCCTTCTGACACTTGGATATTCAGGATCTGATTCTTCCCGACTGCTAATGATAGGAAGGAAGAGGGGAGACTCTCGAGAAACACTGGGCCAAAGACCCATTTACATCACTCCATTATTAGCTGGGCCTTCCCCAAAGGGTCGGACATGTGCCTGGAGCTCATACTGCAAGTGTTTCCATGGAAACAAGGCAGCACAGAGGCATTCCTGGCTTTTTACAATTACAGAAGGATTTCATTAAAGTAGCCATAGAGAAGCAGGCCTAGGAATTGGATAAGGCCCAAAAATGGGCACAGCAGCGCGATGTGCCCTCGCTCGTTCAAAGTGATGCAGGCGGTACGCAGAATTCATCCTGTCTGCTCATTGTAATTGTGGAGTATGAAATGATACAATTAACTCCGTACTGTGAGCCAGTGACTTGGTGTAATGACTTCCAGAGTGAAGATACAAAGGTGAAGTTCAGGTTATATACCGGGCCCAGCACAAGTGTACCTCCAACGGTAGTGCCCCCTGTTGGTGGGTAGGCCTTGTGTACATACATTACATCATTCCCCCCCAGTTATTGGGACAAGTCCATATTACAACTTCAGATGGTCCGGAGCCGTTCGCTCCCTGGTTGACCATCTCAGTACAATCCCAGTGCTATCCGAGTCTCTCACGACTTGGGGCTGGGTGTTGACCACAGTAGGTTCTTCTGATGGCTGGACATGAGTTGGTTGGTCGTCTAAACTCGCGGTGACTTCTTCCAACTGTTCCGGTTCGTCAGTGTGTCTTAGCTTGATTTGATCAATGTGTTTCCTGCACATCTGTCCATTCTTGAGCTTAACTATATACACCCGGTTACCCTTCTTATCCGTAACATTGCCCGGGAACTGCTTGGACCCTTGACCATGGTTAAGTACATACACTGGGTCATTTACAGATATGTCACGTGACACTGCGACGCGCTTGTGATACCACTGCTGGCGTTGACGTCGGGTTTCGACATGATCATTAAGATCAGGATGGACTAGAGAGAGCCTGGTTTTGAGGCCTCTCTTCATCAATAGTTTCGCAGGCAGGACCCCAGTGAGCATGTGTGGCCTTGTCTTTTAACTGAGCAGTACGCGTGACAGGCGTGTCTGCAAGGAACCATGAGTCACGCGTTTCAGGCTCTGCTTGATGATTTGAACTGCTCGCTCCACTTGACCTTTGGACGCGGGTTTGAATGGGGCTGACCTCACGTGTTTTGTGCCGTTGCGTTTCATGAACTCTTGAAACTCCAGGCTCCAGTAGCACGGTCCGTTGTCGCTGATGACAATGTCTGGCAGACCATGTGTGGCAAACATGGCTCTCAGGTTCTCAATGGTGGCAGTGGAAGTGCTGGATGACATGATCACACATTCTATCCATTTGGACTATGCATCCACCACCACAAAAAACATTTTACCGAGGAAAGGGCCTGCAAAGTCGATGTGGATTCTAGACCACGGTTTGGATGGCCATGACCACAGACTGAGCGGAGCTTCCTTTGGGGCATTTCTTAACTGCATGCAAGTGCTGCACTGATGCACGCTTGACCAGTCCGAGTCAATGCCAGGCCACCAAACATGGGACTTGGCGATGGCCTTCATCATGACAATACCGGGATGCGTACTATGTAACTCCCGTACAAATCTTGCCCTGCCTTTCTTCAGCATTACAACACGATTACCCCACAGTAAATAGTCGGACTGGGTGGAAAGCTCATCTTTGCGACGGCTGTACGGTTTGGTTTCATCACCCATTTCCTTGGGGATGGTCAACCAGTCCCCGTTAAGAACAGAACGTCTTACAACCGATAGGGTCGGAGCCTGGCTGGTCCAGGTTTTATCTTGTTGAGCAGTGACAGGCGAACCTTCACTCACAAAGGCATCCATGTCCATGAGTAGCTCTGCGGGCATTGGCATTTCCACCTCCGGTGTGAGCAACGGTAACCGGCTCAATGGACAGGCTTCGAGACACATATGCAACTGGTTGTAGTTTACCTGATTCATTGGCTTGCTGGAGTACGCAGCCAATCCCATAGGACGATAGGACAACACATCACAGGTCAAAACTAAACGCTTACATGGGTCATACAGTACCAGTAGCTTGTGGGAACACAACAGATTTCTAGCCTTCTCAAAGGCTCTGTCTTGAAGTTCACCCCACCCCTAGTCGTCGTCTTTCCTGAGCAGCTTGTGCAAAGGCTCCAATACTGTGCTCAATTTGGCTAAGAAGTTACCGAAGTAGTTGAGAAGACCCAGGAACGAACGCAGCTCCGTCACATTCTGGGGCCTGGGCGCATTTTTGATGGCCTCTGTTTTCACATCTGTAGGCCTGATTCCGTCTGCAGCAATCTTTCGTCCAAGGAATACGACCTCTGGTGCCATGAAAATGTACTTCAAGCGTTTCTGCCTGAGTCCCACTTTGTCCAGACGACACAGAACGTCTTCCAGATTGTGCAGGTGCTTGGCGGTGTCACGACCTGTGACTAGGATGTTATCTTAGAATACCATGGTCCTGGGGACGGATTTCACCTAGGCTCGCCATGTTTCTCTGAAATATGGCTGTCGGCCGAAAGAATGCCAAAACCGCACCTGTTGTAAATAAACAGTCCTTTCTGTGTGTTGATGCACGTAAGTTTCTTTGATGATTCAACCAGTTCTTGTGTCATGTAGGCTGACGTTAGATTCATTTTGGTGAACGATTTTCCCCCGGCTAGCATTGCAAACAGGTCATCAGCTTTCGGTAGCAGGCACTGATCTTGTTTCGAAACTCTGTTGATCGTGATCTTGTAGTCTCCACAAATCCTGATCGTGCCGTCGCTCTTTAACATCGGAACAATGGGGCTGGTCCATTCATTAAATTCGACCTGTGAGATGACCCCCTCGCATTGTAGCCTGTCCAATTCGAGCTCGACCTTTTCTCTCATCATGTGCGGGACCGCCATGGCTTTGTGATGGATGGGCCTTGCTTCTGGGCCTAGGTGAATCTGCACCTTAGCTCCCTTGAAGCTGCCAATTCCCGGTTCAAACAGTGAGGGAAATTTGCTCAGGACTTGAGCACACAAATCATCATCCGCTGATGACAAAGCTTTGATATCGTACCATTTCCATTTTATTTTCTTGAGCCAACTCCTGCCGAATAACGATGGCCGTTGCCTGGGATAATCCATAATGGTAGATCATGAACCGCTCCCTCGTACGACATTCTTACTGCTGCACTACTGATTACTGGTATGAGCTCTTTGGTGTAGACACACAACTTCACATTTATCGGACTCAGTTTGGCTCTCTCTGTCTTGGTCTCCCACAGCTTTTCGAAAGTCCTCTGGTTCATTATCGATTGACTCGCACCCGTGTCTAATTCAATGGATAGTGGCACGCCGTTTAATTTTACCTCCATCATTATCGGTTGCCTCTTTGTTAGTAATCTTACCTCCATCATTATCGGTTGGCTCTTTGTTAGGAATGCACATACGCTATACACTTCCTCCTAGGAGCTCTCAAATGCCTCGGGCTGCATCGCCTGATCCACGCTGAATTGATCATCATCCACGTGGTGTGTCGCAGCTCGCTTGCTCCACTGTGGACACGTCCGCTGAAGATGCCCCGTCTTCGCACACCCTTTGCATACATACTGCCTGAAGCGGCACTGATGGGTCCGGTGATTGCCCCCACAACGCCAACACGTTGAGCTCGGATTTGCGCCTGATGGTGGGCTTTGAGCGGCTCTCGTTCTCGCATACGCAGTCGAGTAGGCCCTTGATGGCGCACTTTGAGCGGCTCCTGGTCTTGCAGACACAGTCGAGTAGGCCCTGCCATGTGCAGCTCTGCCAGCTGTCGATGCGATTTTGTACACAGTACTTGCCATGGAGTCCTGTTTTGTCGCGATATCTGCTTCGTGTTTTTCTGCATGGACATGCAAGCCTGGGCGATAGTAATGACCTTGCTGCGGTCCGGCGTCTCCGCAGCCAGCAGCTTACTGAAGGTCGCCTCGTGGTTGACCCCGATCACGAAAAAGTCACGCAGCATGTCTTCCAACGCAGGCCCAAATTTGCAAGGCCCTGCAAGACGTCTCAGGTCAGCAACAAATGCCGCTACGTCCTGGCCTTCTGGACGAACGTGCGTATAGAAGCGATATCTGGATATGAGGATTTCTTCCGTGGGTTTAATGTGTTCCAGAACTAGAGCACACAGTTCTTTGTAATCCTTTTCTGTAGGAAGAGTGGGTGAGAGCAGATTCTTGATGAGTGCACAGATCGTGGGGCCACAGACGGTGAGAAGAACTGCCCTGCACTTCTCTGCATTCTTGTCTTTGTTTAGGTCGTTTGCTACGAAATACTGTCAAGACGATCCGTGAAATCTCCCCAATCCTCTCCCTCATTAAATCTCTCGAGAATTCCAACAGTACTCGATTGTGCTGTGCTCGCCATACTTTTGCGTGGGTTCGTATTTGCCTCATCGCCAGTTGTGGTGTATGAAATGATACAATGAACTCCGTACTGTGAGCCAGTGACTAGGTGTAACCTGGTCGGTCTTTAATGGCTTCCAGAAATGAAGATACAAAGATGAAGTTCAGGTTATATACCGAGCCCAGCACGAGTGTACCTATGACCCTAGGACCTCCGACGGTAGTGTCCCCTGTTGGTGTACATACATTACAGTAATGATTGCAGCGCTGATCTCAGCACTAAACATGTTGTTGATTGGCGTAGCGCTGAACAGGGGGCTAATATTGGGTGCAGTCTATTGGTCTATAATATTTGGCCGAGGCGCTCTGCGCTACTTAAAGGGGAGTGCATTGTTGCAGAAGCAGCTCATTGTCAGTGGTCAGTTGCGAACAAGGCTCTTGGCATCCATGAGCTTATCGTGGACGATTGCATCAACACATGGCCATGATGGAAACTTGGCTGAGGGGTGATGACACCATACCCTTAACTGAAGCCTCCCCGCCTGGCTATATCTTCCACTACTTGCCCCGCTCCGTGGTGGCAGTGTGGTTCTCAACACTAAATCGTACCTTGGTCTGTCCCCTACTCCTCCAGCACGTTCTCCTCCTTTGAGCATCTCATCTTATTCCACCCCTCTCACCTCTCATTTAAAATTCTCAATACCATCCACCCAAGCACCATGAAAATGTTATCACTGAGATATCTTCACCTTTCCTCCCTCAGTCTCTGCACCAAGTCACTTCTCATCCTCAGTGATTTCAACCTCCATCTCAATTCATCTTGCTCTCTCTCCTCTGAGTTCACTGGCCTCCTATCCTCACAATCTCTCTCTACATGTAAACTCCCCATCCCATAATCATGGCCACCCCCTTGTCCTTTTCATCTCTCGTGGTCTTGCTACTCCAGCGTGTCAATCACAGTTAAGGCCCTCTCTGACTACTTCCTCGTATGTCGCTCTCCACCCACATCGCCCTTCCCCACCCAACCCTACTTCCTTCTACCCCTGGAAAAAACTCTCTCCTGACTCTCTTACAACTGCACTCCTCTTCTCATCAACATGCTGCCCCTTGGTGACATCATCCGAAGACACAATGTCAGTTTCCACATGTACGCTGACGACACCCAGCTCTACCTCTCCACCACTACTCTCGACCCCTCCACAGTTTCTAAATTGTCAGACTGCCTGTCCGACATCCAGTTGTGGATGAGCAGAAATGTTCGCCAATTAAATATTGGGAAGACAGAAGCCATTGTTTTCGGTCCCTGACACAAACTTTGTTTCCTAGCCACTGACTTCATCCTACTCCCAGACATCTGTCTGACACTGAACCACACTGTTCGCAAACTTAGTGTCAGTTTTGACCCTGAAATGAGCTTCCGACCACATATCCGCGGCATAACTAACACCGCCTATTTCCACCTCCGTAACATCGCCCGGCTCCAACCTTGCCTCAGCCCATTCGCTGCTGAAACCCTCATCCATGCCTTTGTTTCCTCTAGACTTGACTATTCCAATGCACTCCTGGCCTCCCACATATTACCTTACGTAAACTTGAGGTTATCCAACACTCGGGTGCCCGTGTCCTAAGTCCAATTCACCCATCACACCTGTGCTCGCTGAACTATGTTGGTTCAAAATTTTCAACTTTATTTTCAAATCTCTCCATGACCTCACCCCTCCCTATCTCTGTAATCTCCTCCACCCCACAACCCCCCCCCCGAGAAGTCTGCACTCCTCTAATTCTGCCCTCTTGAGCATCCCCGATTATAATTGCTCAACTATTGGTGGCCATGCCTTCTGTTGCCTAGGCCCTAAACTCTGCAATTCCCTCACTAAACCTCCCTGCCTCTCTACCTCTCTTTCCTCCTTTTAGAAGCTCCCTAAAACCTATCTCTTTAACCAAGCGTTTGGTCATCTGCCCTCATTTCTCTTTATGTGGCTCGGTGTCAAATTTTTGTCTTTTAATAATCCTATGAAGTGCCATGAGTCGTTTTACTATGAGTAAGGTGCTACATAAATACAAGTTGTTGTTGTTGTCAGTGTGGATTAATCCATGGCACAACAGGCAAGAGAAAGGGCGAGGAGGTTTTCGGATACGACACTGGAGGCTTTGGCCCTGGGGGTTTAGATCCTTTATGTACAGTGAGGCCTTCCATGCAGAATATCAGAAGGATGTGGGAGGAGATAGGAGTGCGATGAGTGTTACCCTGAGGACCTGGACCCAGTGCCTCAAGTAGTTTAATGAACTCACACGAGTGGTGAAGGTGAGTGAATGCACCATTAGCCTCACACACTGTTCAATGCACCACACCCCCATCACTCACCGACCAACAATCTCTCGCAATCACCACTCATACCTCACAATCAGAGTTTCACCTCACCCTCACACACTTACCACTGTTGCAAGACCAACACCCACATCTCACACACACTGCCAGCTATTCACCATGGCAGGCAAACACACTGCACCACACTCACTGACAGATTTCCCTTTCTCTTGCAGGTAAAGGTGGCTGGTAACCGCCAGGAGCAGCAGCAGACGGCAGAGGGGAAGCTCGACTGCAGAATCTCACAGAGCTGGAGGAAGCAGTGCTGGAGATAATTGGAGGCCGTCACTGAGTCTGAGGCGAGCGGTGAAGTTGAAAGCATTGCTGATGATGACGTTACACTCAGACCCAATCCTTCTTCTCCCATTCCACTTCCCCCTCATCCCTTCTCAGTTACAAGCTGATATCTTACATTTCCCCCTCCCCTCACCACAACCTGACCCATGTGCCTTTCTCCATTCAGATACCCAAGAACTGTCAGAGTCCAGCCTGTCCCCGAAGTTGTAGAGGAGAGTGACGGAGAAGAAGTGGCACTGTCACTCGATCTGACACTTCCAGGCACTAACTCAGAAAATGGCATTGTGCGTACTTTAGAGGGTAGTATAGAGGCGGGATGTGCATGTGGTGAGTCACCAGGCACAAGTGGGCTGCAGCCAGGCTGGGGGAAAGGGTAGCTCGGGTGCCAGATCCCCGGAGGGCCAGCTCACACCTGGGTTCTGCTGCACAGGACTCAGATGATGACCTCGATGGGGCAACCTTCAGAAGAAGGGTGATGGGCATGTACACAGAAATTCTTGGTGCAATGGCAAGCCTGTCAGAGAGCCTCTTCTCAGTGTCAAGGACCGTGAAGGAGTCCGGCTCCAACACGGCATGGGACTTTGCACGGAGCTTGGAGCCCATGATTTCCAGGATGGGCGATGCCATTAGGACACTTGTGAACCCAACCGTGATGCTGGGTGTGATGGGCGATGTTGCAGCTCCCATTGGAGCACAAGTGGAACCGACCCAACGTCTCAGTGCTGCAGTGCAAGCTCAGACTGCTCTCATGCAGGCTCAGCTTGTTGCCACACAAGCTCAGATTGATGCCATCATGGTTGGGTTGACGAGGGGGGAAAGGGGTTTTCAAGGTCTACAGCAGTCCAGCAATCTGTGGTCCATCAGATCGCTAGGAATGCTGAGGTGCCGCTCCAGGGAAGTGGCAGTGGGTCCGTGGAGCAGGAACTTGCTGACCTCTCTCAGGATGATTGCATTCCTACTCCCACCCGTGTCACTCTGCCCCTGCCCTTGCTGTTGTCTGTCAGCCAACCAGCCCAGACTACTGCTGCCCATGCCGAGGCAGTGTCATCTAGTCCTAGAGCTGCTCGAGGTCATCCTGCAAGGCCATCTGCACTCCCCCTCGGAAAGTCAGCAGCCTTTCACCAGCCATGCTGCAGCCACTGGGGTAGCACTGTGTGGGAACACTACAATATTAAAGGGACATGAAAGATGGAGATAAAGGGAATGCAAAAGGATGATTAGTTGACGTTGTTCTGTAGTTTGCCGTTGATTCATTTATAAATTATGTTTGGAATGTTTGTTTTGTGGTGGCTCTCATTTGAGCTTTGTGCCCAGGAGAATGCTGTGATGTTCCATGACAGAGGGACGGTAAGGTGGGGAAGTGATGAGCAACGGGGACCTGGGGTTTCATTCAGGGGAACTGGATTCTGATGATTCACTCATAAACAGCCGGTCCGGAAAAGGAACCTGCTGCAGAATGTTGTCCAGAATCATCGTGTTGTGCTGCGTCCTGCACAACATTGCGCAGCAGAGAGGATTCCAGGTGGAGGAGGCCGAACGGGCTCACCATTCATCTTTGGATGAGGAAAGCATTGAAGAAGAGGAGGAGGAATATGAAGACATGGCACCCATCGCTAGATCAGCCACGTACATTGCTGCCCAGGACGCCCTAATAGCTCAAAGGTTCAGTTAATTATTCCGATTGGAACAAATAATAAATTAAAATCACCACCAACACCACTACTCTCCCTTTGCACTAAACAGTCCATGAATCACTCATCCAACTATGGCACATCTGCACTATGGGTCCCGTCAGGTATTGACATTCATCATTAAAAAGTAAAAGGGCGAGTTGACATTTGGGAGGCAATATTGGAAGTTGTGCTAATCAATACATTTTATGTGATTTTATAAAAAAAGAAAACTTTAAACATAACATTTTGTCACAAACACCCATGTGCATACCCTTGGTTAATTCCAATTGCTTTAACTTAGGCTTTCTACCGCTTCTACATGGTGCATCTCGTGTGGCTTCAGCAGAGGTAGAGGCAGGCTGCTCAGATCCCTGCCCTGATTGCTGAGATGCTTTTGGCCTAGGCCCACTGGGTTCTGGAACCTCTGAGGGCCCTGCCAAAGACTGCTCCACCTGCACCTGTACAGAGGCAGACTCTGCCACTGGGAGAGGAGGCAGTATGTCAGCTACTGGCAGAGGGAGGTGAAATGGGTGAGAAGTGGGAGCACTTTGAGTGGAGTTCCCACTGCCATGATCCCTTTCACCATCATCCCTCTCCTGGGCCAGCGACATGTCACTCCTACCACTCTGCTGCAAACCAGATTGTGATGATCAGTGATACATTGTAAGGCCACGGATAAGGCAGCTGACATCCTGTTTAAGGTGGCAGACAAGTTGGCATCAAAGGTCTACACTGCCGTGGTCATGACCTGCATGGACTCATTTTAGAGCTGTGCTTGAATCTCCATGATGGCGGCCCCTCTCTTCATAGCAGACATTCTCCCAATTCCCTGTGTCACCTTCCCACTCGCGATCAAGTTGAACTATTACATCCTCTCCGCTATTGTGGAGAATGTGTGTGGCACGTCTGTCAGTACCTGACGAAGGTGCCGATGTGCCTCTAGCATTCTCCTTCTCAATGATAGCTCCTGGGATTCAGCATCTGTGTCCAGCTGAGCAGAGTATGGAGAGGATTGCACCCACCACGCCCCCCCCACCATGACGGGGAATCCCCACAGCTGTCCCTGCCCGTTTCTGCTCGTGCTCACTTGTGAGGTGTGAGTCACCAGGTGAAAACCCAACTAACTGTCTCAGTGGACCCACTGAAGTGGGACTATTTGTGCTGGTGCATGGCTGTACGTCCTGTGATGGTGCGTCCTTAGAAGGTCCTCTGAGCAATCATCCTCATGCATGTCTTGCCACACTTGCTGTGCGCATGAAGGCTCTGGAAGACAAAAGAAAATGATATGATTTAGTCGTGGCAAACACACAATCTTGACAATCATCATATTCAGTCTTCTCATAGTTCAGTCACTGATGGAATAAAGTCAGCAAAAGTGTATCAGAAATATTCATAATTCTGTCACCAACTATATCCAAACTCCCTGTCTTTTTATCTCCGACTGAGTGGGACGCAGATGTGCCACTTATCTCCAGGCCCTCCTCCCCTGCATCTGTACGTGTGGTGATCCACCTCCAGTCCTGTCCCACTCCCTTGTGTTTTCCGCTCTCTTCTCCTACAAGGAGTGAAGAAACAGACCTGTGAGTGAGTCAAGGTGAGGTACTCACCCGATGGATGTCGATCATTCGGTGAGGGTGACTATCAGACAGATGCATCACATTGTGTAAGGATTGGAGTGAGTGCCAGCGGTGGATGGATACATGGGGAGGTGAGGTGGTGTATAGACAGTGAAGGCCCGGTGCTGCCAAAAGTAGAGTGGGTGTGAGGAGTGATGTCATGGAGAATCTTAGCAAGACAGAGTGAGAGGCCGGTGGGGGGCTTAAACCATAGGATGGAGGTGAATCAGCAAATGTGCTGACTTTTCCTGATCTGGTTAGGTCACTGAACCTCTTCCTGCACTGTATCCCAGACTGGGGCATATGGTCCTACAGCTCACCTCCTCAGCTCATCTCCTCAGCTCCCTCCAACTGTGGCTTCCTGGTGAGAGACATAAGCTTCTTCCTCCCATTTCTGGGGAAAAGTCTGTCCCTCCTGCTCCTGATTGCACCCAGCAGTAATGCCACTGATATTGAATCCAGGTGCTGCCTTTGCTCCATGTGCAACATCTATTGTAAACACCTCCTGGCTCCCCAATTCCCATTTCACCATTCTCCCTTTAAATAGAGCTGAGATCGGGTCCTACGGGTCTGCATCATGCCCGCTTTGCAACTTGGAGACGCATAACCCGGCAGTCAATATTTACTGCCTCAATCAAGGTAAATCGGAGAATCCGTCTCGGTGACTTTACTTTGGGATTTGTGCCCGCAATCACCCTCCTCCCGCTCAGAACCCGCCTTTACATTAATAACGTCCGTAGATGACCAGTGTTCCATTGTAGACTTTCGGCTCATTGAACCTGTACTAACACTGCAAAATCTCAACCCCAGAGCCCAGGAATTTAATTAAAATCTTTAGTTACAATTTTTTCAGCTCATTACTATTTTCTTCGCTCTAATTTAAAAAATAAATCCCACTTTATTTACATATTCTTTAAGTGGCACAATTTGTCTTTTGAATGAATTATCTTGGACTGGGATCCCCTTTGTCGGTACTTTGTCCTTATCTTGCCATCTTTATTGATGACCGTATTTGATTGCCTCGATCTCGGGGCACAAATTGAAGCTATTTGACACCACCTAGTGGCCACATTGCATACTATGAATTCCATGCAGAGAAAGATCATGTGGGAAGGAAGAGGGAAGGAGAAAGGAAGGAGGACAGTAGGAATATGCTTGAGTTTGTGTGTAGGTATTGGCACATGCGGCGGAGCCTGGTCTTGGTCTCCAGTCGTCTTGGATCCCATTGCCACTGGATCAAGACCTTGCTCCATCAAGCCCGTGTGATGGCTGGTGTGCAACGGCCACCCCACGTTAAAAGAATTCACACACAGACATCTTCCACCATTTAGAATGAGTTCATCAATCACCTGACTACTCATTTTTAGTGTGGAAGCAAGTCATCCTCGACCCCGAGAGGCTGCCTATGATGATGAGTGGCCGGAGTCTTTCTGTGCAGCACTTTTCTCTGAATTGTTCTCAAATGTTTGTCTTTCTGGTGTGTCTGTGGACTCAGTCTGCCCACTGCATTTGTCCATTGAATGTACTGTAATATTATTTAAATATCCTTCTGTCTCTAAATGTAAGCATTGGTTGTCTGGCCTTGTGTGTAACCCCTCTCCTCGCCCCATTATTGACTTCAGTTGCCTTGGCCCTAAATCTGAAATCCCCTCCCTAAATCTCTCTGCCTCTCTACCTCTCCTTTATCCCCCCACTTAAACCCCATCTCTTTGAGCGAGCTTTTGGTGGCCTCCCTAATATATCCTTTAAACCCCACTGTAAAGGGGAAATTGAATTATTGACTTCAGTTAATAGTTTTTTAATTAAGTTGTCAATGAACTCCTAGGGTACACTACCAATGACTTACTAATTGCATACTTCATTGTAAAACACCAACTTGCATTTATATAGTGCCTTTAACGTAGTAAAATGTCCCAAGGCGCTTCACAGGAACCTTATGAAACAAATTTGATGTTGAGCTGCATAAGGCTGCATACTACGACAGGCAAGGTAGGTTTTAAGGAGCATCTTAAAGGAGGAGAGAGGGGTGTAGAGTTTTAGGGAGGGAATTCCTGAGCTTAGGACCTAGGCAGCAGAAGGCATGATAGGCAACGGTGGAGTGATGAAAATCGGGGATGATCAAGAGGCCAGAATTGGAGGAGCGCAGAGATCTCAGAGCGTTTGAGGGCTGGAGGAGGTTACAGAGATAGGGAGCGGTAAGGCCATGGAGAGATTTGAAAACAAGGCTGAGAATTTTAAAATTGAAGCGTTGCCGGACCGGGAGTCTAATCAGGTCAGTGAGCACAGGTGAATGGGAGTAGTTACAGGTTAGGATACGGCCAGCAGAGTTTTGGATGAGCTCAGGTTGACGGAGGGTGCATGGTGGGGTACCAGCCAGGAGAGCAGCCGAATAGTCGAAAGGCCTGGATATTTTCTTTATAAAGCTTACTGACTTTACAAATGAATCCTTTAAAAAAATATTTTTCAAAGGCCTTGCAAGGAACTGGGGCACTGCGAATGGTAAATCATTCACAGCAGTCATGTGCACAATCGGTACTTGAGGACTATTTTCAGCAGTGTCAAAAGAATCACTTAAGCGTTTCACTTTTGTGGTCACAGCAATAGATGGAGTCTTTGGAACTGGTGTGGTCACAGGACTCACACCAGGATGGTACAGTAATACGTTTGTTCTTTTCCTCAGGTCAATGTTGTGCCCTGCCTTAAGATGTGCTTGCCAACCATTGGTAGAACTGCCAGTTAACTTCACCAGTTCATCTGCCCTTTCTTCTCTCTTGAAATGAACTGCTATTTCCCTTCTAACTTGTATTCTGGAATACATCTTCTATCTACTATTACTACCTCCAGCTCTGCCACCCGTGCTTTGTACATGAGAGACAGAAAGAAAAACTTACATTTATGTAGCACATTTCACAACCTCAGGGCTTTACCAAAGCTCTTTAAAGCCAAGTAAGTGTAGTCACTATTACAATTTAAGAAACACAGCAAACTCCCACATACTGCAATGTGATAATGACCAGATGATCAGTTTTTTTCTCATGTTGGTTGAGGGATAAATATGAGCCCAGACACTGGGAGAACTCCCCTGTTCTTCTTCGAATAGTGTAATTGAATATTTTATGGTTGCCTGAGAGAGAAGACAAGGCTTTGGTTTAATGTCTCATCTAAAAGACAGCACCTCCGACAGTGCAGCACTCCCTCAGATCGAACTACAGTATGTGGGCGATGCTTGCGTCTGCGCATATTCAGAGACTGAACTCCAAGTCATAGTCAACATCTTCCCTGAGGCGTACGAAAACATGGGCCTTACACTAAACAGCTGCAAGACAAGGGTCCTCCACCAACCTGACCCCATCACACAGCACTGCCCCCCAGTCATCAAGATCCACAGCGAGGCCCTGGACAACGTGGACCACTTTCCATACCTCAGGAGCCTATTATCAGCAAGGGCAGACATCAACGACGAGGTTCAGCACCACCTCCAGTGTGCCAGCACAGCCTTCGGCCGCCTGAGGAAAAGAGTGTTCGAAGACCAGGCCCTCAAATCTGCCACCAAGCTCAGGGTCTACAGGGCTGTAGTGATAACCACCCTCCTGTATGGCTCAGAGATATGGACCATATACAGTAGACACCGCAAATCGCTGGAGAAATACCACCAACATTAGCATCCTCGATCAGGCCAACATCCCCAGCATCGAAGCACTGACCACACTTGACCAGCTCCGTTGGGCGGGCCACATTGTTCACATGTCTGACACAAGACTCCCAAAGCAAGCGCTCTACTTGGAACTCCGACACGGCAAGCGAGCCCAAAGTGGGCAGAGGAAACGTTTCAAGGACACCCTCAAAGCCTCCTTGATAAAATGCAACATCCCCACCAACACCTGGGAGTCCCTGACCAAAGGCCACCCTAAGTGGAGGAAGAGCATCCGGGAGGGTGCTGAGCACCTCAAGTCTCGTTGCCGAGAGCATGCAGAAAACAAGCGCAGACAGTGGAAGGAGTGTGCGGCAAACCAGTCCCACCCATCCTTTGTACCTGTTCAGAGTTTACTGTATTCAGTCTATTGAGTTATTGTATTCACAACATTTGGTGACGAGGATGAGATACTGGTGGTGGAGACGCTGGATTTGAGCAGCCACAGGTTTTGCGTATGCAGTCGGGTAGGCCCTGCCATATGCAGCTCTGCCAAACGACGATGATGCATTTGGGACCTTGGTCATGTTATCCAGTACATCCACAGCTACCATTGAGAGCCTTCATGTCATGTTTGCTATGCATTGTCAGCCTGACATCGTTGTAAGCGACAACGGATCTTGCTTCACCAGTATCGAGTTTCAAGAGTTCATGAAACTCAATGGTATCAAATATGTGAGGTCAGCACCATTCAAACCTGCATCCAATGGACAAGCAGAGCATGCGGTCCAAACCATCAAGCAGAGTATGAAACATGTAACTCAAGGTTCACTGCGAACTCGCTTGTCACGCATATTGCTTAGTTACAGGACAAGACCCCATACGCTTCGCGGGGTCTCCCCTGCTGAACTATTGATGAAGAGAGGCCTCAAGACCAGGCTCTCTCTTGTCCACCATGACTTGAATAATTGTGTCAAATACAGGCGTCAAAGTCAGCAAGGGTATCATGATTGCGCTACTGTGTCACGCAACATTTCTATCAATGATCCTGTGTATGTATTGAATTGTGGTCCAGGTCCCAAATGGATCAGCGGTACTGTTATGGCCAAGGAGGGTAACAGAGTGTTTATCGTCAAGCTCAAGAATGGGCAAACATGCAGGAAACATGTTGATCAGATAAAGCTGCAGCACACGGATGAACTGGAACAGTCTGAGGAAGACAAAATCAGTGACCAACCAACCTACCCTCAGTCATCAGAGGACTCCGCTGTCATCAATGAATCTGGACTTTCAATCACTGACATGGTCAATGAATCTGGACTTTCAATCCCTGACATGGTCATTGCCACTCCCATCAGATCGGCTACCCAGCCCCCAGTCATAACAGACTCAGAACGCTCGCCCAAGGCTGGAGTTGAACTGAGACGTTCAACTCAGGAGCGGAACGCCCTGGACCGTCTCAATTTGTAAAAAGACCGTTTTAATCTTAAAAGGGAATATTGTCATGTATGTATGCTTGGATTTACTAGCCACCAGATGGTGCCACTGTTGGAGGTCATTGGGCTGTGCGCATGTGTGCAGGGCCGGGTATAAAAGTCCAGCCATCTTGTAATGTAATCACTTTGGGCCCTAATGAAATGGAGCCAGGTTTGTACCTATTCAGAGTTTACAGTATTCAGTCTATTGAGTTATTGCATACATAACAACAGATCAGTGCCTTTAAAACACTGCAACAACTGCTGCAATTTCTTCTCCTCCCTCAGTCCGTTCACATTAATCGAGACTAATGCAATCATGGTTCCTAATAAAGGAAGTGTGCCTAATAATCCCTCCATCATTTAATCTCCGGCTGTTCCCTCCTCTCATGATCCAACTTTTCGGGCAGCTGTTGCTTTCTCCTGCAGTCTCCAGCTCTTTTTCACCTCCTGTTTGAACCTTCAATGCCATTTCAGCCTCTTCCTTACATTAGGTTTAGGCCGAGGAGCCTTAAAGGGGCAGTAAGACGGGAGCGGGGAGACAAAGACGCTAAAAGAGAGCAAGATAGGTGAAGATGCACCATTGTCCCAGAGAGAGAAGAAACGGGGACCAAGGGTCAGCGGTGGAGATAATCCCTCCTTCTGCCTCTCACTAACCTTTCCCTTTCCACATGATGCCACCCCAACCCACACTTCCATGTCTCCATCCCCCTCTGACTCCTCACTCTCGAGCTCTTCTGTAATCTCCTGTTTCTGCTCCCTGTCAGATACATAATCTCCCTTCGAGAGTCTTCCTGCTTTCACGGTTTCTCCAACATTACCACTGCCTTCGGCCTTATCTCCACCGCTGACCCTTCGCTCCCCGTTTCTTCTCTCTCTGGGACAATGGTGCATCTTCACCTATCTTGCTCGAGAGAGGCAGCGGCCTATAAAAGGCTCAGCAGTCCAGGGAGCATCGAGAGAGGCAGCGACCTATAAAAGGCTCAGCAGTCCGGGGAGCGTCGAGAGAGGCAGCGGCCTATAAAAGGCTCAGCAGTCCGGGGAGCGTCGAGAGAGGCAGCGGCCTATAAAAGGCTCAGCAGTCCGGGGAGCGTCGAGAGAGGCGGGAGTCGAGAGAGGCAGCGGCCTATAAAAGGCTCAGCAGTCCGGGGAGCGTCGAGAGAGGCGGGAGTCGAGAGAGGCAACGGCCTATAAAAGGCTCAGCAGTCCGGGGAGCGTCGAGAGAGGCGGGAGTCGAGAGAGGCAGCGGCCTATAAAAGGCTCAGCAGTCCTGGGAGTCGAGAGAGGCGTACTTGTGCAGCTGCAGCTGAGAGAAGTCAAAAAAGAAGTAGAAAGAAATCAAAAGGTGACGTCACAGCCAACGTGGTAAGTGATTGGCTGCTGATTGGTGAGTAGTTTTTCTTTTTCTTTATTAGTCAGTAACTTTTAACATTGTTGTCGGCAATTTAAGTGTATCTAAGGGTTAAGTCATGGCAGGACAGCTCGGTCATGTGATATGCTCCTCCTGTACCATGTGGGAATACGGGGACAACACCAGTGTCCCTGACGACTACATGTGCGGGAAGTGTGTCCACCTCCGGCTCCTGACGGTCTGCGTTGCGGAGTTGGAGCTGAGGGTGGATTCACTCTGGAGCATCCACGATGCTGAGAATGACGTGAGTATCACGTGTAGCGAGTTGGTCTTACCGCAGGAGAAGGGTCCACAGCCAGTAAGGGAATGGAAGACCAGCAGGAAGAGTAGTGCAAGGAAGGTAGTGCAGGGGTCCCCTGTGGTCATCCCACTGCAAAACAGATACACTGCTTTGAGTGCTGTTGAGGGGGATGACTCATCAGGAGAGGGCAGCAGCAGCCAAGTTCATGGCACCGTGGCTGGCTTTGTTGCACAGGAGGGCAGGAAAAAGAGTGGGCGAGCGATAGTGATAGGGGATTCAATTGTAAGGGGAATAGATAGGCGTTTCTGCGGCCGCAACCGAGACTCCAGGATGGTATGTTGCCTCCCTGGTGCAAGGGTCAAGGATGTCTCGGAGCGGGTGCAGGACATTCTAAAAAGGGAGGGAGAACAGCCAGTTGTCGTGGTGCACGTTGGTACCAATGACATAGGTAAAAAAAGGGATGAGGTCCTACGAAATGAATTTAAGGAGCTAGGAGCTAAATTAAAAAGTAGGACCTCAAAAGTAGTAATCTCGGGATTGCTACCAGTGCCACATGCTAGTCAGAGTAGGAATCGCAGGATAGCTCAGATGAATACGTGGCTTGAGCAATGGTGCAGCAGGGAGGGATTCAAATTCCTGGGGCATTGGAACCGGTTCTGGGGGAGGTGGGACCAGTACAATCCGGACGGTCTGCACCTGGGCAGAATCGGAACCAATGTCCTCGGGGGAGTGTTTGCTAGTGCTGTTGGGGAGGAGTTAAACTAATATGGCAGGGGGATGGGAACCAATGCAGGGAGATAGAGGGAAACAAAAAGGAGGCAAAAACAAAAGACAGAAAGGAGATGAGGAAAAGTGGAGGGCAGAGAAACCCAAGGCAAAGAACAAAAAGGGCCATTGTACAGCAAAATTCTAAAAGGACAGAGGGTGTTAAAAAAACAAGCCTAAAGGCTTTGTGTCTTAATGCAAGGAGTATCCGCAATAAGGTGGATGAATTAACTGTGCAAATAGATGTTAACAAATATGATGTGATTGGGATTACGGAGACGTGGCTCCAGGATGATCAGGGCTGGGAACTCAACATCCAGGGGTATTCAACATTCAGGAAGGATAGAATAAAAGGAAAAGGAGGTGGGGTAGCATTGCTGGTTAAGGAGGAGATTAAGGCAATAGTTAGGAAGGACATTAGCTTGGATGATGTGGAATCTATATGGGTAGAGCTGCAGAACACCAAAGGGCAAAAAACGTTAGTGGGAGTTGTGTACAGACCTCCAAACAGTAGTAGTGATGTTGGGGAGGACATCAAACATGAAATTAGTGGTGCGTGCAATAAAGGTGCAGCAGTTATAATGGGTGACTTTAATATGCACATAGATTGGGCTAACCAAACTGGAAGCAATACGGTGGAGGAGGATTTCCTGGAGTGCATAAGGGATGGTTTTTTAGACCAATATGTCGAGGAACCAACTAGGGGGGAGGCCATCTTAGACTGGGTGTTATGTAATGAGAGAGGATTAATTAGCAATCTCGTTGTGCGAGGCCCCTTGGGGAAGAGTGACCATAATATGGTGGAATTCTGCATTGGGATGGAGAATGAAACAGTTAATTCAGAGACCATGGTCCAGAACTTAAAGAAGGCTAACTTTGAAGGTATGAGGCGTGAATTGGCTGGGATGGATTGGCGAATGATACTTAAGGGGTTGACTGTGGATGGGCAATGGCAGACATTTAGAGACCGCATGGATGAACTACAACAATTGTACATTTCTGTCTGGCGTAAAAATAAAAAAGGGAAGGTGGCTCAACCGTGGCTATCAAGGGAAATCAGGGATAGTATTAAAGCCAAGGAAGTGGCATACAAATTGGCCAGAAATAGCAGCGAACCTGGGGACTGGGAGAAATTTAGAACTCAGCAGAGGAGGACAAAGGGTTTGATTAGGGCAGGGAAAATGGAGTATGAGAAGAAGCTTGCAGGGAACATTAAGACGGATTGCAAAAGTTTCTATAGATATGTAAAGAGAAAAAGGTTAGTAAAGACAAACTTAGGTCCCCTGCAGTCAGAATCAGGGGAAGTCATAACGGGGAACAAAGAAATGGCGGACCAATTGAACAAGTACTTTGGTTCGGTATTCACGAAGGAGGACACGAACAACCTTCCGGTTATAAAAGGGGTCGGGGGGTCTAGTAAGGAGGAGGAACTGAGGGAAATCCTTATTAGCCAGGAAATTGTGTTGGGAAATTGATGGGATTGAAGGCCGATAAATCCCCAGGGCCTGATGGACTGCATCCCAGAGTAATTAAGGAGGTGGCCTTGGAAATTGTGGATGCGTTGACAGTCATTTTCCAACATTCCATTGACTCTGGATCAGTTCCTATGGAGTGGAGGGTAGCCAATGTAACCCCACTTTTTAAAAAAGGAGGGAGAGAGAAAACAGGGAATTATAGACCGGTCAGCCTGACATCGGTAGTGGGTAAAATGATGGAATCAATTATTAAGGATGTCATAGCAGTGCATTTGGAAAGAGGTGACATGATAGGTCCAAGTCAGCATGGATTTGTGAAAGGGAAATCATGCTTGACAAATCTTCTGGAATTTTCTGAGGATGTTTCCAGTAGAGTGGACAAGGGAGAACCAGTTGATGTGGTATATTTGGACTTTCAGAAGGCGTTCGACAAGGTCCCACACAAGAGATTGATGTGCAAAGTTAGAGCACATGGGATTGGGGGTAGTGTACTGACATGGATTGAGAACTGGTTGTCAGACAGGAAACAAAGAGTAGGAGTAAATGGGTACTTTTCAGAATGGCAGGCAGTGACTAGTGGGGTACCGCAAGGTTCTGTGCTGGGGCCCCAGCTGTTTACACTGTACATTAATGATTTAGATGAGGGGATTAAATGTAGTATCTCCAAATTTGCGGATGACACTAAGTTGGGTGGCAGTGTGAGCTGCGAGGAGGATGCTGTGAGGCTGCAGAGCGACTTGGATAGGTTAGGTGAGTGGGCAAATGCATGGCAGATGAAGTATAATGTGGATAAATGTGAGGTTATCCACTTTGGTGGTAAAAACAGAGAGACAGACTATTATCTGAATGGTGACAGATTAGGAAAAGGGGAGGTGCAACGAGACCTGGGTGTCATGGTACATCAGTCATTGAAGGTTGGCATGCAGGTGCAGCAGGTGGTTAAGAAAGCAAATGGCATGTTGGCCTTCATAGCAAGGGGATTTGAGTACAGGGGCAGGGAGGTGTTGCTACAGTTGTACAGGGCATTGGTGAGGCCACACCTGGAGTATTGTGTACAGTTTTGGTCTCCTAACTTGAGGAAGGACATTCTTGCTATTGAGGGAGTGCAGCGAAGGTTCACCAGACTGATTCCCGGGATGGCGGGACTGACCTATCAAGAAAGACTGGATCAACTGGGCTTGTATTCACTGGAGTTCAGAAGAATGAGAGGGGACCTCATAGAAACATTTAAAATTCTGACGGGGTTAGACAGGTTAGATGCAGGAAGAATGTTCCCAATGTTGGGGAAGTCCAGAACCAGAGGTCACAGTCTAAGGATAAGGGGTAAGCCATTTAGTACCGAGATGCGGAGGAACTTCTTCACCCAGAGAGTGGTGAACCTGTGGAATTCTCTACCACAGAAAGTTGTTGAGGCCAATTCACTAAATATATTCAAAAAGGAGTTAGATGAGGTCCTTACTACTAGGGGGATCAAGGGGTATGGCGAGAAAGCAGAAATGGGGTACTGAAGTTGAATGTTCAGCCATGAACTCATTGAATGGCGGTGCAGGCTAGAAGGACCGAATGGCCTACTCCTGCACCTATTTTCTATGTTTCTATGTTTCTTTTGGCGTCTTTGTCTCCCCGCTCCCGTCCTACTGCCCCTTTAAGGCTCCTGCTTCTTGCACCCTCTCCATGTCTTGCCCCCTCCTGCTCCCTGAGATGTATGACTCCCCGTCTTTCTTCAGAGTACTTACATTTACCCAGCTCTCCGCACCCCGCTCTCACTCACCTCACGAACACCTGATTGTTTAGGGAGAGGCGAGCCATATTATGGCTCGACTTTGTCCTTGACCCATGATGTCCTCTGCTCACTTTATCCTTTTTCACCATACTTGGTGTGTTTTCCACCATCTCCATCCTGTTTTCTGCTCTGCAATTTCCTGCCTCTTCTTTCCTCATTCCGTTCGGTGGCTGTGTCCTCCGCCTGCTCCGCTCTTCTGACCATTCCACTCACACCTCCTGCTCCTTCTACCGTCCCCGCATTGTTCAAGGGGCTTCCATCTGCCTCACACTCACAGCAGGTAAGGCCTTTGTGACAAACCACACAGCTCTCTGCCTTGCAGTTCAGAGCGATGTGACCAGACTTGCCACAGTTGTAACAGTACAGGTCTGGACAGCTTCTTACTAGATGGTCATGTCCAATACAGTAATAGCAAACCTTCACCTGGTTATCATGCAGTACCCGGAAGTACTGCACTCCTTCCATTGTCTCGAATTTCATGTTGTAAGGTAATGATTTCACCTCCTCTGGGAACCGCACTTTTATATAACGGGTTCCATCGGCTACCCACGTTCCTGGATAGTATCTGCTCTTTATTACTGAGCAAAGTTTAATGTCTCACGATTCCAACTTTTTTATCAGCAAATCATTCTCAACATAAGAATGAAACCACCACTTCAGAATACAGCAGGGATACATCCAAGTACTTCTCACCAACCTTCAGGCTCAGTAAAAGTCTTTCGGCCTCCTCTCGGCCACAGAGCGTCACTTCGAATCCAACATTCGGCTTTGGTCGGCAAGCAAAGCAACTTCAATCACCGCAGTCCTTGTGTACTGCCTGGTTGAGATCCCAAGCTCACATCTCCTTATCCTGGCATTGAACCACTACTGTGTTTTCTTTTCCAAAACCTCCTGGGGTCCTAGCCCAAATCTTTGGGCCTTTTATTCTCCCTTCTCAAAACATTTGCTCCCCTGATTAAATTCACACTGGGAGCATTGTCCTCTGAGGGGCCACCCTGCTGCTGTTTATGGGCCACAAAGGCCCCAAAACTTGAGGAAAAAAACCCACCACCAACTCCAACACCTGCAGTAACCAGTAGTACCTGCTCAATCCTAGCCCCTCCCACCGAGAGAGTGTGACTCACTGAGCCACAGCTAAGACCTGACATGCAGCAATCTTCAGCCATTGCAGTCATCAATAATGCACCACCTTGCGTTCCATCCCTCAGTTTTCTATATCTGCAACCTAGCTGCCATTTTCGAGCAAGGTAGTCACACACAATAATAATCACAGCGTCCTGCCTCACAATAAAAAGTTCCTCAAAGTCCTGATGTAAGGATGAAAGAATGTAGATGACTCAGTACAAACCATCCCCATTTTAATCCAATTACGTGCAGATTGGTCAGAGGAGCAAAGACCTATGGGCTGAGACACTGATGAAGTGAGAGGAATGGAGTCAGTGTCAGACTCACAGTGCAGTACTGTACCATGGATGATTTCAGTCGCTTTATTCTCATCTTGTGTAGGGAGAGGGCTGGAGCAAGGGCCCTTAAACATTGTCTGATTCCTTCAGCTTGTCTAGCATACAATGCCTGACAGGTCACTCACAAGCTGCAGTATGCCAGTCCAGGGTGGTGTTCAAGGGTCACCTCAGCGGAGGGCACCAGGAAATTTCCCTGTTCTTCTGTAAATGCCACGGGGTCTTTAGCATTCACCCAAACCCCTGAACAAGCAGATGGGAGCTGTGTATCAATGTCTCATCCGAAGGATGGAAAATTACTGCAACCAGTCTTCCCAGTCAGTTCCCAACCCAGGCAATAACCTCGTTCTGCTTTGCTTCTGAGATCAGACAAGATCAGATGCTATATCAACAGTATAGCCAGAGCCATAATATGAAAGAGAATCCACTGGAAAGGGAAACAATCAATAATCATACCACTGGTCAGTGTGAGGCAGTTATTAATAAAGCGCATTGGGTATTGATTGCATCAAGGACATTAAGCTACACGCCAGAAAAATGACACTGGCATTGCACAGGTTACTGCTGAGGCCATTTCCTGAGTACAGCATGCAGTTTTGGCCACCTTACTTCAAAAATAATGTAGGTGGAACAGGAAGGTTACCACGATGATTCCAGTCCTTGGGGGACTAAGTTACAAAGAATGACTCACATGATCAAAGCATATTTTTCCTGGAGCAAAAAATGAGGGGAGACGTGGTACAAATCTTTAAAACAGTAAAAGATGGTGCCACTAATTTGACTATGCCCCAGTGCCATTCATCACCGTCTAAGTAGCCTCAAAATAATGTTCATTCAACAAATTCACCATAACCATTGATTTTACTGGGGCCGAATGAAACAGCGGACTGGACAAAATCCCAGGGAATTATGGTGTGACATAAGTCACTCACACCATAACTTCCTTGGGCGATTATGTTGTAAAACGGGCCCTACGACTTAGGCGTGCCATTGCAATGTCGTGAGTCTGGAGGAAATTCTGGGCCGGTGTTATAAAGGATCTGAACACAGGTGCATGCATCGGATGTTGTGCACCTGGCAAGTTCTATCACTTGAGCAAACTGCTTGCTTGGACCAAGGTCAGTCAGAAGCTCATTCCATAGAGTATTCGGCAATGATGATCAATCCATAGAATGATACAGCACAGAAGGAGGCCACTCGGCCCACCATGCCTTTGCGGCTCTTTGAAAAAGCTGTCCAATTAGTCCCACTCCCTTGCTCTACCCCATAGTCCTGCAAATTTCTTCTGTTCAAGTACATATCCAATTCCTTTTTGAATGTTACTGTTGAATCAGCTTCCACCACCCTTTCAGGCCGTGCATTCCAGATCATAACTCGCTGCATAAAAAAAGTGTATCTCTTTTGTTTTTTTGCCAATTATTTTATATCTGTGTCTTTTGGTTATCGACCCTCCTGTCACTGGAAACAGTTTATCCCTGTCTATTCTATCAAAAACCCTTATAATTTTGAACACCTCCACTAAATCTCCTCTTAACCTTCTCTGCTCTAAGAAGAACAACCCCAACTTCTCCAATCTCTCTGCATAACTGAAATCCCTCATCCCT
This sequence comes from Pristiophorus japonicus, assembly GCF_044704955.1. Lineage (NCBI taxonomy): Eukaryota > Metazoa > Chordata > Chondrichthyes > Pristiophoridae > Pristiophorus > Pristiophorus japonicus. Next base: position 134,653,979 of record NC_091987.1, on the reverse strand, counting down.
GGTACCATTCCAGTAAATCTTCTCTGCACCCTCGCCAAGGGCTTGACATCCTTCCTAAAATGAGGTGCCCAGAATTGGCCACAATACTCCAGCTAAGCCTATCCATAAATTCAGTCTGTTCTTAAACAGGTATTTGTATTGTATTAGTTGCTTTAGCTGATAATGTATTTCACATTGCACAGAATAACCTCTTGCCTTACTGGGAGTAAGTTAGCAAGTTAACTTTCTACTTGTATCCACAAGTTCCGCAATTTCTGTCTAGCTAAGTAACTTACTTCCATCCACGTTGTACATGTCTCTCGTTATTTAGAAGAAGGGACCATAAAGAGTGTGTTGAATCGGGAATGCTAAGCTCCTGGCCCGATTGTCCAATCTGTGCTGTCATGACGGGCGACCCCATCTTATATCACAATTCTCTCTCTTAACTTGACTGCAAATGGAATCAACAACAACAACTTATATTTATATAGTCCTTTAACATAGTGAAAACTCCCAAGGCGCTTCACAGGAGCATTATGCAATAAAAATTTGATACCGAGTCGTATAAGTAGAAATTAGAACAGGTGAAAGAGGTAGGTTTTAAGAAGCGCCTTGATGGAGGAAAGAGGGGTAGAGAGGCTGAGAAGTTTAGGCAGGGAGTTCCAGAGCTTGGGGCCTAGGCAACAGAAGGCACGGCCACCAATGGTTGAGCGATTACAATCAGGTTTGCTAAGGAGGGCAGAATTAGAGGAGCGCACTTCTGTTCCCAGACATGCTGCCTTCTTTCCGAACAACCACTTCAAATTTGGCTCATGACCTTGGCAGCTGATCTTACATTACAATAGGGAATACACATTTTAAAAGTACTTCATTGGCTATAAAGCACTTCGGGACATCCTGTGTTCTTGAAAGGCGCTATAGAAATACTCTTTCTTTTTCTTTCTTTCAATGAAGATGTAAAGCAATAATAACAGGTGCAAAGCCAATGGGAATATATAGGAGAACTGAAAATGTTCCACCCCCAGCAGACTGTACAAGCCGGCACTAATGTACACAACGGGCTCACTGTGCAAGGAGCAGCACAATGCTAATGATTCTTCCCCTTGCTGGTTATGTCACATGAGGCTGTGGCGACGTACCTGTTTTTCATAATAATATCAGGAAATCCTTCCCCCCGCCCCCCCCCCCCCCAAAAAAAAAAACCCTTGGAAAAAGTCCCACCTAAGTAACTAAACATAGAATTGCTTTGGAAACATCAAAGACTTGGCACGGGATCTGCAAAGCTCATTTGAGACTCGCACTTGTGATGTTGCAAGGTGCAATTCCCTCATCCCAAATCATTTCCATACCGAATGTTTGTTTACTGCTCCACTTCATAGTAATTGCGAGACATGTACAGAAATAGAACTGCTGGAAATGATGGAGGATCAGATGACCCCTGAAACAATAACCAGTTCCTTCTCTTTCAGATATTGACTGTACATTTCCAACATTTTATGGTTTTATTTTACATATATGGGTTTCCATTGTTATCTTTGTATTTGCAGGATATTATTTGTGTAAATGACACAAAGGTAATGTCATTTATACACAAAATTGCTGCAATACTATTATACAATTATTAAAATTATTCTCATAAGCGTTGGGGTATCTGTTTATCCCATGTATATGGACATGATCTTTGCAGTGCGACAACTGCAGGAAAAAGGCAGGGAACAGCACCAGCCCTTATACATGGCCTTCTTCGACCTTACAAAGGACTTTGACACTGTCAACCGCGAGGGTCTATGGAGCTTCGTCCTCTGTTTCGGATGCCCCCAAAAGTACATCACTATCCTCCGCCTGCTCCACAATGACATGCAAGCCGTGATCCTTGCCAACGGATTCATCACAGACCCAATCCACGTCCAGACCGGGGTCAAGCAGGGTGGCGTCATCGCCCCAACCCTCTTCTCAATCTTCCTTGCTGCCATGCTCCACCTCACAGTCAACAAGCTCCCCACTGGAGTGGAACTAAACTACAGAACCAGTGGGAAGCTGTTCAACCTTCACCGTCTCCAGGCCAGGTCCAGGACCACTCCAACCTCTGTCGTCGAGTTACAGTACACTGCGTCAGTGCACACACAGAGGCTGAACTCCAGGACATAGTCGACGTATTTAACAGGGCGTATAAAAGCATGGGCCTCACGCTAAACATCAGTAAGACAAAGGTCCTCCACCAGTCTGTCCTTACCGCACAGCACTGCCCCCCAGACATCAAGATCCATGGCACGGCCCTGGACAACGTGGGCCATTTCCCTTATCTCGGGAGCCTCCTATCAACAAGAGCAGGCATTGACGACGAGATCCAACATCGCCTCCAGTGCGCCAGTGCAGCCTTCAGCCTGAGGAAAAGAGTGTTTGAAGACCAGGCCCTCAAAACTGTTACCAAGCTCCTGGTCTACAGGGCCATAGTAATATCCACCCTCCTGTATGGCTCAAAGACGTGGACCATGTACAGTAGACACCTCAAGTCGCTGGAGAAATATCACCAGCAATGTCTTCGCAAGATCCTACAAATCTCCTGGGACGACAGACGCACAAACATTAGCGTCCTCGTCCAGGCCAACATCCCCAGCATTGAAGCACTTGATCAGCTCCGCTGGGCAGGCCACATAGTTCGCATGCCAGACACGAGACTCCCAAAGCAAGCGCTCTACTCGGAACTCGTCCACGGCAAATGAGCCAAAGGTGGGCAGAGGAAACGTTACAAGGACACCCTCAAAGCCACCCTGATAAAGTACGACATCCCCACAGACACTTGGGAGTCCCTGGCCTTAGACCGCCCTAAGTGGAGGAAGTGCATCCGGGAGGGTGCTGAGCTCCTCGAGTATCGTCGCCGAGAGCATGCAGAAATGAAGCGCAGGCAGCGGAAAGAGCGTGCGGCAAACCAGTTCCACCCACCCCTTCCCTCAAGACTGTCTGTCCCACCTGTGACAGAGACTGTGGTTCTCGTATTGGACTGTTCAGCCACCTAAGAACTCATGCTAAGAGTGGAAGCAAGTCTTCCTCGATTCCGAGGGACTGCCTATGATGTATCCTGAGTAGAAATAAAAACTAAGTGACTGCTACAAACAGCCTCGCCTGAAGAGGGCAGTATTGTACTATTTCTAACTATCAGCAACATTTACCGTACTGAATCATTGAATCATACAAAGAAAGACTTGCATTTATATAGCGCCTTTCACGACCACCGGACATCTCAAAGCACTTTACAGTCAATGAAGTACTTTAGGAGTGTAGTTACTGTTGTAATGTGGAAAACATGGCAGCCAAATTGCACACAGTAAGCTCCCACAAACAGCAATGTGATAATGAGCAGATAATCTGGTTTTTTTTGTTATGTTGATTGAGGGATAAATATTGGCCAGGACACTGTGGATAATCCCCCTGCTCTTCTTCAAAATAGTGCCATGGGATCTTTTACGTCCACCTGAGAGAGCAGACGAGACCTCGGTTTAATGTCTCATCTGAAAAATGGCACCCTCCGACAGTGCAGCACTCCCTCAGCACTGCACTGGAGTGCCAGCCTAGATTTGGGACTTGAACCTACAACCTTCTGGCTCAGAGGCGAGTGTGCTGCCCACTGAGCCACAGCTGAACAGAAGGAAGCCATGAAAGAACTGTCCAATTAGTCCCACTCCCCTGCTTTCCCCATAGCCCTGCAAATTTCTCCTTTTCGAATACTTATCCAATTCCCTTTTGAAAGTTACCATTCAATCTGTTTGTTCGACCCTCTCGGGCAGTGTCTTCCAGATCATAACAACTCGCTGTGAAAAAATTCTCCTCATCTCCCCTCAGAATCCTATGCCTCTTTTTCCACAGATGCTGCCTGACCTGCTGAATGTTTCCAGGATTTTCTGTTTTTATTTTATATGAGGTAATGAATTGGGAATGTGGTGTGAAAATGTGCATCAAATGAACAGCAGTAGACTGGACACTGAATGGACGTTGCACTGAATGGATATGTAACATGGTTTAGTGTCAGTGTGAAGCAGTTTCTACTTTACTCCAATACTAAAGTTATAATATAAATCCTATACCCAAAGAGAGAGAGGGGTAGTCTTTCACACAGAAACACATCCCAAAGCTCTTAGGACTCAAAATTGGTTATGGCCGTTTTTGAGGCGGTGCCACCGCCTGAATGCTGATTTTAGCGGCGGGCGTTAGGTGTAGCCTCAAACTGCTAAAGTCAGTTTTAATGCCCAAGCTGAGAGAGCAGCGCTAAAAAGTGGCGTTGCACACTGATTCTCGGCAGGAGCTCAGGAGGCCGACTGAATTTCGCATCAGGAGGCTGCCACCATGCTAGCTGGAAAACGGGAAGAAAAGGGAAGAGGGAAAAAACCCTCAAACTTCTCTGACCGGCACACAAACTTCCCCACTATTACAACTAATTAAAAACTGAAGAAATAAATAAAGAAAAAAACTTGCCTTGCTCTCTGGCCGATTCCGCCCGAGTTCTGCTGTTTAACCACAACTTTTTCAGGCTGTAAGAACGCCTGCCAGGAAGGCCGACGTTCAAAATAAATATCATGATAGAGGCGCCAAGGAGGCGTTGCACGCTGGATGGCATCACCATGTGGGTGGCGTTAGCTGGCACAGCGTTACCTCTTGGTGCCTCTGCCAAAGAGCCTACTGAATTTCTGCGCAGGCATGGACGCCGCTTACCGTCGAAGTTCGGCCTTTGCTGCCCGTTCACCACCTCCCACACACGGTAACAGGAGGCGTCATAAAGCGAATTTCGGCCTCTTACAGTCTACATTCTTATCTCTCTGCAATGGAGGATGGGTCTAACTTTTACTTCTAAATATTTGAGACGTTTGGAAAGAGGTGACATGATAGGTCCAAGTCAGCATGGATTTGTGAAAGGGAAATCATGCTTGACAAATCTTCTGGAATTTTTTGAGGATGTTTCCAGTAGAGTGGACAAGGGAGAACCAGTTGATGTGGTATATTTGGACTTTCAGAAGGCTTTCGACAAGGTCCCACACAAGAGATTAATGTACAAAGTTAAAGCACATGGGATTGGGGGTAGTGTGCTGACATGGATTGAGAACTGGTTGTCAGACAGGAAGCAAAGAGTAGGAGTAAATGGGTACTTTTCAGAATGGCAGGCAGTGACGCAAGGCTCTGTGTTGGGGCCCCAGCTGTTTACATTGTACATTAATGATTTGGTTGAGGGGATTAAATGTAGTATCTCCAAATTTGCGGATGACACTAAGTTGGGTGGCAGTGTGAGCTGCGAGGAGGATGCTATGAGTCTGCAGAGTGACTTGGATCGGTTAGGTGAGTGGGCAAATGCATGGCAGATGAAGTATAATGTGGATAAATGTGAGGTTATCCACTTTGGTGGTAAAAACAGAGAGACAGACTATTATCTGAATGGTGACAGATTAGGAAAAGGGAAGGTGCAATGAGACCTGGGTGTCATGGTACATCAGTCATTGAAGGTTGGCATGCAGGTACAGCAGGCGGTTAAGAAAGCAAATGGCATGTTGGCCTTCATAGCGAGGGGATTTGAGTACAGGGGCAGGGAGGTATTGCTACAGTTGTACAGGGCCTTGGTGAGGCCACACCTGGAAAATTGTGTGCAGTTTTGGTCTCCTAACTTGAGGAAGGACATTCTTGCTATTGAGGGAGTGCAGCGAAGGTTCACCAGACTGATTCCTGGGATGGCGGGACTGACCTATCAAGAAAGACTGGATCAACTGGGCTTGTATTCACTGGAGTTCAGAAGAATGAGAGGGGATCTCATAGAAACGTTTAAAATTCTGACGGGTTTAGACAGGTGAGATGCAGGAAGAATGTTCCCAATGTTGGGGAAGTCCAGAACCAGGGGTCACAGTCTAAGGATAAGGGGTAAGCCATTTAGGACTGAGATGAGGAGAAACTTCTTCACCCAGAGAGTGGTGAACCTGTGGAATTCTCTACCACAGAAAGTTGTTGAGGCCAATTCACTAAATATATTCAAAAAGGAGTTAGATGTAGTCCTTACTACTAGAGGGATCAAGGGGTATGGCGAGAAAGCAGGAATGGGGTAATGAGGTTGCATGTTCAGCCATGAACTCATTGAATGGCGGTGCAGGCTCGAAAGGCTGAATGGCCTACTCCTGCACCTATTTTCTATGTTTCTATGTTCTACTGCCAAGGATTTTGAGAAGATACTGATGGAGAGGAAGAATAAACAGATCCATCAATTCCCCTTGGAACAAGCCAAATCAGTATTGGAAATCCCCAGGCTGTTTCTGGTACGTCCACCGTGTAAAATACCGGGAAACTGAGTTTAATTGGACTGTAATCATTCTGACTTCAGTGTAGCCTTTGTCACATGAGAACACTCAACCATATCCTTGACAGTGTCGATAACTCTGAATCAGTATCCCTGCGCTACACACGGACTGAATAACTCCAGGGTGACTTCTACTCCCACATTCAGTTGAACATTTTTTTTCAGAGGGGGAGACTTTCATTTTAACATTTAAATCAAAAAATGAGTAACTATTTGATAAATGGCATTTTTCAGAGTGATGTTAATCATTTACAGAGTCTGACCTGTTGCCAGAGGCACTGGCCTTCCTGGTAGAGGGTGTAAGATATCATCTCCTGTGCAAGTCGCTCTGCTTGCACCATTGTAAAAGGCTCAAGCAGTGTCTGGTCATAGGTAAAGCAGTGCTGGAGGGGAAACACCCTGATATCCTTAATATCTCTACACCCCTGTCTCGTTCTGATTGAAATACGATGTTATGGAGGTCGATCTGAGATCTTGCCCGCTGGGTCAGAGTGAAGCGATTCCAATGTCGATGTGGAGTTACACGCCACTTTCAAATCCCTCCCGAAACCACTCTCACACTATTTATTTCAAAATAACTGCTCGGGCCAAACCGTTGCCCTGAGAAAATGTTCAGGAGGCTTGGAGTGCACCAACTAGCTCTCTGCGAGACTGCGTTTGAGGCATCGCTCTGCAGGGTGAGTGCTTACTGAGCCAATGAAATGGAGCTTCAGATTGGTAAGTATAATAGTGCTGGAAATAACATGGTCGGTTCATTCTGTAGAAATAGCCCCATTTGATGGGAACGAATAGGGGCAGCACACACCCAAAAAGTAGGCCCGAGGTAGGCCTGAAAATGGACCTCATTTACATTATTCGATGAAGCTGCCATCCTGTTGGGCCTCCACAGGCAGCTCTCCCATGTTAAGCTAAATTATGGAGTGCCAATGTTGAGGAGGCGATCGCGAGGTCTGTGGAGTCGGAGGAAGCACTCCTGCTGCTCCTGGCTCCATAGCAACGGTCCTTTCAAACAAAAACCTACCTTTAGGTGGCAGTCACAGCCTAGGCCTCAGCAACCCTCAAGGACCTGGAGCCTGCTTTGCTTATTTAGCCAATTTAGCCGAGGGAGCCGAAAACAAGCGTTAGTCCCCTCATTTACATATGTAAGGAGTCGAATGCTTAATTTAGGCATCTGTCAGAGTCGTCTGAATAATGTCCTGACCCAGCATCAGCTTGGACATCTTTCAGGTGTCCTTGGAGCACAGGATGTTGATCCCCAACATTGGCCCTTGTTGCACCTGTTTTACGCCCATTAAACGGGCACAATGTGGTTCAATTTCTATCCCATGGCCTAAAATCTTTGACATAATTCTTAAACCCAAGGATATATACTAGTGTAACAAAATGGCTGTGAATTAACTATTTATCCATGTTTCTTATATTCCGGTAACAGTGAATTGAGAAATAAAAGGCAGAGCGGTATTTGAATCTTTGATTCCAGTCTGCTTCGAAACCAGATGCTCAACCTCTGCTCCTAACCACCATCCTTCTGTGAGTGTATGGCAACTTAATATTGATATCCTATGTACATCGGTGTCTGATTGCAAGGGGACAGCAACTCAAAAGAGTTTTCGGTGGAACTGCTGAAACTCCAGAGCTGTTGTTAAAGAATTTGGAGGTGAGGTGATGAGGGTCAAGGGATTTTAGGATTGACTAAACCATATTACAGATGCCCTTTTGTGCTTCTTTGATAAACCCTCCATTTCAAAGCAAATGACGTGAGTGAATGAATTCTTCTGGGTTGAAAAAGTGTATTAAAGCACATGTAAAGAATATTGCCCTTCAGTAGCGTGTCCTTGCTGATACTATTAACCATGTATGGACTGGCTGCTATTGCTAACAAATGTTCAAGGACATAGAAGCAAATGAGACATGAAACCAGCATGAAAAAACATTTTGTCTGCCATTGCCTCTTATCAGGCAATAATCAAATCCGTGTTGATCGAGATAAAAGATAATAAAGGATCAAACACACTAACATAGGTAATGTACAGACCGCCTAATAGTGAAAGGGAGGTGGAGGAAGAAATATGTAAACAAATTAGGGAAATGAATAAAAAACATAGAATAATAATCATGGGGGTTTCAACTACCCCGATATTAATGGGACAGAAGAGGTAGGTAAAGGGGATAAGGGAATGGAGTCCCTACAATGTGTACAGGACTCCTTTCTAACCCAATATGTAAAATGTCCAACAACGGAGGATTCACCATTGGATCTAATAATGGGGAATAAACCAGAGCAGAAAAGAGAAGTAAAAGTAGGGGAACATCTAGGCAATAGTAACCATAATTCCCACATTACAACAGTGACTGCACTCCAAACATACTTCATTGTCTGTAAAGTGCTTTGAGACGTCTGGGGGTCGTGAAAGGCGCTATATAAATCCAAGTCTTTCTTTCTTTCTTTCTTATAATATAATACGCTTTAAGATGATAATTGAGAAGGACATAAGCTTGACAAAGACCAGGGCAACAGATTGGAGAAAAGCCAATTTTGAGGGGCTGAGAATAGAATTTGGGAAAATAAAATAGACAATAATATTGGCAAACAATGATGTAAAACAGCAATGGGGAAACGGTGTTCAACAGATCGCAGGAAAAACGTATTCCACTAAAGGGAGGAGGAATTAGACGGAAAAAAATCTGGGCGAGAAAATGAAGCGGCAGTTTTGGTTTTAAAATGTAGGTGTGCACGCAGAGGGGATCAAAACCACAATAAAATAACTTTCCTCAGATATAGAAGCCCAAATCTCAGATATTTACTGTTCCTGCTCAGCAGCACTAGTTTCAGAGAAACCATCATTGGTAAAACTTTCTACAACAAGCCTCTTGTTCAGATGCTCATGTGATGAGTCACTTCTATTCTTTCTCTAATCTTACACTTTGCCTTCACAACACAGCAACCCTAGCATTTCCCTTGAGACAAGCTAAATCCCATGCCACGAGATGGTGCACTTCAGCTAGATATATCGAGAGGGCGAAACACGAGGTGAAATTCAGCGACACTGTAATCCGGGCACAGAGCCTAGCTGGCCAGAGGAAGGGCACACAAATAGGCCCTTTAACATTGCAGGGTAGATTGTGATGCCATAGTTGCAGCATTACTGCAGTTACTGTAATATTACTACTGTATGTAATGCAATATTCATTTAAAAAGAAAGATTTGCATTTATATAGCACCTTTCGCAACCACCAGAGATCTCAAAGTGCTTTACAGCCAATGAAATACTTTTGGAGTACAGTTACTGTTATAATGTAGGAAATGCGACAGCCAATTTGCACACAGCAAGCTTCCACAAACAGCAATATGATAATGAGCAGATAATCTGTTTTAGTGATATTGGTTGAGGGATACCAGGGACACCTCCCCTGCTCTTCCTTGAAACAGTGCCACAGGATCTTTTACATCCAGCTGAGAGGGCAGACGGGGCCTCAGTTTAACATCACATCCAAATGACGACACCTTCAGCAGTGCAGCATTCCCTCAGCACTGCCAGCCTGGATTCAAGTCCCTGGAGTGGGACTTGAACCCACAACCTTCTGAATCAGAGGTGAGAGTGCTGCCCACTGAGCCATGCTGGCAATGTTCCTTTATTTATAAAATACTAAAAGGTCAAGAGCCTCCAGATCATCAGCACCCCAGCAGATTACCAGCACGCTGAGAGGGACAGTGCTTACAGCACCCTCAGCAACGGTTCCAGCTGCAGCTCACTGGTAATGACATACACTTCACATAGTCACAGTCCCAGACTGCGCGGTACTTGAATCTATTTTATGGGTTCTCTGCTGGGTCACCTCAAGAAGGCTGGATTTTGAACTCGGGACGAAGGTAAAGTTCTCACCTGAGGGCAAAAAACATGCTCTTGCACTGCCCTGCAAAATGGAAATGAAAAGGGAATATTCACGGAAATATTTTTTAGGCAAACCTTTATTGTTTTGTTTACAAGGACAGATCAGTTCATTATTTGTGTGTGGTATTTAAAATGGTGCACGGTGTTCTTTTACATTAAATGTTGCAGAACGAACAGATTGGTGTGAAAGATTAAGCCATAATAATATTGCACATTTTTCCAAAACCTTTTTGGTCCTGCCCTATAGGTATTGACTAATACTGTGGTACAGGCTCCACTAGTACTACCACTCTTAGTAGCCCAATGAGTTTTCATATATGAGCCTGAAAAGTGAGTGTTGTTAGCGGGGTATTCAACTGTAGGGACCATTGCTGGTGATTCAATGCTCTCTTCATCCAATGTGACCACCCTGAGGAGCTGGGCTACAGGAATTGGAGTGCTGACTCCTGCCAGCCCCTCCTAGAAACATAGAAAAATAGAAACATAGAAAATAGGTGCAGGAGTAGGCCATTCGGCCCTTCGAGCCTGCACCGCCATTCAATGAGTTCATGGCTGAACATGCAATTTCAGTACCCCATTCCTGCTTTCTCGCCATACCCCTTGATCCCCCTAGTAGTAAGGACTACATCTAACTCCTTTTTGAATATATTTAGTGAATTGATCATTAACACACAGTCGTCACGTAGACAGCAGGGTTAGTGGTCAGTGATCAGGAGCAGGCACATTGGATGATGTCCCCTTCCACAACCCAGCGGGGCAGAGGTCAACACAGCCCCTTATTGTCACCTCAGCTCATGGGACACTAGCTCAACACAAGGCAAGAAGGCCCGAGGCTTTCCTGATCTGCATTACTCTGTTTCACAATGGACAGCACCTTCACCATCTGACTCATTGGCAACAATTCACTGAACTCAATACATTTTCGCCAGATACTTATTATGTCCTGTGTGACCTCTACCATCAAGAAGGGCAAGAGCAGCAATTTCGTTGAAACACTGTCATCTCCAAGTCATCCACCATATTGATGTAAGAACAAAAGAACATAGGAAACAGGAGCAAGACTAGGCCATTGGGCCCCTCGAGCCTGCTCCACCATTCAATGAAATCATGGCCGATCTTCTATCTTAACTCCACTTTCCTGCACTATCCCCATATCCCTTGATTCCCTTAATATCCAAAAATCTATCGATATCTATCTTGAATGTAAATAATAATAATAACTTTTATTTATTTAGTGCCTTTAACGTAGTAAAACGTCCCAAGGTGCTTCACAACAGTGTTACAGACAAACAGATAAATTTCACACCGAGCCACAGAAGAAATTAAGGCAGATGACCAAAAGCTTGTTTAAAGAGGTAGGTTTTAATGAGCGTCTTAAAGGAGGAAAGAGAGATGGCAAGGGATAGAGGTTTAAGGAGGAAGTTCCAGAGTTTAGGGCCCTGGCAGCTGAAGGTATGTCCACCGATGGTTGAGCAGTTATAATGAGGGATGTTCAAGAGGCCAGAATTTGAGGAGCGCATCTTGTGGGATTGTGAGGCTGAAAAAGATTACAGAGATAGGGAGGGGCAAGTACATGGAATGATTTGTAAACAAGGATAAGAATTTTGAAATCGAGGCGTTGTTTAACTGGGAGCCAATGTACGTCAGAAAGCAGAGGGGTGATGGGTGATCTTGACTTGGTGCAGGTTAGTACATGGGCTGCTGAGGTTTGGATAACTTCAAGTTTACGTTTTGTGGAATGTGGAAGGCTGGCCAGGAGTGAATTGGAGTAGTAAAATTTAGAGGTAACAAAGGCATGAATGAGCATTTCAGCCGCAGAAGAGCTGAGGCAGGAGCGGAGGCGGGCAATGTTACAGAGATGGAAAAAGGCGGTTTTAGTTATACCGCGGATATGTGGCTGGAAACTCAGTTCAGGGTCAAGTATGACCCCTAGGTTCCGAACAGTTTTGTTCACCCTTAGATTGATGCTAGAGAGAGGGATGGAGTCGGTTATTGGGGAACGTAGTTTGTGGCAGGACCAAAGCTAATGGCTTCGGTCTTCCCAATATTTAATTGGAGAAAATTTCTGCTCATCCAGTACTGGATGTCGAACAAGCAATCTGACAATTTAAATACCAAGCAGGGGTCGAGAGAAGTGGTGGAGAGATAGAGCTGGGTGTCGTCTGCGTACATGTGGAAACTGACTCCGTGTTTTCGGATGATATCGCCAAGGGGCAACATATAGATGAGAAATAAGAGGGAACCAAAAACAGATCTTTGGGGGACACCAGAGGTAACGATGCGGGAGTGGGAAGAGAAGCCATTGCTGAAGATTTTCTGGCTACGATTAGATAGATAATAATGGAACCAGGAGAGTGCAGTCCCACCCATCTAGACGATGGTGGAGGGGCATTGGAGGAGGATGGAGTGGTCAAATGTGTCAAAAGCTGCAGACAGGTCCAGAAAGATGAAGACGGATAATTTACTTTTGTCACAGTCACAAAGGATGTCATGTACTCAAAGACTGAGCTTCCACAGCCCTCTGGGGTAGAGAATTCCAAAGATACACCATCCTCTGAGTGAAGAAGTTTCTCCTCATCTCAGTCCTAAATGGCCGACCCCTTATTCTGAGACTGTAACCCCTGGTTCTAGACTCCCCAGCCAGGAGAGACATCCTCCCTGCATCTACCCTGTCAAGCCCTGTAAGAATTTTTTTTGTTTCAATGAGATCAACTCTCATTCTTCTAAACTCTAGATAATATAGGCCTAGTCTACTCAATCTCTCCTCATAGGGCATATATTGCTGCTCATCATTGCTAGGTCAATATGCTGGAATTGCCAACCTTGGTGGGAGCTCCATCACTAACCAGGACTGCAGTGGTTCAAAGATAATACCCACCAACATCTCTTCAGGACCACTAGGGATGGGGCAATAAATGCAGCCTTGCCAGTGTCACCCACAATCCTGAAAACAAATATAAAAAAGTGATGTGTTTGAGCATTTTGTGGCCATAATAAACAAAATCTAATATAATATGTGATAATCTGTGCAATTTACATCAATCTGTTATGAGTTTGTCGTGAAGATAGATGTTGTTATTGTTTTTATATTCTAGGTAAATTGATCAGACTGCAGCTGGGTGATCATTGTAAAAACATGTTACATTTAAAATCAGAAGCTGAACAATGGTTGGCGGTGATATTAGCAGATGGATGTATAATACGCCTAGTTACCTGATCCTAGATTCCCAGCTGGGAGCCGGGCTCATTGCAAGTCACGATCGGAGAATCAAGTCTACAGTGATGTAACTCTATTTCAAACCCCTGTCACTGAGAAGATGGAAACACGGGATTAGCTCACGTATTCCTGGCCTGCTACTTTAATACCCACGTTTATTTTAACTAGGTTAACACCGCTGCTAAAGTAGCAGATAGAGGAATGTTACATTTTGAGCACAAAAAAATCTAGGCTGACACTCCAGTGCAATCCTGAGAGAGCACTGTCTTTCGGATGAGACGTTAAACCGAGGTCCCGTTTGCCCTCTCAGGTGGATGCAAAAGATCCCGTGGCACTATTTTGAAGAAGAGCAGGGGAGTTATCCCTGGTGTCCTGACCAATATTTATTCCTCAATCAACATAACAAAAAAACAGATTATCTGGTCATTATCACATTGCTGTTTGTGGGAGCTTGCTTGTCTGCAAATTGGCTGCCGCGTTTCCCACATTACAACAGTGACTACAACCCAAAAGTGCTTCATTGGCTGTAAAGTGCCTTGAGACATCCGGGGCTTGTGAAAGAAGCTTTATAAATGCAAGTCTTTCTTTTAAAAGAAAGAAAAACGTGTATTCATATAGCGCATTTCATAACCTCAGGACATCCCAAAGCACTTCACAGCCAATGAAATACTTTTTGAAGTGTGGTTGCTGTTGTAATGTAGGAAATGCGACAGCCAATTTTGCACGTAGCAAGCTCCCACAAGCAGCAATGTGATACTGGCCAGAGAATCCACTTTAGTGATGTTGGTTAAGGGGTAATTATTGGCCAGGACACCAGGGAGAACTCCCCTGCTCTTGTTCTAAATAGTGTCACCGAATCTTTTATGTCCACCTGAGAGGGCAGCCTTGGTTTAACGTCTCATTGGAAAGACGGCACCTCCGGCAGTGCAGTACTCCCTCAGTGCTGCACTAGAGTGTCAACCTGGATTAAGTGCTCAACTCTCTGGTGTGGAATGTGCGAGATTATTGAGTGCTCATCGGCTAATATCATCAACAGTAATTTCAAGACTATAATCAGCTCGCATGTGTCAAAGGCTCCAAGTTTCGGCCCGCGCCAAAAACGGTGCACCTCCAAGCTGGATGCCTGTTCTTCGTGCCTAAAAGTGCTCTAGAAAAAAACTTCGATATTCTCCGGTTCCTCGGAGCTCGATCTCAGCTTGGCGCGTCGCGCTCTTCACAGTGGGGGGCGGAGCCAAACATTAGCGCCGATTCTGTAAGTAGTGGGGGGCGGGTCTAATTTAAATGAACCAACGTGGGGCCGGCAACCCTGCGTGTGTGCGTTGGAGCATGTGCGCACGTGCAGTGTCAAAAAAACATTGGCACTCAGCCATTTTTAAAAGGTCTCGGCTGCCGGCCAGCCACTGACGCTGCCCCTTAAGCGTGGCCGAATGGCCTCAACCCCCTTGAAAAGCTGCGTGCGTCTGGTGTTGATCCTTCGGCTGCCGGCCAGCCACTGACGCCGCTCCTATCCCATGGCCGAATGGCCTCAGCCCCCTTGAAAAGCTGCATGCCTCCGGTGTTGATCCTTCAGCTGCCGGCCAGCCACTAACAGAAGGAAGGCCTGCCTGCAGCACAGCAGCTCAGCTCGAAGGCTGCTTGCTGCCGCTGTTGGGGCTGCCGTCGAGACACTGACGCCACACCCCTGCCTGTCTCCAACATGGAAGGCCTGCCTGAAGCACAGCAGCTCAAAGCTTGCTGATGTTTCACACAGGTAGGAACATGGTTTATTTAATCTTTTCTTTGCTTATAAATTTTTATTCAGGTTGGATTTATTTGTATAATATTTGTATAAGTATAACTAAGGATTGATTGTCGAATTTAATGACTTCCCTTCCCCCCCTCCCCCCCCACCTCGTTCCCCATGCCTAATTTGTAACCTACGCCTGATTTTCTAACGTGTAGACAAGGTTTTTTCGAGCGTACAAAAATCTTCACTTACTCCATTCTAAGTTAGTTTGGAGTAAGTTTTCACTGACGAAACTTTGAAAACAGGCGTAAGTGGCCAGACACGCCCCCTTTTGAAAAAAAAATTCTGTTCCAAAGTGAAACTGTTCTAACTGACTAGAACTGGAGCAAACTAAATGCAGAGAATTTGAATTTCCAAGATACTCTGTTCTACACCAGTTGCTCCAAAAAATCTGGAGCAACTGAGGCCAAAACTTAGGCCCAAAGAATCTACAATTGAATCACTGATGGGGGCCTGCAGTATGTTTCTTTGACGTAAGTTGCTTTGAGCTGTTGGTGCTGTCAACAAGTTGTGTAAAGCACGGTCAGAAAGCATTCCTCAATGACTGGAAGAATATATTATGATTCTTTGTGAAGCCTGTGTATCTTATTTCACAAAATATAAACATTTATACACCGTGTCACAACATTTTATACATAGTTCAGTTGCAACAAGGAGTCGCAGAATTTCAATTTGATCTGAAACTGAACAAATGCCCTTTCCCAAACTGTAGAGCCTGACTAAGAGCAAGGAATTTCACATTCTACAATCAACACTTCTCCCTCAGGTAAAACTTGTACATGTGTGGAATGGAGCCACTGGAGACCAGGCTGAAACAACAACATGCTGTGACATCCCAGATGGAAAAGCTGAGTTTCGTGTTTGCAGAACCGACAGCAGTGACAGAATGCTCCCACCCGTTGAATCCACAATCTTTAAAATGGTACCCCTTGAAAAGCAAAACAAGATATGACACAATCAGACAGAGAGGGCGGTGCAGTGATACCGGGACAGTGCCCTCCCTTCATGCTTAGTGAGAAGGATGCTATCGAGCCCCACAGGGAATAATGATGTGACCACAGCATTAGCTATTCACATTAATGAATCATAACCTCTTAGGATTTCACTGCCCTTGATTGTCTCTTCACTAAACCCCTGGCTTTTTTCTGGTCCATTTCTCTCACATGTCTCCTGGGTATCTGCTCCACCTACCACAGGTCAATTAACAAACCGTTCATTTCGCCAAAGGCAAGAGGGCCAACTTCCTGCGAGTGGCAGTTGGCTCCAGCTATGGAAGGTAGGTGGGTTGTCAGGGATCGAGGCATCAGTGAATTTGCTTGATCACCTTTGGGGGTCTGAGAGGAATTTCCCAGAGTTCCCCCCCCCCCTAAATTGGTCGACAGTTATTTCCTCTTGATCTGCCTGTACCAGGATAAATGTAACTGCAGAGAGGGAGGTGGGATGGCACGGATGGGTTTAATAGTGCGTGTAGGTTGCATATACCATTACTACCTGTTGTTTCAACAGAGAAGGTTAAGGGGAGATATAATAGAGGTGTTCAAAATCATGAAGGATTTTGATAGAGTAGATAAGCTGTTTCCAGTGGCAGGAGGGTCAGTAACTAGAGGACACAATTTAAGCGAATTGACAAAAGAACCAGAGGGGCGATGAGAATTTTGTTACACACGAGTTGTTATGATCTGGAATATATTATCTGAAAGGGTGGTGAAAGCAAATACAACTGTAGCTTTCAAAAGGGAATTAGATAAATACTTGAAAAGGGAAATTTGCAGGGTTTTGGTGAAAGAGCTTCAAGTTATTTCCTTTGTAGTTTCCTTTCTTTCCATTTGTTGCAATCTTAGAACTGAAGTCTCCAAAGTCCTGCTTAACAACAATGAAGAAAATGAGCGAAACACTGAAGGCATGTAATTCCTTTTCACTTTAGTTTTCCATTGCAACTCATAATAACTTGATGCTTTCAGCCAATTCAGTTGCTTGCTAAAATAAATGTACTCTATCATGAGCACCCTATATATAGAATGAAGTGTGATGAAGTTGGCAGCTGAGGCCAAAAATATAACGGAATAGAAATGGGTTTATTAGCATGCACATGCTATTTTCAGTAATGGTGTGCCTCGAATATACTTTTAATTGCTGTTTCATTTATGATATATTTCAGTTCAATGATGAGAATGGGGCCATGTGTCAGCCTTAGCAGTGGTAGCACTCTTGCCTCTGAATAAATAGGTTGTGGTTTCAAGGCTCACTCCAGAGTCTTGAGCACATAATCTAGGCTGACACTCCAGTGCAGTACTAATGGAGTGCTATACTGTTGTCTTTCAGATGAGGCGTCAAACTTGGCGAATGATACTTAAGGGGTTGACTGTGGATGGGCAATGTCAGACATTTAGAGACCGCATGAATGAACTACAACAATTGTACATTCCTGTCTGGCGTAAAAATAAAAAAGGGAAGGTGGCTCAACCGTGGCTATCAAGGAAAATCAGGGATAGTATTAAAGCCAAGGAAGTGGCATACAAATTGGCCAGAAATAGCAGCGAACCCGGGGACTGGGAGAAATTTAGAACTCAGCAGAGGAGAACAAAGGGTTTGATTAGGGCAGGGAAAATAGAGTACGAGAAGAAGCTTGCAGGGAACATTAAGACGGATTGCAAAAGTTTCTTTGGTATGTAAAGAGAAAAGGGTTAGTAAAGACAACCGTAGGTCCCCTGCAGTCAGAATCAGGGAAAGTCATAACGGGGAACAAAGAAATGGCAGACCAATTGAACAAGTACTTTGGTTCGGTATTCACGAAGGAGGACCAACAACCTTCCGGATATAAAAGGGGTCAGAGGGTCTAGTAAGCAGGAGGAACTGAGGGAAATCCTTATTAGTCGGGAAATTGTGTTGGGGAAATTGATAGGATTGAAGGCCGATAAATCCCCAGGGCCTGATGGACTGCATCCCAGAGTACTTAAGGAGGTGGCCTTGGAAATAGTGGATGCATTGACAGTCATTTTCCAACATTCCATTGACTCTGGATCAGTTCCTATGGAGTGGAGGGTAGCCAATGTAACCCCACTTTTTAAAAAAGGAGGGAGAGAGAAAACAGGGAATTATAGACCGGTCAGCCTGACCTCAGTAGTGGGTAAAATGATGGAATCAATTATTAAGGATGTCATAGCAGCGCATTTGGAAAGAGGTGACATGATAGGTCCAAGTCAGCATGGATTTGTGAAAGGGAAATCATGCTTGACAAATCTTCTGGAATTTTTTGAGGATGTTTCCAGTAGCTGGACAAGGGAGAACCAGTTGATGTGGTATATTTGGACTTTCAGAAGGCTTTTGACAAGGTCCCACACAAGAGATTAATGTGCAAAGTTAAAGCACATGGGATTGGGGGTAGTGTGCTGACATGGATTGAGAACTGGTTGTCAGACAGAAGCAAAGAGTAGGAGTAAATGGGTGCTTTTCAGAATGGCAGGCAGTGACTAGTGGGGCACCGCAGGGTTCTATGCTGGGGCCTCAGCTGTTTACATTGTACATTAATGATTTAGACGAGGGGATTAAATGTAGTATCTCCAAATTTGCGGATGACACTAAGTTGGGTGGCAGTGTGAGCTGCGAGGAGGATGCTATGAGGCTGCAGAGTGACTTGGATAGGTTAGGTGAGTGGGAAAATGCATGGCAGATGAAGTATAATGTGGATAAATGTGAGGTTATCCACTTTGGTGGTAAAAACAGAGAGACAGACTATTATCTGAATGGTGACAGATTAGGAAAAGGAGAGGTGCAACGAGACCTGGGTGTCATGGTACATCAGTCATTGAAGGTTGGCATGCAGGTACAGCAGGCGGTTAAGAAAGCAAATGGCATGTTGGCCTTCATAGCGAGGGGATTTGAGTACAGGGGCAGGGAGGTATTGCTACAGTTGTACAGGGCCTTGGTGAGGCCACACCTGGAGTATTGTGTACAGTTTTGGTCTCCTAACTTGAGGAAGGACATTCTTGCTATTGAGGGAGTGCAGCGAAGGTTCACCAGACTGATTCCCGGGATGGTGGGACTGACCTATCAAGAAAGACTGGATCAACTGGGCTTATGTTCACTGGAGTTCAGAAGAATGAGAGGGGACCTCATAGAAATGTTTAAGATTCTGACGGGTTTAGACAGGTTGGATGCAGGAAGAATGTTCCCAATGTTGGGGAAGTCCAGAACCAGGGGTCACAGTCTAAGGATAAGGGGTAAGCCATTTAGGACTGAGATGAGGAGAAACTTCTTCACCCAGAGAGTGGTGAACCTGTGGAATTCTCTACCACAGAAAGTAGTTGAGGCCAATTCACTAAATATATTCAAAAAGGAGTTAGATGAAGTCCTTACTACTAGGGGGATCAAGGGGTATGGCGAGAAAGCAGGAATGGGGTACTGAAGTTACATGTTCAGCCATGAACTCATTGAATGGCGGTGCAGGCTCGAAGGGTCGAATGGCCTACTCCTGCACCTATTTTCAATGGGCCCAAGTTTCCACACGATAAAAAACGGGCACCCCTCCAACTGGGCGCCCGTTTTTCGCGCCTAAAATGGCGCCGGAAAAAAAACTCGCGATTCTGGAGCGCCCTGCAGCTCCTTGTCTGTTTGGTGCGTTGCCCAGGGGGGCGGAGCCTACACTTGTGCCGTTTTTGTAAGTGGGAGGGGGCGGGTACTATTTAAATTAGTTTTTTTCCTGCCGGCAACGCTGCGGGTTGGAGCATTCGCGCACGCGTAGTGTGAAGGAAACATTGGCACTTGGCCATTTTTGTCGTTCTTTAGTTTTTGTTTTTGAACATTTTTTCATAAAAGCACATTGCCATCAGCACATCAGCAGTGAGAAGGCTGCAGGAAGCCTCAAAAAGTTGAGGCAGCCGTTTCCCGACGACCTCCCCCTTTTGCCGTCGGGAAATGGCACCTCAATTTCTGAGGCTTCCTGCAGCCTTCTGTCTCCTTCCCTCCCTCCCTCCCTCCCGCCGTCTGGAACGGCTTCCTCCCCCCCCCCCCCACCGCTTCGTTCGGTCGGTCGGTCGGGCTCGCACTCCCCCCCCTTCCCCCGCTCGCCCGCCCGGAACGGCTCCCCGCCCCCCCCCCCCCCAGTGTTCGGTCGCTCGCCCGCCGTCTGGGACGGCTTCCCCCCCACCGCGTTCGGTCGCTCGCCCGCCGTCTGGGACGGCTTCCCCCCCCCCCTGCGTTCGGACGCTCGCCCGCCTTATGGTACGGCTTCCCCCCCCCCCTGCGTTCGGTCGCTCGCCCGCCGTCTGGGACGGCTTCCCCCCCACCGCGTTCGGTCGCTCGCCCGCCGTCTGGGACGGCTTCCCCCCCCCCCTGCGTTCGGACGCTCGCCCGCCTTATGGTACGGCTTCCCCCCCCCCCTGCGTTCGGTCGCTCGCCCGCCGTCTGGGACGGCTTCCCCCCCCACCGCGTTCGGTCGGTCGGTTGGGTCCCTCCCTGCCGTCTGGAATGGCTTCCTCCCGTGCGTTCGGTCGGTCGGTTCCCTCCCTCCCGCCGTCTGGAACGGCTTCCTTCCCCACCCCCCCCCCCGCGTTCGGTCGATCGGTTCCCTCCCTCCCGCCGTCTGGAACAGCTTCCTTCCCCCCCCCCCCCCGCGTTCGGTCGATCGGTTCCCTCCCTCCCGCCGTCTGGAACAGCTTCCTTCCCCCCCCCCCCCCCCCCCGCGTTCGGTCGGTCGGTTGGGTCCCTCCCTGCCGTCTGGAATGGCTTCCTCCCGTGCGTTCGGTCGATCGGTTCCCTCCCTCCCGCCGTCTGGAACGGCTTCCTTCCCCACCCCCCCCACCCCTGCGTTCGGTCGGCGATCGGTTCCCTCCCTCCCGCCGTCTGGAACAGCTTCCTTCCCCACCCCCCCCACCCCTGCGTTCGGTCGGCGATCGGTTCCCTCCCTCCCTCCCGCCCTCCCACCGTCTGGAACGGCCTCCTCCCTTCCCCTCCCCCCACGTTCGGTCGGTCGGTCCCCTCCCGCCCTCCCGCCCGCCGGCCGGCCGGCCGTTTGGAACGGCTTCCTTCCCCCTGCATTCGGGAACGGCTGCCTCGTTTTGTGAGACTTGCTGCAGCATTCTCCCTGGCTAAAGCACTTCCACACAGGTGGGAAGATGGTTTATTTAATCTTTTCTTTGCTTATAAATTTTTATTCAGGTTGGATTTATTTGTATAATATTTGTATAAGTATAAATAAGGATTTATTGTAGAATTTAATGAGTTCCCTTCCCCCCCTCCCCCCCACCTCGTTCTGGACGCCTAATTTGTAACCTGCGCCTGATTTTTTAATGTGTAGAACAGGTTTTTTCAGTTCTACAAAAATCTTCACTTGCTCCATTCTAAGTTAGTTTGGAGTACGTTTTCACTGTGGAAACTTTCAAATCAGGCGTCAGTGGCCGGACACGCCCCCTTTTGAAGAAAAAATTCTGTTCCAAAGTGGAACTGTTCTATCTGACTAGAACTGCTGAAAAAAAAATGTGGAAAATTGCGATTTCTAAGATAGTCCGTTCTCCACCAGTTGCTCCTAAAAATCAGGCGCAAATCATGTGGAAACTTGGGCCCTATGTTTCTATGTTTCTATGTTTCTAAACCGAGGCCCTGTTTCCTCTCTCTGGTCGGCGTAAAAGATCCATCGCACTATTTGGGAGAAGACATATATTTATTCCTTAACCAATATTTATTCCTTAACCAACATCATGAAATCAGACAATCGGGTCATTTTTTATTTTATTTATTCAGTCACGGGATGTGGGCATTGCTGCCAAGGCCAGGATTTATTGCCCATCCTTAACTGTCCTTGAGAAGGTGGTGGTGAGCTGCCTTCTTGAACCACTGCAGTCCAAGTGGTAAAGGTACTCCCACAGTGCTAATAGGTAAGGAATTCCAGGATTTCCAGGAATGTCAGTATATGTAAAAGTGTGAATGGTGTGTGACTTGGCGGGGATCTTGCAGGTGATGGTGTTCCCATGTGCCTGCTGTCCTTGTCCTTCTAGATGGTCAAGGTCGCAGGTTTGGGAGGTATTATCGAAAAAACCTTGGCGAGTTGCTACAGCGCGTCTTGTAGATGGTACACACTGCAGCCACAGTACGCCGGTGGTGGAGGGAGTGAATGTTTAAGATGATGGATGGGGGCCCAATCAAGCGGGCTGTTTTGTCCTGGATGGTGTGGAGCTTCTTCAGTGTTGTTGGACCTGCACTCATCTAGGCAAGTGGAGAGTATTCCATAACACTCCTGACTTGTCCCCTGTAGATGGTGGAAAGGTTTTGGGGAGTCAGGAGGTGAGACACTCGTCGCAGAATACCCAGCCTCTGATCCGCTCTTGTTACCACAATATTTATGTGGCTGGTCCAGTTAAGTTTCTGGTCAATGGTGACCTCCAGGATGTTGATGGTGGGAGATTTGATGATGGTAATGACATTGAATGTTAAGAGGAGGTGGTGAGATTCTCTCTTGTTGGAGATGGTCATAGCCTGGCACTTGAGTGGCGTGAATGTTACTTGCCACTTATCAGCCCAAGTCTGAATGTCATCCAGGTCTTGCTGCATGTGGGCCTGGACTGCTTTATTATCTGAGGAGTTGCGAATGGCACTGAACACTGTGCAATCATGAGCGAACATCCCCACTTCTGATCTTATAATGGACGGAAGATCATTGATGAAGCAGCTGAAGTTGGTTTGGCCTAGGACACTGCCCTGAGGAACTTCTGCAGCAATGCCTCGGGGCTGTGATGATTGACCTCGAACTACTACAACCATCTTTCTTTGTGCTGGGTATGACTCCAGCCATTGGAGAGTTTTCCCCCTGATTCCCAATTGACGTCAATTATACTAGGGCTCCTTGATGCCACACTCGGTCAAATGCTGCCTTGATGTCAAGGTCAGTCACTCTTACTCCACCTTCTGACGAAGGGTCATCGACCTGAAACATTAACTCTGTTTCTCTCTCCATAGATGCTGCCTGACCCATGAGAATTTCCAGCAATTTCTGTTTCTATTTCAGAGTTCCAGCGTCTGCAGTATTTTGTTTTTTTATTTTTATTATACTTTTTTGTAGCACTTTGATACAACTGAGTGGCTTGCTTGACCATTCCGAGGGCAGTTAGGAGTGAACCACATTGCTATGGGTCTGGAGTCACATTAAAGGCCGGACCGGGTAAGGACGAAAGATTTTCTTTCCTAAAGGACATTAGTGAACCAGTTAGGCTTTTATGACAATCCAATAGTTTAATGGTCACCATTATTGATACTAGCAGTTTATTCCAGATGTATTTAAATACAGAAGAACATAAGAAATAGGAGCAGGAATAGGCCATTCAGCCCCTCAAGCCTGCTCCGCCGTTCAATAAGATCATGGCTGATCTCCTACATCAACTCCACCTTCCCGGACTATCCCCATATCCCTTGATATCCAAAGGTCTGTCGGTCTCTGTCTTGAATATACCCAATGACTAAGCCTCCACAACCTTCTGGGATAGAGAATTCCAAAGATCCACCACCCTCTGAGTGAAGAAATTTCTCCTCATCTCAATCCTAAATGGCCGACCCCTTATTCTGAGACTGTGAGCCCTGGTTCTGGACTCCCCAGCCAGGGGAAACATCCTCCCTGCATCTACCCTGTCAACCCCTGTAAGAATTCTGTATGTTTCAATGAGATTACCTATCATTCTTCTAAACTCTTGAGAATATAGGCCTATTAACTGAATTAACTGAATTCAAGCTTACAAACTGCCGTGGTGAGATTTGAACTCACATCTCCAGATTCAGGCCTCTGAATTAATAGTCCAGTAACATAACCACTATGCTACCATACTCGACTGTTTGCTGTTTGTGGGAGCTTGCTGTGCTCAAATTGGCTGGCACATTTCCCACCTTACAATGGTGACTACATTTCAATAGTACTTCATTGGCTGTGAAGCTTCTTTGGGACATCCTGAGGTGGTGAAAAGAACTATATACAATGCATGGCCTTTCTTGGTTTAATTTGAAGCATATAATAAAGAAGGCCTAAAAGACAACAGACAACGAGTGACCCCAAAATTCAATACCAGGGACAAAAACTCAACTTCCTTCTTGGTGTACTGCTTGCTGCGACTATGCTTCTCCAGGGGAAACTAAAACTGGGGGACATAGTCTCAGAATAAGGGGCCGCTCATTTAAAATTGAGATGAGGAGAAATTTCTTCTCTCAGAGGATTGTAAATCTGTGGAATTCTCTGCCCCAGAGAGCTGTGGAGGCTGGGTCATTGAGTATATTTAAGGCGGAGATAGACACATTTTTGAACAAAGGGGAACGGGCAGGGACATGGAGCTGAGTCCATGATCAGATCAGCCATGATCTTATTGAATGGCGGAGTAGGCTCGAGGGGTCAAATGGCCTACTCCTGCTCCTATTTCTTATGTTCTTATGTTCTTTTGTGTGTGCAGTTCATCTGACAGAAGGAAGGAACAATCTGACAGAAGTGACACGATAAAGGCTGGAATTGTTAGCCTAATCATGAGGTACAGTTCCATTCCCCCCCAGACACAGGCTATGTTATTGGTAAGTTTATTGTGTGTTTCCAGTGTGTTTCCTCTGGGAGTGTGGCGGGTGGGGGGGCGGGCAGGGGTAGGGGTCACTGTTGGCCCTTTGCCCATTTTCCACCGGCTAAACGTCAGTCTTTTTCATGCGTTATGTTCGCTCACAGATGAGACATAAAGAAAATAAAGTTGTGCTAATAGTACGATAGTTAGGGCCATAAATCCTTCTGGGAAACCATTCTCGAATCCCCAGTGTTTATGCTTTCTACTTATCATGTAGAATTATGAATTCGGAGGAGTCAGCAAAAAAAACCGGCTCGCTGGAGAATAATGCTGTGTATTGGATTCACTTCCCTTAAAGGGGAAGTGTCATCACCAAACATTGTGTGGCAGACCTTTTTTTTTGAAGAGATGTGGATCATTTTCCTTACAACGCACGTGAGGCAGCGCTGCACTTTAACACAGTTTATATCACTACTTTGTGCCTTTGTGAACTCCAAAGATTTTTGTCTAATCCTTTTTCTAAACGAGAAAAATGCTACCTATTTTCAAATCCCTCCATGGCCTCGCCCCTCCCTACCTCTGTAATCTCCTCCAGCCCCACAAAACCCGAGATGTCTGCACTTCTTAATTCTGCCCTCCTAAGCATCCCTGATTATAATCGCTCAACCATTGGTGGCCGTGCCTTCTGTTGCCTAGACCCCAAGCTCTGAAACTCCCTGCCTAAACCTCTCTGCCTCTCTACATCTCTTTCCTCCTTCAAGATGCTCCTTAAAACATACCTCTTTCCTGCACTAATTTCTACTTGTGCGGCTCGGTGTCAAATTTTTATTGCATAATGCTCCTGTGAAGCGCCTTGGGACGTTTCACTACGTTAAAGGTGCTATATAAATACAAGTTGTTGTTGCTGTTGTAGTTTCAGTCTTGTGTTTTCTATTAAATGCACGTTGTGATCACACAGGTGGTGATGTTCTGTCATATTTTTAGTCAATCTAAAACATCCATTTCAACATGCATCATGAAGGCGGTGCCCCTTTTAAGCCTTAGTCACAGTACAAGTCAGTCTTTATTGTACAGAACCCTCCATTTGTGATTCCTGTTTATTCAACAAGGTGGGTGAAGATTGAGCACCACAAACGAGAGCCCAGCACTGTAATCGGATTGTGTGGGAGCTGAACGAGGGACAGGTGAAACGATTGCTGTGACTCATAGACAGCCTATTTATAGGATTTCCTGAGGCTTGGGCCTCTGGAACTGATTATACTGCTCTGGGTTTCCTGTTGTCTGGAGCTCTTAATAACCATGAGAATATTTTTGTCTTTTCACAAAGTGCATTGCAAGGACTCAAAACTAAAAATGTATTCAACTTTCAACGCTAGAAAATGTTTTTAAAGGTGTTTTGGGGGTCTTTTCTTCCTTATTTGGTGGCATGTATTTTTTATGTGATTTCAATCACTTTCATCATGATAATTAAATGAGCTAATTGCCTCCCTCCTCACAGGATAACCTTGTGCTGTGCTCTATTCCTAAGTGAAGGGTCTGGAAGACAATCTAATCGTGACTTTCTTCCAGGGGCCGAAATTGCCCCTTTGCGCTGCCGGCCGGTGCTAACAGAATGCTAATGAGTTAGCACGCGGGCACAGAGGCTGCATCGACCCGTGTGGAATTGGCCCTGGGGCTCTGCCGGCGGAAAGTGGTTTGCGCTGCACCCCATGATTAGCACACCAGCAAGGTGCACGCATGGAGATGATGTCATCGGCGTGTACGTCAGCCCCTTACCGTCTCGTGCTGACCCCTTTGCGCCCCTTGGTAAGAGAAACTGTGGAGATAGTGGCACCCCGGCTGCCCTTAAAGGGGTGTTGGTAGCGTGGCCGCCGCCATCTTTTTTCTGTCGGTCGACGTTTCAGTCCGCCCAACACTGGCAGCCGCTGGTGTGGCCGGGCCACCAATGTGCAGGCCGACACCCTCCTCTTGGGTACCAGGCCGCTGGCTCGGTCGACACCCTCCCTGGTAGCCCAGTGTATGCCACTAAAGAGGCTGCAGACTTCGCAGAGGCCCTCACCTTTAAAAGAAGAAGAGGGATGTTGTGACGCGTCTGCGTGACATGGCACGTCTGTGCCGGGCTGATGTGATCAGCACGGTACTGTTGTGCTAAGTGTCGTGCCCCGCGAGCGCCGGGGGAATGTCGGGGGAACGTTCGGTTATTACAGCCCAAATTGCGCCGGGGCCAGCACTAAAGTAAATCGCATTTAGCGAAATGACTGCCCCAAAACCCAGTGCGGGGCAATTTCAGCCCCCCAATATCCCACTGGGAGATGTGTGAGCGTGGTATGGCATGGGTTGACATCTCCAATTACCCTTCCCTCTGCCTCTCCGGAGATGCATCTTGTTCAACAGCTTGACTGAGCTCAGTTGCGAGTTGACACTTCTTACCAAATGTTCAAGAGTAGCTGATGCATTTTCAGACATACTTGAAAACCAAGTAATACCAGGTTCTGTCTCAGTGACCAAAACAAGTTCTAGATCCCAACCTGCAACCAACCCTGCACATGCACTATGTGACACCGTACTCCTGTCAGATGATAATAAAATGAATGAAAAAAGCTCCTTAGACACATATCCGAAGAAAAACCTTGACCAAATCAGTGATCTCTATTTTGTGGACAGCTTTAGGGTGTATTCCAGAGCTATTTGATCTGAGCTTGTTTGGATTTATCTAAATTCATCCAGCTGCTACTTATAATTTGATTAAAACTGAACTGAAATGTTTTAGGGAGGCAAATCATAAGAAATCGGAGCATGAGTAGGCCATTTGATCCCTTGAGCCTGCTCCGCGATTTAATAAGATCATGGCTGATCTGATCATGGACTCAGCTCCACTTCTCTGCCCACTCTCCAAAAACCTTTATTCCCTTATCACTGAAAAATCTGTCTATCTTCACCTTAAATATATTCAATGACCCAGCCTCCACACCTCTCTGGGGTGGAGAATTCCACAGATTTACAACCCTCTGAGAGAAGAAATTCCTCCTCATCTCAGTTTTAAATGGGCGGCCCCTTATTCTGACACTATGCCCCCTAGTTTTAGTTTCTCCTATGAATGGAAATATCTTCTCTGCATCCACCTTGATGAGTCCCCTCATTATCTTATATGTTTCAATAAGATCACCTCTCATTCTTCTGAACTCCAATGAGCATATGCCCAACCTACTCAACCTATCTTCATAAGTCAACCCCCTCATATCCGGAATCAACCTCGTGAATAAACTGCCTCCAATGCAAGTATATCCTTCCTTAAATACGGAGACCAAAACTGTACGCAGTATCTAATTGTGGCCTCGCCAATACCCTGTACAGTTGTAGCAGGACTTCCCTGCTTTTATACTCCATCCTCCTTGCAATAAATGCCAACATTCCATTTGCCTTCTTGATTACTTGTTGTACCTGCATATTCACTTTTTGTGTTTCATGCACAAGGACCCACAGGTCCCTCTGTACTGCAACACTTTGCAATTTTTCTCCATTTAAATTATAATTTGCTCTTCTATTTTTTCTGCCAAAGCGGATCATCTCACATTTTCCCACACTGTACTCCATCTGCCAATTTTTTTCCCACTTACTTAGCTTGTCTATATCCCTTCGCAGACTTTTTGTGCCCTCCTCACAATTTGCTCTCCCACCCATTTTTGTATCATCAGCAAACTTGGATACATTACACTCAGTCCCTTCATCCAAGTCATTAATATAGATTGTAAATAGTTGAGGCTCCACCGCCGATCCCTGCGGCACCCCACTAGTTACTGTATGTCAACCAGAGTATGACCCGTTTATCCCAACTCTCTGTTTTCTGTTAGGTAGCCAATCTTCTATCATGCTAATAATTACCCCCAATCCCATGAACTTTTATCTTGTGCAGTAACCTTTTATGTGGCACCTTATCGAATGCCTTCTGGAAATCCAAATACACCACATCCACTGGTTCCCCCTTATTCACCCTGATCGTTACATCCTCAAAGAACTCCAGCAAATTTGTCAAACATGATTTCCTTTTCATAAAACCATGTTGACTCTGCTTGATTGAATTATGCTTTTCCAAATGTCTTGCTACTGCTTCCTTAATAATGGACTTCAGCATTTTCCCAACGACAGATGTTAGGCTAACCGGTCTATAGTTTTCTGCTTTCTGTCTGCCTCCTTTTTTAAATAGGGGCATTACATTTGCAGTTTTCCAATCCGCTGGGGCCACCCCAGAATCCAGGGAATTTTGGTAGATTACAACCAATGCATCCACTATCTCTGTCGCCACTTCTTTTAGGACCCTAGGATGCAAGCCATCAGGTCCAGGGGATTTGTCCGCCTTTAGTCCCATTATTTTACCGAATACTACTTCATTAGTGATAGTGATTGTATTAAGTTCCTCCCTCCCTATAGCCCCTTGATTATCTATTATTTGTTGGTTTTTAGTGTCTTCTGCCATGAAGACCGATACAAAATATTTGTTCAAAGTCTCTGCCATTTCCATTATTAATTCCCCAGTCTCATCCTCTCGGGGATCAACATTTACTTTCGACACTCTTTTC